>NW_028250739.1:600000-1133000 GCF_964263255.1 Lissotriton vulgaris
CACGTTACATAATTACACTCCACTCAATGCCTCAAAATCGGACAAGTCAGACCACTGCCTAAAAAAACCTGCCTTGACACAAAAGATCTGAATAACTTCAGACCGGTCTCTAACTTACCTCTTCTATCCAAAATCCTGGACTTATATTCGACCACATCCCACCCGCACTCTGAGCTAAAATGGCTCCCAGTGGAAATGTGTGCTAGTTTCAGAACAGCCTGCCTCACGCACAAAGCCCTTCACACAGGCAAATTGGAATATCTGGCTTCCAAACTCAAAGAAGCCGGTCAGACCAGGTCCCTCAGAAGCTCTAACGACCTACTACTCATCCCGCTGAAAACACATGAACAAAAAAACGCGGCCAGGTCCTTTGCTGGTAACGCGCACATAATCTGGAACTAGATTTCCCCCGCTCCCCTCCACCACCTTCCCAACATCAGAACTATCCCCTCCTTTGCATAATTCAAAAAAACGCTCCAAGACCTTTTCCTAGATTGTTACCTAGTGAATCGACAGGAGCCGCCGAAGCGCTGATGACACTACTCCCTGGAAGAGGAGCTCTGCCCAAGACAATTGCACTCTTCTAAGGCGTTTCAAGACTTCAGTGCCCCAATGTTAAACAACGCGCTTGGACTCCCCGTCCATGATCTATACTATTACTGGATTATGTGATTTCTTTGTGCTCCCATACCCTCGGGTCTGGCCAGCGCTATATAAAACTTCATAATGAATAATAAACCTAAATACACTCCACATAATACCACTCACTGCCACATAATTACTCTACTGGATGCAACATACACTCCACATAATACCACTCAGTGCCACATAATCATACGCCACATATTTCCACTACTCAATGCAACATAAATACTTCACATAATACCACTCACTGCCACATACTTACATGCTACATAATTACACTGCACTCAATGCAACATACACACCAAAAACCACTCACTGCCACATAATTACTCTACTGCATGCAACATACACTGCACATAATACCACTCAGTGCCTCATAATTACACATCACATAAGTTCTATTCAGTGTAACATAAATACACTCCACATAATACCACTCAGTGTGACAGTTACACGCCACATAATTACTCTATTCAATGCGACCTTAATACACCTGGCATCTGTTGATTCTCCCCTTATCCGCCCGCTGCTCGTGTTCTAATTAAATTACTGTTTTACAACCTCCACTCCCCCGTTATTTGTCCCACTCCCCCAGAACAAAAAAAATTCTAACAAGCATGAGAACAGGCAGGAAGAAGTTGCCAGCAGTGCAAGTACAACAAAAACTAGAAGACCTTTTTATATTAAAATCTTTTTTTAATCCGGTTGTTCAGTTGTGTATATGTCGTCTTGGTTTGTATAAAGGTAACAAAAATGCCTATCACTTTTTATTATAACTTTTCAACATGATGCACAGCAGCCACAATGCTCTACAACATAGGCAAAAGTACTGGCTAAACTCCTAAGGTCCCAAAGGCTAGACGTATTAGCTATGCCTTGTTTTTTTTAATGAACTGTGAATATGGTTTCAAAAGTGCTTAACCTGGCAGCATTACTATGGTGGTGGTTTGTAGCTTGACCTGTTTGCTTAAGTGTCTCTTCTTGTCTCCCACCAGGAATTCTCATCACTACAATTGCCTCGAAAGGTGAGCTTCAATCCTGGCCTGAGCTATTGCCTCAGCTCTGCAACTTGTTGAACTCTGAGGACTACAACACATGTGAGGTAAGATGGAGAAGTAATGATGTGGAAAACGGTTGAGTAGCCTTTTGCTTGTGCAGGCTAGATGCTGGGCAGTTGTAACAACTGCAAACCTTTCTGCTTGGAGTTAATAAAAGGTTGCCTGGTGACAGTTGATTGCAATGTAATGAAGTCTTTTACAGTGCACAATGCAATATCATTCGCTGCCAGGAATTAGTATGGATCAGATGCTGATGAGCAGATGCTGTATTAAACACACTCCTGTTAATGTCCTGCCCAGCATTGAGCACTTGACTAGCAGCCCATCAAACCTTTTCAGGCATAGTGGTAAAATAAGACTGTATAACGATTTAATTCTTGAACACCTGATCAACTTCTCCCAAAGGTGTTGATAGTTTTGTCAAATTAATGGTGGGATTGTCTCATGCTTCAGAGAAACCTTAGGCCAGGTTACCCCTTTTAATTTTCTTTGCCATGGCCTCATGATTGTTCGGTGTTTTAGCACAGTCCCTGTATCTGAGTGCCTTGTAATTGTTCCTTTTTCTTTTTTTTATTTTGAATATATTTATTTGAGCAAGTTCATATGCATACAACAATAAGTAAAAGTCAGTTCATATATAATAAATAGCATAAATAAATAGTAACCACAAAATATCTCAAAGCATATAGTTACAATCTTCCATTATACCAAAAGAAAAAGGTCATGGGTAATATCATACATTGAATTCTAGAGTTCATCTATAGAGTTCATAGTTCTATCATAGGAGGTATTTAGGGACCTCTTTTATTATCATACCAGAGGGTTATAGGAGCCCAAATCTGAGCCCCAAGGATTATTCATTTTTTCCCTCTAGTTTCGTAAATAGCTGTTTCTTGCTTAGAAGTCCCCAAGAATCGGCTTAGCCACATTTGAAAGGTTGGTGCGTCTGGTTCTTTCCAATGGGCTGCCAGTATGATTCGAAACACAGCCATGCCTAGGAATACAGATATAACTTCTTCCTTACTATAGCTCAGAGAGTCATCATGACCTAGTACATACAGAGTTAGCGAAGTTCTTAATTTATGCCCAAAAATTTCTGTCCAATATTCGGTGATCATTCTTTTAATAAGATCTAATTTAGGGCAATCACCAAACATGTGTATGAGATTCGCTGGGCTCAGACCGCATCTTGGACATTGATCATTAGACCTTTGGCCCCAGGTAAATAACTTAGCAGGTGTATAATAAAGGTCCTATATTGTTCGATAATGTTGGGCCTTTAAGTTGGAAGCTAAGAACAATTTAGAGGATAAAATCAGTGACATGTCAACATTAGGATTATCTAGTTTTGTTACCCATCTTTTCTCAACGCGCTCCCTATCATCATTCTGATTCTTTGTCAATAGTTCATATATAGCCCCTATCCTGGTGGTCCGCCTAGCAATAATTTCAAAGAAGGGGATAATTTCTGGCTGTATTTTTGGTGAAGATTGACGAATGGTAGTATAGACTTGTATGTTCTTCAGCTAGTCAGTCAGAGATTGCGAATTTTCGCTGTAGATCCTCAAATGACACTGTGGGACCTCGACCAAGAAAATCTCAGACAGTAACAAGCCCTAGGTTTTCCCATTTTCTAGAGGTGCTATCGTTAAGCTGAGCTGGTAAGATCGAGCTATACCAAAGAGGGGTATATTTAGTGAATTTCGGTATTGCTAGATGTTTTGTTGTACATTTCCAGATCTTCCATGCCTCAGTAATAACCTTAAATTTGATTTTTTTAAAATATGAAGGTTCTACTTGCCTTAATAACAGCCCTCTGGCTTTATCCCCTAATACCAATTCATATATCGAAGGTATATTCTGATCTAATTCAGCAGCGGGTATTCGGTTGGTGTTAAACAAAGGGGACATTTGCTGAAGGAGAGTTGCCCATAAATAGAGCGTCAAATTTGAAATGGCTACCCCCCCTCCTGCTTTGATAATGTCAAATATGGAATCGCCCTCCTAATTTTTCCATAGCTCCATACAAATTTGGACATACATACAAGAATCTAAAACCTTAATAATGTTATCTTCGACCATCAGGGGAATTGCTCGAAATAAAGTATTTTCAGAAAAATATTCATCTTGAGGTAATTCCCCCTGCCTAGAATTGATAGGTGGAGGTTATTAACTATTATGAGATCCTTTTTTATTTTCTTAATCAATGGATCGTAGTTAAGTTGATTAATTTCATTTACCTTAGGAGATATACATACTCTGAAATATGTAGCTTGGTTGACTGTATACGGGCTTTCACATTGGATGTTTACTGTACACAAAACCATTGTCTTATCCCTATTCAAGGAATACCCTCAATAAGAGCCAAAGGTCTGAGTAATTTGTTTTATCTCCAAGATTGCCTCAGTAGGGTTAGATGTTAATACCGCCACATCATCGGCATAGGCTAGGATTTTAGTATGAAATATGCTAACTGTCACAGGCTCTATTAAGGTGGAAATGCGCAACTTTGAGAAGTGGATTGATGTAGAGGGCAAATAAGATTGGGGAGCACGGACACCCCTGTCTCGTGCCCCTTTGAATATTGGTGGACTCCGATTCGATGCCCCCAATGGTAAGTTTAGCCTTAGGGTCGACATATAGTGCCTTGATGGATTTAACACACGGTCCGAAGTTGTTTAATTCCAAGACTCCCCATAGGAATTAGCAAGAGACTCGATCGAAAGCCTTCTCGGCGTCAAGCAGGATCATCGACATCTGGCCCCCCGTCACTCCCATGATGTCAAAAAGGGAGATGGCTCTACGGGTGTGATCTGTAGTGCCCGTACCGGGGATGAAGCCATGTTGCCATGGGGAGACCAGATGTTCGACAATCCTGCTAAGCCGGTTAGCGAGAATCTTGGCATAGAGCTTCGTATCGGAGTTTGAGTGAAATGGGTCGACATGAGGATGGCAACTCGGGAGGTTTTCCTTTTTTGGGGAAAATAGCTATGTTTGTGTTTATCCATGATTCAGGTGGGATGCCATGCCATTGGACCCCACGGAATAGATCTAATAAATAAGGGATGATCTGCTTTCCAAGTATTTTATACAGATCAAGGGGGATTTTATCTGGGCTTGCGGCTTTTCCGTTCGCCAACTGTAAGTGCTACTTCAAGCTCGGTACCTGAGATTTCTTTTTCAAGGTCTTCCTAGTTGGTTCATCAATCGTTCTAATTAAATCTGAATCTTGAAGCCAGTCATTTAGAAAGTCTTTTGTGTCTGCTACCATTGCTTGATCCTCGTTTTGATAGTTTTTGATAGTAGCGTTGAAAGGCCCCTGCGATGTCTACAGATGACGTATGTTTCTGTCCCTCAAATTCAATAGATTGTATGGCATTATGAGATTTTTTCTGGCGTGTTCGAAGGGCAAGTTGTTTCCCCACCTTTTCCCCATTTTCATAAACATTATTTTGATTCGCCTGAAAGGTTTCAGCTGCTTTTTGGGTCAAGCCGCTATTGATCTCTGCTTTGAGGACTAATATTTTACGCAAGGTTTTGTCACACTCTTCCCCTTGGTGTATCTGGGTGGCATGTTCTTCTAAATTTGCTAATTCGGAATTAAGTTGTTCGTTTAGCCTATCCTGGTCTTTCTTACGTTTAGCCACAAAAGTGATGGTCTCCCCCTTTAGCGCCGCTTTAAAGCAGTCCCTAGGGGCACTATACTGATTATAATCGAAAAATTCCTGTGCCCAGAGCGTGATATGTTGTGTACTCTTTTGGCCAGGAGTTTTCGATCAAATGACCATTGACTGTGAGGCCTCTTATAGTTGGTGACATCGAGGGAAAGGATAATCGCATTGTGGTCTGACAGTGTTTTGGGAGATTTAACAATCACCACGTTTGCGGCATTTTCCATAGAGGTCATTATATAATCGATCCGGTCATATTTATTGTGAGGAAAAGAGAAATAAGTATATCCAGGATCGTTTCTATCTTTATTGTGAGGAAAAGAGAAATAAGTATATCCAGGATCGTTTCTATTTTTCAGAGTCCAGATGTCAATTAAATTATGGCTATGCATAAGTTGCCTTACTGCCCTATACACTTTAGGCTTACGTCCATTATAAATCTGCTGTAATTGACTGTTCAGTGTATAACCCAGAGCTACATTAAAATCTCCACAGACAATCAGTGAGCCTGCCCAGGATGCCAATTCGAGCTCAAGAACTTGGAAAATCTGGGGGTCATCCTGGTTCGATCCATAGAGTGAGCAGATGGTAATGCCTAAGTCAAGTTGAACTATAACCCATCTACCATGGGGATCAACCAATCTGCGCCTGGGTTGACCCAAAATAGTTTTTGCTAAAATAGCAACCCCTCGTGTCTTAGACGTTTGTGTTAAAGCAAGAATATTATAGCCAGGTATTTTTAGATGCTCCTTGTCCCCCACTGGGATGTGAGTCTCCTGTAAACAGAGTATGTCATAAGAGCCATGGCGAAATGTCAGATAGAGTTGTGCCAGTTTACCTCTGTCATTGAGACCTGCGATATTCCAGTTACATATTTTTCGCTTCCCCATTGTATTTATTCAGCATTTAAACTATTAATAATACAACATGACATTTTTCGCCTAGATAAATGACCACAGTTTCCACTTTCCCAATTTCCTTAAAATTAGTTGTACATCGCTTGTTACTGAACTTAATGTATCATTTGTGCATTCGAACTTGCTCTTTTTAATTGTTCCTTTTTCAAAGGGAGCTTTTGGAGCCTTGCAGAAGATTTGTGAAGATTCATCTGAACTACTGGACAGTGATGCCCTGAACCGACCACTCAATATCATGATTCCAAAATTTCTACAGTTTTTTAAGCACTGCAGTGCTAAGATCAGGTGAGTATCACCTGTTGGTCTGAAAGAGGGGTATGCAAAGTGCAGTCTTGCCACGTTTCATACTTTGATTTAAAACTTGTGAACTTAGAGTTTGAGGGAAGTAACACACCATTGCAGTGTTAGAAAATGTTGCCACGCCCCCTACAGTGACACAACTGCTTCATTAACCACCAAATGCCTTGCTCGACATTTTTATTTTGCAATCTGTAATTGCCTCCTGCGAAACTGCACTGTTTTACTTTCTGTAGCTCATTGTTTGGGAGAGTCCTGACAGGGAGCAAATGAAACCCTGTCAGCTGCCTGTGGCTTGATGTCTCGCACTTCCCTGCTAGGACTTCAGCTGCAACAACTGTAGCTAAATCTTCACCATAAGCAAGTGAGGTTTTGGAGCGTGAATCTTTCTGGATTCACTATGCTGTGCATTATTCTGTGGTCTTGTGGCTGGGTCCGGAGTCGTAGTCTGTTTTTTTTTTTGGGCCCTAGGTGGGTGTCGACGTCCCACCATTTGGTGTACTCCCGTGACCTCTGCGTGCTTCCCCCCCAGAAGCGCCCACCTTTGGGCGCCATCTTCAGAATCTTTTTTTCCGCCGTTGGGTCTGGATCGTCACCGAGGAGTTCCAGAAAATTTTGGAAAGAGGAAAAAATCAACAAGAAAATCAACGAAAAGTTGAAGTTTACATCTTACAACCAGGGACAGAGAGCCGGGACAACTAAGTAGAGGAAGATAAAGAAATTCGACGTCCAACGGCGAATGCGCACACAGGGGGCCCCCTGAGTGCTGGTATAGACAAAACCCATTCAAATTTTGCCGTAGTTGCCACCACAAATACGTGCAAAAGGACAGCATCCGGTCTGTAGCATCTGCCTGAAAATCGACCTCGAAAGCAAGGATTGCAACGCCTGCTCGGCATTCACCCCCAAGACCCTCCGAGTGAGGGACAGCCAGACAGGATAGCGAAGTACACCATGCAGGGGGAAAAGACAACCCCCGTGACTCCTGGACTTGGGCCTCCAGTTGGGAAGAGGACAACATCGCCGAGGGACCAGATGACTACACGGTCACAGCGTCCAATAAGTCGACAAAGGAGGTAAGATGTCGACCCCGACAGACTCGCGAAAAAGTGAGCCAAAGTCCTTGAAAGGAGCACTGGTGTCGAAGCAATCACCAGCCACAGCTGCGTCCACGGACAAACAGCCCGGCGGATCCTTCGAAAAGGACTCCCAGCCGGCAAAAGCACAAGAAAAACCTAGGCCGTCGAAGAATGCCCCGAAAAGGCGCGTTCGACGCCGAAGAAAAAGGAGGCAAAGGTGACTTCGACATCGAAGAGAAATGCGGAAACTCTAGACTCCGAACAAGCGGCCGAAATGGAGAGGAAGAAAAGAAGGCTTGAAGCCAAAATAGACAGTATCCTCTAGAGCGAGAAGGATTTCGACGAACGGATGAGCAGCTACACCATCCCTTGGAAGCCCTTGATAGTTGTCAAAGCTGAAGTCTAGGAGGAGTTTGACGCTGTCTACCCGCCAAAAACTCTAGAGCCAGCAGAACAGATCGACGAGGGCATGTATTAAGAGGGAGAAGGCAAGGAAGATCGAGAAACCAACTTGTAATCGACTTCCTTAGTGGCAGAGGACCTGGATTGGGAGGACCTCGACGCAGAAAGCCCAGAAGAAGCCGTAGCAAAATGGGATTATGCATGTTCAAAGCTTGCTTACCACCAGCGATGCGGTCTCTTGGATTGGTTTGAAATAAAACCTTTAAAGGTGGATTCTGAAGACCAATCTGTCGCATTCCTAATATCTTCCAACCTATCTCCCACCTTCACGGCTTTGGAGGCCATTGCTTTCCTAGTGGTGTATGGCAGAAAATTTGGCTTCTGCCATAATCCATCTTACCCACCCAGCAATGGAAGGAGAAGATATGGCCATGAGTGGTTTCCGAAGTGCATTCAGTAATTCTCTCACCCGGAGGTCTATCCTCCGCCGTCCTCTTTGTAGCCATTAAGACACCTTACTGCACAAAGCTTGGGGGCAGTTTCAAAAGCAGGATAATTTACCTACCTGGTATTGTTGGTCCCTAGAGATGATAAATGTCACCCTTTCTGGGGTAAATACTCATGCTGTGATGTCTAGGGCTCTAACATAAGATACTCTTGCAAGAAACAAGACCGAGGAGCATAGCCCGCTTCGCAGAGACTTACTTCTGGAAAGATATTGGTTTACTTGCCAGCCTATCAAAAGAGGCAGCACCAAGTTCACGTCCCACAGGCCTGAATATCTAGGCGCTGGGGGTTGAGACACCCGAATACCCTTCAGCAGTTTGGACACCCACGGGTGATCTCCGACTGGGGCGTTCTTCATGGGTAAGTTCCTTGACAAAATGGCAGTGCAAGGAAGGGACTGTGCAGTAAGCTAGGCCTGAGCCAGCTAGCTCTGCTAGAAATGCAGGATATCTGTAAGATGCGTGCCCACGGTATCCGGGTGTGTCTCCACACATCTATGAACCCATCGTCTCCAAGCTGATCTGTATCGCTTGAAATCCTCCACGCCATGAGATGTAGATGGCCTTGTATCACCATATGATGCAGGCAGCCCTAGGAGTCCCATAGGAGCTCGGCAAACGATGGAAGTCGAAGTGGTGCCATCCATAAGAGTTCCAGGAGGAAGGGGGAACTATGCCTTAGAACGCCATGTCGGTGTCGCCAGAATCAGACGTTGTCTGACTTGAGCTGCTACTCTGGGTATTAGGAGAAAAGAAGGGAACGCATAAGCATGCCCCCTTGTCAAATTCTACAGAAAAGCATTCATTGCCACGGCCCCCAGGTCCAGTTTCAAACTAACTTAAAGAGGAATCTATGCGTTCGGTCTGGATGCAAACAGGTCTACCGAGCGGAGACCCCACTAGTCCACCAGGGCCCTGAAGTCTACTGGATTCGGCTGCCAATCGCTGGTGGAAGAGTCTGAAGTTCCAGTCCGCTACTATATTCAGAGACCCCTGCAGTTATTCTGCGGTCACCGAGATCTGTTGTTGAAGGCAGTAGTACCGAAGTCCTTGGCCATCTCTGCCAGTGCCCTCTTTCTGGTACTCTCCAGTTGGTTGATGTACTGGACTGAGGTCGTGTTGTCCATCCCGGATAGCACACAGCAGGAGAGTTTATCCCTTATCAAAGAGCGGATGGCAAAGGAACCCGCTAGGAGTTCCATACAATTGTGTGGGCCCAATTCACCCTCTGTCCATCTACCTCCCATGGAGACCTCCCCCACATCTGGCTGCCCAGACAGCTGGCATCTGACTCGATCACCAACTGGGAGGGACCCGAAGATCGCCCTCCCTTTCCATGCTTCCATGTGATCCATTGCAATTCCGTCCTGTCCTCGTCTGTCCGCGAGATCAGTTCGGAGTATGGTATTCCTTTCCGGAGATGAGCTGCTTTCAGTCGCAATGCTCGATAGTGCAGCAGGCCTGGGAATATGTCTTGGATCGAAGACCATAATAAGCAAACAATCCTGGATAGAACTGCCTGAGGGAGATCCTGTCCCTGTGTAGCACCTTAGTCAGCTCCTTCTTTATCTTTTGTATCTTCACCTCTGTTAGGCAGAGTGGGGCTGTTGTGGGATCCATGAGGAATCCAAGTTCTGAGAATGAGTCCATTCCAACTTCTGCTCGTTGGTCACAAACTCAAACTCCTGGAGTTTTGCAATAGTTCTCAAATGGGACACTAGCTGCGATCGCAATTGGTCCATCAGGAGAAAATGGTCGAGGTAGATCAACCGTATGCCATTTGTCTGGAGGATCTCCACCACTGGCTTGAGCAGTTTGTAAAGCACCACGGTGCAGTGGAAAGGCCAAAAGGTGGAGACTGGAACTCAAACACCTGGTCCCTCCAGGTGAACTGAAGGAACCAGCGCTTAGGTAAAGAAATGGGAACTTTCAGATGTGCTTCCTTGAAGTCTAGACGCACCATCCAGTCGTTCTGTAATTGCAGATCTCTTAGGGGGTGGAAACCCTCCATTTTGAAGTGGTGATAAACTAGTTACTCGAAGTTTCTTGGGTTTATTACTGGTCGAAACCCTTGTTCCTCCTTTTGTCCCAGAAAGTGATTGCACAATAACCCTCGAGGGTGCAAGATGGATCTGATTCGCTCCCTCGGAGAGAAGATCCTGCACCTCTGAGTCGATCAGCCCCATATCTGCCTCTGAGAAACTAAAGGTCGCAGTCTGGATGTAGTATTCTATGCAATAGCCCCTTACTGTTTCCAGGACGCACAGGTCTGACATGATCTCTTCCTGTCTGTGGGCGAATAACTTTAGTCTCCCTTCGAACTCTTGAGGGAAAAAGTGGGTATTTTGTTACCATTAAAACCTCCTGGGGTATAAGCTCCGCCTCTGGCCCAGTGGCTCTGCCTCTTCAGGTTCCTCTGTTAGGGTAGAAGGTCCCTGTCTGCCATCATTCCAGCTGTTTTGCAGGCCTGGCCTCTGTAGGAGCCTGACTGGAAGCCACGGCCGGAGGAGCTACCCCTCCCACCGCCACACAACCTCTTCAAACCTCGCCCGGCGAAAACCTTCCCCAGAAATCTTGTTTTCACTTCAGGACTGGGCCTTATCCAGGGCTGAAACCGTACCTCATTGTCTATCAGCTGGCGCATTTATTTTTCGTTCCACACGTACCGCCACCTTAGGGCCTGGGAGCTACACTGAGTTTCTTGGGTGATATGTCCCCTCTGGCTTGAACATGTCACAGGGTGGTGTCCCCTTTGAATGAGCCAGAAGCTGCCGATCCGGGGCACCAAGGCATGCCATAATCCCCTCTATCCGAGGACCTCATCTCAACCGTACCACCCTCCTCGGATCGGGAAACCCCTTGTCAGGTTCTGCCATATAAGCGACAGGGTTGCCAGTATCTTGGGGTGAGTCTTACTCCCCAGTAGAGTGCGTTCTGCAACCTGCATGCACTCTTCCAGAAGCAGTCCCTTGAATGGTCGAACCCTTCCAGGTGCTCCGCCCTAAATGTATAGCCTTTGAAGAGGGTACAGTGGAAACGCTACTAGGTCCTGCCTCCATATCCCCATGGATCCCTTGACCCCTCGAATAGACATGTGCAGAGAGCTTGTCCAAACTATCCTGCAGCGGTGCCAAAGATCTGGAAATTGCCTGAGAAAGGAGCTTGCCACCCCTGCAGGGAGGTGGCGCTGTGGGGGCAAAGTCTGGGGAGTAATCATGATCCTTGCAGGATCCATCTGTTTGAGGGTGTGAGCACCAGATTAAAATGTTATCGCCCTATAGATACTGAGGGCAGCCCCCTCGCAGGTTCTCTGGTGATGTGCTGTGGTTTTAAGGCAGCAAAGAAAGCCTCCTCGTATGGCCAAATGCCTTATTTTGTACCGTCATGCGAGAGTTAGTAGGGAGATAGCGTGTCCACGCTGTATAAATGAGCATTCAATCACCTACCAGGCACACCACAACTCCCTAACATGCTTGCGTACCTGAGAAGCGCAGTCTTAAACTAACGCACTGTGTCTCAGGCCGCAGACAGAACGAAAGTACCTCCCCCCGCCCACTTACCGGCACCGTCCTAGAAACCAGCGCTCTGACCGAAGCCTGCAGCGCGATAGAAATTGCCACAGTTAAAGCAACAGCTAATAAAGCAACCGGTTATCAAATGTCAACTGTGCACGTTGAATACCAAGCAAGAATCGGTTCAGAACTGCCCCCCACCAAACCCCCCCCCCCCCCCTCTCAAACTCGGACAACTCCAGTGAGCGGTGATTGCAAAGAAGAATTTAACTGGCACAGCAGTGCAAAAAGAGGAAGGACTGCTGACCACGAGGATATATATGTTGAGATGGACTGTACTGCTATTGGCTCATGGTTACCATGGACTCCTTCCAATGGGCTCATGCGAGTTGTAGTGGGGCTAGTATTTTTTAATTTGTTGACTTTGAACCTGCTGTTAATAAAAAGTGAAGAAAGTTATGCATAATCCTCGCCTCCGGTCCTGACCTAGAATCCAGTCTTTACTGTATTTCTCAAAGTAAAATTATATGAAGATAACTTACCTGCTACTGAGTCTGTCGTGGCTCTAGCAATTAAAATAACTTTTTACAGACATTGGCCGGGATTCATTCTTTGTGTGTAATCATTTCTTGTTTGAGTGTGTACAACAATTGATTAACACTACCCCCTGATAAGCCGGACGGCTCAACCACACTGTGTGTGAGTGCCATCTTTCTTGCATGGTATGCCCCCACTTTTTGCTGAATTTCTGATGCACTTAGACCGAGTGTGCCCTGGGCTCCTGCCAATCAGGTGCCCAGGTCGTGTGCTCTTTCCCTAAAACTGTGTTGAAGCTAAAACCCAATTGGCATCTGAGGTGACATGTCCGCCCCTGGTAAATGGTACCCTAGGCATTGTGACCAGAGAAGACCCCTAATGGCTGCAGCACTTGTGCCACCCTTAGGGGACTTGCACCCTGACACACAAACACACACACACACTACCTTTGCAGGCTGAGTGTCCTGGTGCAGAACTAAACAGTCAACATGACACACCCCCCTGTGCGCAATGCCCACAAACCCACTGGCCTGGCATACATCAAGTCGCCCCTCTAGCTGGGTGCCCTATGCCAGTGGTGTGGGCACAGGTGCATGAGCCCTGTGCCTCTACAGTACCCGGGGCCATTCCTGGGCACTGTAAATTCAGTGATGCCATTAAGAGTATGTGGTGCTGGGAGGTTGTCATTACGAACTCCACAGCACCATTATGGCTACCTTGTGGAATGGCAAGTTTGATATCAAACTTCTCAACGCATCAAACCCAGACTGATGCTGTTGTGAGATTTAATGTAAAATGCACTACAGTGGGCATCTTGGAGATGCCCCCTGAAACCTAACCTACAATCCAAGTCTTGTCTGAGAGGCTGCCACCCAGCAGACATGTTGCTGGACCCCTGGGTGGAGAGCCCCCGCTCTCTTGGGCCTGTAACAATGCTCATCCTGGGCGAGGTGCTAGGTCTTCTTCCCCAGGATGGGCAGGGGGAAGCTTCAAAGGTATGCCACCTTTGTGAGCTTCTCCAGGCCACTTGCTGTACTCAGCAACTGGTCCCCACTGGTTCTGACCCCCACTCTGGTGGGAAGATTGCCGGGAAACCCTACGTGAGGAAAGGGGTGTGCCAGCCTGTGCCAACTCCACCCCTCAGGTGGGAGAGGCGAGGTAAAGCACAACTCCGGGCTCCGGCCATCTTGAGGATTGGAAACCCTGCCCAATCAGAGATAGGCTCCTGCCCCCCTCCCACAGGAAAGGAGCAGGATAGGGGTTGTACTCACCCCAGGACAGATACCTATTGGTCCCTGCCTTTCCCCTACCTTCTAACGCCCCTAAATTTTGTATTTAGGGACACCTTGAACCTTCCTTCCTCAGATCCAGATTTTGAAACCAGAAGATCTGCAGTGCAGCTGCTAACAAGAGGACGACGCCAACTGACTTGGCCCCAGGCCTGTTGATCCTTGAACCTGCTTAAGCTAAATCCTGGCTTCTCCTGCAGGCAGCAACATCGAGAACCCCGGAGAACCTGCCTGCCTTGACCCTCTTAAAGACTGGGATCCCCATGAGCAGTGGGGCTGCTCAAACAGCAATACCCCTGTTGCCAGCCAAGAACCACGAATCCAGCCCACTCTGCACCCGCTGAGCACGGCCTGTGCCCGAGTGGACAAAGACCCTGAGGACGTCCCCCAGGCGATTCTGACCTGGAATCCAGTGCCCAAGGATCCCCCCGCCAACCGCAACCAGCAGAGGATAAGATTTCCTGACACCTCTGCACCTGCCGACCCCTTGTGCCTGACTCCGGGGTGCCCACCTACCCTCCAAGATCCCAACTTACCCCTCGAAGTGTTGGTCGCTCCAGAAGATCCTCCGTCCCCGAGCCTGCAGCCTTAGTTCCCTTTTCAAGATCTCCATTGAATATCAAGCGCCCAACTGCTCAAAAGCTCCCTGCACCCAGCCGCCCGAGTGCCCCTGGGAGTGCAACCGTTGTCCTATCCTACTTCTCCATTTGCCCTGAGCAAGTGACCAGGAGCCCAGCTCCCACAGCCGCGTAGCCAGCAGCCACCAACCGAAGGCCCCCTGCCTCTCATTGGATAACATTGGGCTGAACTACCTCTGCACCCGGCTGCCCCAGTGCTGCTGAGGGTGTACCAACTGTACCTACCTGACCCTGGGAGGCCGTTGAGTCTATGCCCATAACCTTAACTCTACCAGTAGAGTACTTGGCTAAAAGCCAATAACTTACTTTTCTTCCATAGGCTAACATTGACTTGTTTCACTTGGAAATGCTTCATCTAAAATCAGCCAGTCAACGAATTCAGATTTGCTCACCTGTTATCAGGAGAGACCTCAGTGCTGCATCTTTGAGCCCAGTACTGACCCTGAAAAGTGATTCTAACCGTACTTACCAGTAACTTGAATTTCGTTTCATAGGATATCATTGCCTGCATTTTGCTGAAAAAGGTTTTCAAGTGTCGCTTTTTGAAACTTACAAATATTCTTTAAAAATCGTGCCAACGATAAAAACGTAATTGCTTGCCCGTTTTAGATAATGTCCCAGTGCTGAACCTAGGAGTCCAGCACTGGATTACAAAATTAACGTAAACATACTTCACCTGCAAACTGAATTTCCTTCTATAGGATAACATTGGTAATTTCAACTGAAAAAGTTTTTAAGTGTCAACTTTTAAAATACAATAATATTCCTTAAAAATCGCTACTGTAACCAACGCTTTTACTTAACTGTTTACAGGACATGTACCCAAACTGAATCTAGGATCCAGTCTTGAAGTTAGAAAAGTAATCTACAAAGTAACTAATTGCATTGAACTAGAAAGTCCCATTGAGCTCAATGTTGCATTGCTTGAAATTGTGTTGCCTATTGCAACAAACTGTGACTATTGTATTCAAAGAGTCTATTGCCTATTTGATAAGTGTTTAACTAAAGGAATCCATTCTGAGAGTATATTTTGCTACCTTGTTGGTTCTAACAAAAAAACTATATATATATATATATATATATATATATATATATATATATATATATATATATATATATATATATATATATATATATATATATATATATATATATATATATATATAGCAACACACTTCCAAACTATTCCGCTCGGAAAAGACGGCAAGCACTCCGATGTCGTGATTATTCCAATAAATTTATTTCCACACCCCCGACAGACGCGCTTCGCTCACAGGCTTCGTCAGTTTGATGACGAAAAAAAAAATATATATATATATATAATATATATATGCATTCCTGTTTCTCCGCAGAGATTTTGCTCGTGCACTCCAGAATCAGTATTTAACAATCAGCGATCCACTCCCAATCAGTGGTTAGATTTTCTTTATTTCATAACAGCTCAGCCAGCAGCAACTCTACGCGTTTCAGTCTTTACCAAGACCATGCTCACGAGACAGTCAGTCAGTGTTGGCTGTTCCCTAGTTTATTCGAGGCTGTGAATTACTTCATCTAGATTTGTTGTGCTTTAGTGGTGGTTCTGACTTGCTGTCCTTGTTCTTTCTTCCATTATGAGTAGATCCCATGCTGTTGCATGTGTGAACCAATTCATCATGGATCGGGCCCAAGCTTTGATGGACAATATTGACACATTTATTGAGGTGAGTAGCTTATTAGGAGTCTGCCTGATTGGGATGTCAAGGCTGGTAGAGCGTTACCTGTGTAATTAAACTTTCGTGGACTTTATTAGTTAGTAATTTTATCTTGAATGATTGAGGAATGTTTTGGAATCTTTTTCTGTAGTTGACTGCATTTGTATTCTTGATATTTAGGGCAAATTGGGGGTTGGAGTAGTTGAAATATTATTTTGGGGTTGTTGACCATATAATGTTTTTCCCAGTCCAAGGTTAGCTTTTGTATTATGTTTTGGTGTGCTAAGAAAGCTTGCGTCTTCAGTTTGCCTTGCTGCGAAAGAGGCTACTGACTATATTTTTGATTCTCTTCCTTCTCTAGCACTTGTTTGCCTTGGCGGTTGATGAAGATCCAGAGGTGCGGAAGAATGTTTGCAGGGCCCTGGTGATGCTCTTGGAGGTCCGGATAGACCGACTGATCCCCCACATGCACAGCATTATACAGGTGAATATTCACAATTGGCTCCTGTCATGCGGAGGGCAGTTTTACTTAATATATATATATTGCATTTTCATAACTACTCAAAAGCAAACACTGATTTCCCTAGCTTCTCTTGCATATATGTCAGACAGGAGAGTAGGTTTTCCGAAGTAAGTGGGCGGAGGTCGGCACATTTTGACACTGATGGGAGTCAAGAGTGGCCTATTCCTCTTGAAGTGTGGGAAGTTCTTTAGCCCTGACAAACCAGAACAAATTGAAGTCCATTTCTGTTTTTAGGTCTCGCCTGTCGATGCGCATGCGCATCGAGCAAGGCGAGAGTATTGGGACTTATCCACTCTTTATCCACACTGCAAGGAATCGTGGCGATTCCTTGCAGTGCCCGTGACTTTTAAGCTCAATGCGCATGCGCATTGAGCTTAAAAGCGCGTGCACGTCCGTCTTTGTTTACCCGCTCCGCCCCCTCCCCTTCCCGCCGTGTCGCATTTCTCCTACCCCCTCTTCCCTCCGTCTTGTTTATTTTACCCGCTCCGCCCCCTCCCCTTCCCGCCGTGTCGCATTTCTCCAAACAGGGTGTTTGTTCGTCAGCGTTGTGCATTTTGTTCCAATGTCTCAACCCACTTTACCTTTTCTATGCAATTCTTGCAGAGAGGCAGCAGCCACCCCATGTCTGCCTCTGACGTCTCTTGCGCTGATCTTACACATCTTAAGATGGGGACGGTCGGCATCTCCAGCACCACTTGCCATCATTAGAGCTGGACTTTGGGTAGCCCCCTTAATAAGCTGCACTCAGCTTATTGCTAGCACACTCTGACGGAAAATACCCTGTCTACTGGCTTTCGCTGCGAATTACCCAATACTCCTGGGCCACTCCTGTCGTCTATCACTAATACCCTTTGATTTGCCTCTTCCCCTGATCCCACTGCCCTAAGGCACTTAATAACCAATGCCCTACTGGTACTCTGCACAGTGCACACCCTCAAATCCCTTTTGCCACGAACGGCCCTTTGCAACCCCGTCTACAGAACTCTTACGTTCTTCTTTCTACTCAATTTTATCGGTCGCACGCTTATGTCCCCTGAAACATATGTGACCCTCTACCCTTGACTCGTCACGGAGAGCAGGGCTCAGGGAATTACTATACACTGAATCTGCTCCCCTCCTCCCCCCCCCAACACCCTCCTAAACCCCTTATCTCGTTAGAAGCCACCCATATACATGTCAAACACTACTATATTTATGCCGATTAGTACCGATTTTAAAATTGAAAAAATAGCTTATTTCAGTTTTCTTCCGGTTAAACTGCCCCCGTTTTAATATCGACTACCAGGAAAGTAAAGTCCCAAGAATTTTTTGTACCCCCGTCCCTTATTCCGATACCAAAGACTGGCAGGCATGCACCCTTTCAAACTGAAACCCCAGAACACAGGCTCGCTTCCGCAATCCAATGAGAGACATGGACTACAGCTCCCATAAGAACCCTGCACACGACCACCATATTTGGTGTGTGTCATAGTAGGCTATAAAATAAATCACTTCACCAACATAGGAAGGTATTAGATAAGGGGGTAAGTATCGTGTGCTTCAAAGGAAATACAGGGAGCGCTAAGTCAATTTTTCGCCCGCTCCCGTTCCACCCGTGAATACTCGACTCCGCTTCAAGATGGCGGCTTTACCGTGAACATTCGATGCAGTCCGTTTTCATGCTCAATTTTTCTGATGGAAAGGTAGAAGGATCCAGATGACTCAGCGCTTGGCTGCTCGTGTCTGCATTTGCGGGTGAAGGGCGCCGGGAATGAATTAGTGCAGCCTGGGAAGATGGCCTCCAATGAGCAACAGAGGCAGGTGAGAAGGTAGAAAAGTAAATGGTGATGGGTTATGTCCCCTGCAAGAGAATCGTTAGCAGCTGCACTTTCTTGCCTAAACGTTAGTTCTATAATTCGCTACTTTCTCTGCATTTCCGTTCCACCACCTGGCTCAGTTATGCCCCTGCTTGATTGTCTCTACCACACCTGCTTGCAAACGTCACTGCCTCGCTGCAGCTCAAACCACTGTTGTGTATTGACCAAACACAACTTACGTTACTGATTATATATCACTCACTGTATTATCTTTCCAGCAATTCACTTCTGTCTCACGCAACTGCGTCGATGTGGGCAAGCCAGGAAATGTAACGGTTAGAGGAAGGCATAGCCAGGAATCTGGCTTTCTGAATCAAACAGGAGCTAAACCATACACTATTCGGCTTGTAAATGATGCAGCAACGGCCATATAAGACATGATAAATGCAGAGTTATGCTGAACATTTGGTTCCTTCTTCAACGTTTGTCTTTTGCTTTGTGGAACTATTATTTTTATTAAGTCGGTCTGCAGTGCACCCACGCACGTGCCTTCAGCCGCAGGTCGGCGGGACAAATGTAACGAATGTTACAAGAGTTAAACAACCAACCCTAAACGCGTTCCCGCCCCTTCCCTCAGATCTGACCCTTTTTTTCGACTCTTTGACAGGACACAATACGAGCGTTCGACCCAGTTTACATTTCGGTATTACTTGTAGCTTTACCCCGTGTCACTTCTGTCTTCTCCTTAAGCCCTTTGATTTGACCCCACTTCCGTTTGAGCTGTGATAAAGACGGTTAATTTCTTAGGCCTGTTAGCTCAATCTTTAATAAGGGTGGGTGAACGTGGTCCCCATAATGTCTGAAACCCCTGTTCCAGGGTGACAGATCTTCTACACCTATTTGCCCCTATACGCACTATATCCGTGACCGGTGGGGGGAGGGAGTATCTTGCTTGCTCCCCAATAAACTAGGAGCACTTGCTTGCCCCCCAATAAACTAGGAGCACTTGCTTGTTTGTTGTAGTTGCTTCCTTCATTTATAATTCTGCCATTAGTGTGCTGCAATACAAAGAGAAACCTGTATGCCAATCCTCCGCAAGATGTACTCATCAGAGAGACGGAATTGTCTGCATTCCGCATTTAATCTCTGTAGTTGTGTACTGTTGTCACCAAAGTTTGTAGCTCAATTGTCTCTTCTTGCTCTCCCTACCCTCGGTCTTGGTTCTTATGGTATGTTTCACAAGGAGCATACGTTGAGCAAAGGTCTTCAATTCAGGTAATGCCCTTTCGCTTTACAAGATCTAGCCACAGGACTGTACACTGGGTTTGCCTCAAGTCCTATGTTGCATCTCACGACTTCTTTATGAATTGAATTGGTGGTGTTTCTCACATGAGAATGCATTACACCTGTCTAGTCATTTGTTAACAGATTCTCAAAATGCTGGCAGGGGAGAAGCAGTCAGTACCTTTATGGCCAGAAAGGCTGGAATAATTCTGGTTGCTGTGTCCAAGAAGATCATATCTGCTCATCGAGGTTTCTAGTTCGGCCTTCTGCATCCGATTGGGCAGCTGCTTTGTAGGCCCTGCAGTACCTCACATTTCAAGGTGGACACTGTGCAGCCCCCTCTCTCGAACTGTGGCTCGTTTCTCTGATGGAGGCACATTTCTCTACTGAGAAAGTGGGTTCCTGTTGCAGTAAACCCACCACCCCCAAAAACACTTTTTGCCTGGCTTTTGATGGAACTTTCACTGAGGTTTACTGGGACCATGCTGTCCAGGTTCCCAGTACCAGTGTTCTTTCCCTAAAATTATACCACGACTGGCAACTTCAGGAACTCCTGTAAGTCCCTAGTAGATTGTACCCTGGTACCTGGGCATTTGGACTGAAGATGATCCCCTAGGGACCCCTCACCTCAGAGGTGCCTCCTGAAAACCTACCAACCCTGGTGTGGTCTGATTGGCTTCAGGCAACCTGCCACTAGACTTGTTTCTGGACCCCTGTGGCCAGAAGCAAAGCACATCCTGGGCACGGGGTTTCACCTTCACACCTAGGATGAGCACAATGCTTGAGAGGGAAGCTTCAAAGGCTGTAGCGCCACCTCAGCCTCTGTAGCGCCACCTCAGCCTCTGTAGCGCCACCTCAGCCTCTGTAGCGCCACCTCAGCCTCTGTAGCGCCACCTCAGCCTCTGTAGCGCCACCTCAGCCTCTGTAGCGCCACCTCAGCCTCTGTAGCGCCACCTCAGCCTCTGCATAGCTGATAGCAGCAGATGGCAGCCCCTGGTTTAAACCTCCACTTTTGGACGGGAGGACTGGCGGGATAACTTAGAATAGGAGATGTGCCCCCTTTCGCCAACTCCACCCCTCAGGTGCTGGAGGCGAAGTAAAGCAAATTTTTCAGTGCCTGCCATCTTGAAGATGGTGTGACTAATCGAGTCTGGGCTAGGGCTATGCCCCCTCCCACAGGAGAGTGGCACAGTGGGTGTATCCACCCCAGGTCCCTACCTTTTACTCCTCCTTAATGCACCTAAATATAGTATTTAGTTGGCATCCCCAGACCCTGAAATCAGATCTATGAATACCTAAGAAGCCCAGACATCAAAGACCAGCATGAGAGAAGGACTAGTGACCAACACCACACCAGTCCTGCCGGCTTGTTTGCTGCCTTTCGCCTCTGCTACAAAAAGACGACTTGTCCTGCAGGTCCAGCGACCTCCAAAGCCCTTGGAGGACTGCCTGCCTTAGATAAAGATTCTAAGTCTCCAGTGGACATCGGACCTGTCCAGAAGAAACAGTCTACATAGTTAAGAACTCTGCCCTTAGACACAGTGAACTCTCCTCCAGGTCCACCTCTGCACCAGACGCCTACAGTCAGTCCAAGTGGGCCACTGGTCCTGTGAAGGTTCCACATGCTTCTGAGCACAAGTCCACCATGGGCTGGCCCTGCTGGACTGCCACTTGCTGCTGACAGCCTCAGCTCGAAGAGTCCCCTGACCACGACCTGCCCAGTAAGTGGTTTTCTGACGCCTAAGGACACCCTTCACCCGAAGCCCCTGGTCCTTGGGATCCTGACTGTGCCCCTATGTCCTTTAGGACCGTCAGGGAATCTATGGGTTTTCTCGGTCAGGCCTCCTCGCCTGATCTGCAGCCTTTCTTCAATCTCTAGCCCTCCCATTAAACTGCATTGTGTGCCTGATGCTGTGTTGGCACTCTGCACCCAGCTGCCCCCGTGCTGCTGAGGGCGTATTTTGGTTTTGCCTTGTGGCCCCCCTTGTACTTACCTTAAGATCTGAAGACTGAAACCGCATTCTTGTTTTCCTCTATAGGTTAATACTGTAAAGCTTGAACATTGCCTTGTGTCCACTTATTCCTGACAAACGTTCTTACTTTTTTCACGAACATTTTGGTCTTGAAACAAATCCTGAATGAAGCTTAGTTTCCTAAAATTGTGGTGCATACTTTTTGAATTGTCATTTATTAATCACTGTGTGCGTAACAAATTTCTTGAACTCCTATATATTAGGCCTCTTGCCCACACTACCATAAATGGAGCCCTATAAACTTCTTGGGGAATCTCTAGACTCTGTGCATGATATAACCACTTGGTGGTATTACATGTACAATGCCAGCTTCCTACATCCACCAAGGCCTGATTTCATGTTTTTGTGGATTGATCATATCTTTAATCTAGAGTGACTGCCATCACTCCAGTGTCCCCCAGAGGAGACTCTTGGGCCCACTTTTCCGATGTCCTGGATGGGACGTTTATAAAGCTGTACGCCTGCCCTAAGTTGGTGATGCTTAAATTGGTTTCATCTTGGAACAGCAGTAACTCTTATAAAAATAAACTTTAAAAAGCGCACACCCCTTGCACTATCCATGGCGGACATGATGGCTTTTGTAGCTTTCTGGACGTGGTTTGCAAAGTATGTATCATAATTTTATCTTGAGGGTCCAGAGAGGTTGCCCTGGCTGCAAACTCTTCGCCCCTCTATCAACTGCCAGAACTGAATAGGGGCTAGATCATTTTGTAAGAGCTTAAGCATTGTTTCCAAGTACATTATGCCGGACTTGCTTCTCCACTAATTTCAGGTTGTTTACCTCAGGGCTTCCACGCCCATTGATTTCTTGTCCTGACCACTTTTCTGTTTGAGGATTCTCTTTCCACATTTACCATGCTTCATCCATGCTTGGCCAAGCAGTGTTCCTCTGAAATAAAATCCAGGCTAGGCAGGTGTATGAGTAGCATTATCATTTTTAAGAGATCATTTTGATACTTGACAATGAGTCACTGCGTTCCCGAGAACAAAACAGTATTTCTTTGTTTAGTAGACTTGGTTTTTCAGCATAAGCCTGTTCTAGGTTCACAGACTATGCATTATTTTTCTGCCTAGGGTCTGGAAATCCAAAACCTTAATTTTGTTTTTGTTCTGCACTGTGGATCATCTTTCTTTCGCTACCTTTCTTTTACTAATTCTCCAATTAGTAATTTGCTTTTTTATGGCCAAATGTAATCTCCTTATGTGGCTTAAGCCTTCTGCTGTTCCTGCGGTGCATTCCTTGTATGCCTTTTCTCCTTCCCGCTTTCTCTCCTTGTGAATCTTTTCTCTGACTAACTCCTCACTTTGTCTTCCCTATGCTGTTGTGTAGTCTACCTGCTTCCTTTGAACGTTTCTTTGCATAGCCAGGGCCGGTCTGGCCATAGCGAGCACCGGGCAATCCCCCTGTGCACCGCACGGGTGGGGGCCGGTTTTGGGCCCCTGGGGGCAGTTTTGTTACAGGGCCGTTTTTGCGGCATGGCTGCAAAATCGGCACTGTACCAAAATCGGCGGAAAACCGGCCCTGGCAAAGAACTCGGCGGCACCTCCAACGTCAACCCCGAGTGGGGAGAGGGGGGACGGCCGAGCACTTTGCCAGGGCTGGTTGTGGTTCCCAGTCTGGCCCTGTACTTTTATCCTATACCTTTTTAGGTCTCGCTTGCGCTGTCTGATACATGCTGTATTCGGGTATGGACTTAAAGCTCCACCCATCTTTTCAATAATTGGTTCCTGTTACTGTCCTTTCAAAATGCTTGCTTTTGATTCATACTTTAGCTTGGTAGTACCTCCCTTTTCTACTTTTGTAACCTCCCATGAGACTGGCCTATTTACTTGTGGTGTTACTCTGCAGGTTTCATTAAGTCTGTGGGAACCATTTTCTTAAATCACTTGCTCCTCTCACACGCACTATGCTTTCCTGCAATCTGCAACCTCTTGTTTACAATTTACTACTGATGGGCACTTATGTGGGTGCTTCTGCTGATGCTTTATATTTACAAAAAGCAAACGCCGCCTTTAGATTTACAAAAAGTGCCTGCCGCACCCCATGGCATTGCGCTTTACCTTTAAATATTGTGAAAAACATTTTTTATAACTTACTACTGACATTCAATTTATTTTTGGTAGAATGCGCCACACCGTTCTTTGTTGACCATGACGGCCGTGCTGCTTTGTTTTGCGCTGCGTGGCTTGCCTGACCACTTTTAAAACCTTACTTACTTTGTATTTCTACAGTGCGCCCTGCCACACTTTAACAATGGCGGCGTGCGCCTCTTGTAAGCAGCTCACCGTCCTTTAAGATGCATGCTGTCGTCCTGGCCCGCTCCTCAAATTGGCCATTTTCCTTCCTCTTTAAATCCTTACTTAGGTCCTGCTCCAAAGACCACCCACAGCACATACTGCCTCTTTTCAGCTTCAGCAGGCATGCTTTTCTTTTTGACAGTTTTGGATGGCAGGTAGGGGGCTCGTTTACGATAACTTTCAACAATGTGTATATTGAAACGTGCAGTCAACCATGAGGGCAACCGGGCTCAACATCATGTGATTCTGGGCAAATCACTTGATCTCCCCAGACCTCCCAAAAATGAATGTCCTTGTGTAATGTAACTGGTGCTCATGTAAAGTGATCCAATTTTGACCTTGGGGTCAAGTTCGCGCTACATAAAAACTGCAAGAAAATTAAAGTAAATCCTGTGACTGAATTATTGCTTAACAAGACGGAGCCACCTCTGGCTTGCTGTTTCTGGTTCTGTGGCTCGCTCGCTCTGTTATTTAGGGAGTTTAACACAAACAGATCACAGGAGGCCAGCCGGTGCTGGGAATCCACTGTGTGCACTAGTTTAATTCTCCCCTTTCATAGTTCATTTTGTTTACAAAAAGCACCAAGTACTCATTTTTTTCCCCGCATCCACTCCAAACCAAAACACATAGGTAAAAGACATTGTCATTTACATTAATAGCTCTAACTCGCGCAAATGCGAGACCTACTGCATTGCAAATGCTTGTTTTTTCTTCTCAGTATATGCTGCAGAGGACCCAAGACAATGATGAGAACGTGGCACTGGAAGCTTGTGAATTCTGGCTCACGCTGGCTGAGCAGCCCATCTGCAAGGAGGTTTTGTCTGGGCACCTTGTTCAGTGAGTATCTGCTTTCCGTTTTCTGGACTGGTACAGTAGTTGCAAAGAAATAAAATTGACCAAGCTACATTCTTCGTGTTTCCAATGCAAACAGAAATTGAAAGGCTTTGATTAAGATATGATTTACACATCTGTGTACAAAACCATACTGTTTGGAATTGTTAAGGATGCTCTAAAGACACTAAAAGATGTAGACTTTCTTGCTCTTGCCCTGTGAAGTTGGCAGAAAAATGGTCAAAAGCAGTTGGAAGCAAGCATCGCAGAAAGCATGCAACCAACAATGCAAGAGAAATTACGTTTGGGTGGTAAAGCTGGTTCCTACATAGAAATCGGGTATTTACATTTTAAAAAAGCACGGAGTCTGTACATGCATGTTGACTGACTGCATGTTTTTGCAGCCTAAGCCTTAACTGGGTTGTACACTTTTAGTTGGACCAGGCTCTGAGGCACAATGAGAATGTTGAATATAAAAGGGTTTGTATGTTTTTGCAGTAGCCTTGCTGAAGTGAACATTAGTAACTACTATTTCTGAAAGATCTGGAAAGGACATGAGTGATCAGTGAGCGTCTGTAGACCTAGTGTCCTGTATGTTGTTCAAGATGATACATTTAGACCTAATTAAGTTCACTTTAACCCAAAGAGTCTCTTGGAGGTTGACTAAATTGAGCCAGGTGTTAAGCAACCAGGTTATGTGTTTTCCTGAAGCACTGGTGGCCTTAAATAAGATTTTAGGTTTAGTGGTAACTGACTAAAGAAGGTAGTCTGGACAAAAAGTACAATCATTGGGGTGTGCTCTGTGAAATCTATGTATATGGAGTACTAGTTGGTCTGTGGAACACATCTAAAAAGGCAGTGTGTTTTAGTTGGAAAGATTGGCAGTGTACCATGTTGACTTTGTGCTTATTGGTATGGGGATGTCGGTTTGACTCTGCAGCCTGTATAAGACTTAAAGTGGTGAAGTGACCCAGGTTAGGTCCCAGCACAGCAAGACTAGCCACTTCGTGTTTAGTTGCTTAAGATGGGCACATTAGTGTGATTTCAGTGCCCAGATACAGGGTGTTACAAAAACCCTTTCGGGTCCTCAGAGAGCAGATACAGAAGCTTTCCTGCTCTCAGGGGAAAGAAAGGTGATAATCTGGTGATGTTCCCTCCTTTGAAACGTACGTAAGGAAACCCCAGATCACACTTTAAAGTCTTTTTGTAAATTGGGAATCATTTTTACCTACTTGCTTTTTATCACTTGACCGGGCCTGAACTCTGACTAGCTAAATTGTCAGTGGGATATTGCTTTCAAATTGGCATCGGTGATCATTATTTTGGTTTTGCCAATATATACAATGTGAGCCAAGGGGCACCCATCCATTTATGAACCTTGGGAAAACACTTGAAGTATGAGGCTGTAAGTGAAAGGTTCCTTTAAAGGAGTTGGATATCATCTGTGTTGGAATACAGAAAACCCATCTGATCAAATGATTGCTGCTTTTGGATCATGTCATGTACATATTAAGTAAAGTGGTCAAAGTTCCGAGCCTTGTGCTCTGCCTCCCAAGTCGAGGACCCACTGCCACCATGCATTATAAGCTACTTTTGTAAAAGTTTCAGCCCGTATATTACTTACTATAGACTAAGGGTGTGTAATGTTATCAAATATTTATTTGGCCGTGGAACTGTACGCTTATAAAATCTACCTATACTGTAATAATAATAAATTCACTTGTCCCTTTTGCTGCTATGCACAGATTCCAAATTACGACTGCTTTCTCATTATATAAACTAGCAAATAACTTCTCTGAAAATGCGATGGGTAATATTGGGTTTAGATTCCCGCAAGGTTCTAATTTTTACCACCTTTCTGTAAATCTGTAAACCTCTACAGACTCCGATTTGGAATTGGGAGGAGCGGCATTCCGTTATGCAATTCCACTCTGCTTAGTCATGAGTGGGCTGTTCTTGTACCAAGTTACTTGCACCCGTATTGCAAGAACAAAGGAACAGATTTTTCCTGCTTGAAAATGTCCATTGGAGCTTTGATCAATTTCCTAGGCATTCTGGAAAAAATTGGAAATGTACTCCTGCCCAAGGCAGGAGGGAACGTTTGTGTGGGTTCTTATTATTTTTTTCCTCCGGGGGGGTTGCTCAGCAGATTTTATCTTGAGCAAATATGCATGTATATTTGTTAACAAGGACACAGATATTACTTTTACGATTAGTATGGTTTGCAAGCCTTAGTCTATAAATTCTTGTGATTCCTCCGTTGTAAATCTGCAATAGTGCAATGACGTGTACCAGCAGTGCATTTAGGTGGCTTTCTTTAAAACACAAAAATTGGTGTGCGTTAAATACTTTGTTTATTAAATGATTCCTTAAGTTGCACTCTAGTTGACCCAAACTTTATTTGATGTTGCAGTTTTATGTGTACCTTTTTAGGTTTCGCCTGGCATCCACTGCGCAGCAGTGTTCGCGCACGCGAAATCTTATGTTTAGCAGTACGGGGCTTTGTCCCGCCTGTCTCTTCCATTGGCTAGCTCCATAAATGGAGGCTAGCCATCGGAAGAGATCTGTCCGTTATTCTCCGAGCAGATTTGTGGGCGTTCCGTAGATTTTTTTCTCATTCCGCCCCTTTTTGAACGTCATGCGGCGGTGGGTGGATGTTTTTTTTCTTTTTTTTCGGCATGTTTTGGCCATTTTGGACGTGTGTTTTGCAGGGGTGGGTTGTGCTATTTCAGTTTCCTTGATTTGCTAGCAGGTGGGGTGTGGAATTTATTAAAATATCTACTTGTCCAAGGGACAGGTTGCTTCATAAATCTACTTGTCCTGTAACAAAATCCACTTGTCCCTTTGGTGCCATGTAGTGCTGCCACAAATTATGGAAGCAATCTCATTATATAAGAGCTCTTGTATAGCCTCTCTGATTATGCCAGGGCATATGCCATAGTAGTGTTTGAATACTAGTAATCATTTTATGTTGTCACGTTTCTCCAGTTCTACATTGGGACTAAAGATGGTTGTAAGCAGTAGTTCCAGGGTCGGAATGCCCTTTTGAGTCTGTGCAAATCTACTAACTTGCATGTTTTAAGGGTCCTCAACAAATCTTCTCTAATCTTTCCCATCCAGAGAAATGTAGGAAATTTACTCCTCAGAGTGGCAGACGTAAACCTTCTTTCAGAGTTGGGGAAAAAAGTAGTTGGAGGGAAAATGAACTTTCAAACATCCAAGTTTTCGCATGAGCAAATCTACACATGTATATTTGCTCATGCTAAAATGCAGTTCACAAATATTTTGTAGAAGTACAATTTCTTGCCCTACTAATGTAAATTCTTGTGAATTCACGAAAGCCATATACCAAAGGTACACTTTTGAGACTTCTTTAATAATTTGGCCCCTAATTTGGTCTAGCGTTAACCACTCATGTATGCTCCATGTAAATATATATTTTTTTATATACAATAAAAAATTACAGAAATAAAAAAAAAACATGACCTTTTGTGTTTATTAAAATTCTCTCTGAATCGGCTGGCTTCACTGTGAGGGACAGCATTCTGCTCTTTCACAAGGAGCATATCGGTACACAAAGTAGTTTTGTTTAGTGCCAGTAACTAATGTGGCAGTGTGTGTTTTTTTTAGACCAAAAACTATTTTTGCCTTAGCCAATGATTGTTATAATGGTGAGGGCCCGGCAGCTCTTACATCAATAATGTTTTACAAAAGCTATGCCAAAACAAGTCACGCATTGCCAAAACTAAAAAGCTGACCACCAATGTCAGACCTACTGGCTTTGCCAAGGCTTGTTTATTTGTGTTTCCCATAATCTTATTGAAACTGGTTACAGACATTTTCCAATATAAATATATATGGGAAATACAAGCATGAATCATCACATTTTACTAAATGATGCTGCAATGAAATGGTACCTGAAATTTTACAGTAGTTTAGCTGAATGTTTTTTTCCCAACTTTCATTTTTTAGGAACATTTTATATTGAAAGCAAAGAAACCTTAATCTTGCTTTCAAGCTTCTACAAATATTTGCATCTAATCAGGGAGCATTCTGTGAGCATCATGCATAGCCTCATGTTGCTAAACTTTGAAACAGTGTGTACACATGTTCATACTGTCAGTAGTGCAATCAGAACGTACATTTACTTAGAGCGCTCACCCTAATAAAGGCTTTCAATTAATGAACCATTAATACAAGTTTGAACAGCATTAACACATGCACACAAATATTAACTTGACTACAGGCAGTACCCTTCCCTGATCCTTAATGTGGAACTGCAAACTGGCAGCCAAAGGGTTTGTGCTGCAGGGGGTTGGGCCTACTTGTCCCAAGGACAAAATACACATTAAAACTTGTTGCCCTTCACCCCAAACAATATGTCCTGGGCGTCGGGCTATAGGAATTCCACATCCCTGCAGGTAAGCAGCATTTTGTACGTCCGTGGCTTGTCTTTGTTTGCTGGTTGATTACTTTGTAGGTCTTGTCCGTGTCATGTCGTCTGTGTACTGTTCTTCGTGTCTGTTGTCTTTGTTTTTGTCATCTGAGTGTCCTGTGGCCTCGGTTTGTTGTCGTGCATGGCCCCCCTTCCCTCTGCCCGCAGCTCTCCTCCCCGCAGCTCCTTTCCGTCCCGCTCTCGCTAACGATAACGAAAAACAATTGCCCCAGGGAGCCCACAGCCTGAAAACCTAGTCTCACCTACTCCCCAACCCCGCTTTCTTCATAGAACAGTCCACTTCTCCTTAACCCAATGCCCTGTTGAGTAGGTTCCCCTTTGTAGCGCCGAAAGCCTTCTATTACAACCCCAGTCTGGCCACTTATGGCGTTCGCTTTTCCGATCCTCAAATGGCCACAAAGTCCTGCTCCCTTCACAGACTTCACCGAGTCAGTCACCTCGTGCCCAACTCCTCACACAATGCCACGTATGCAGCTCTTATAGATTACCAGCCTCTGTCCATTGCAGAGTCTTTATTCTCCTATCACGAAGCCCCGTCCCCGCGGCACGGTAAGCATCTAAAGAACTAGCCCAGAAAACAACTTACTCAGTCACAGTTACTCCCCATGCTTGAAGCTGCTCCTCGAGGCTGGCTGTTTCTGCGGCCTCAATAACAAAACGTTTTTTAATGAACTGCATTTGTAACACGTTGCCAGGACGTCAACCCCGCTTCTATTTTTGGGCAGTTTTAAATAACGCGAAAGTAGGTATTGGAGTGCTTTACATGAGCACCAACCCCATTACACAAGTACATTAGGTAATGTTGTTCTTTCTGTGCTGTGGCATTTCTGAAGTAGCATCCAAACCTGGGCCTGTGGTGTTCCTGGATCCAAAGCACAGTGGTATGCAGTAGTGTACGAGGTTTTCATTCCTCCACTATAGTTGTACGCTTTCTTCCCAGTTCAGTGGTATTTGTCCCTCGCAGTTACAATTGCAGCCTCTCTCGTGTAGTCAGGACATAATGTTTCTACTTCTGAGCTTTCAATTAGCTATTTAAGGTATTCTGGGAGTTATTTTCGTTTGAATGGCAGGCCGGATACCAATGGTTTGTTCAGAATAGCCAAGCACTGGAAACATGGCTGTGCTTGCTTCCCTGCCCCCTGGCTGTGCATGCTTCCTTGCCCCCTGGCTGTGCTTGCTTCCCCGCCCCCTGGCTGTGCTTGCTTCCCTGCCCCCTGGCTGTGCTTGCTTCCCCGCCCCCTGGCTGTGCTTGCTTCCCCGCCCCCTGGCTGTGCTTGCTTCCCCGCCCCCTGGCTGTGCTTGCTTCCCCGCCCCCTGGCTGTGCTTGCTTCCCCGCCCCCTGGCTGTGCTTGCTTCCCCGCCCCCTGGCTGTGCTTGCTTCCCCGCCCCCTGGCTGTGCTTGCTTCCCCGCCCCCTGGCTGTGCTTGCTTCCCCGCCCCCTGGCTGTGCTTGCTTCCCCGCCCCCTGGCTGTGCTTGCTTCCCCGCCCCCTGGCTGTGCTTGCTTCCCCGCCCCCTGGCTGTGCTTGCTTCCCCGCCCCCTGGCTGTGCTTGCTTCCCAGCAGCCTGGCTGTGCTTGCTTCCCCGCAGCCTGGCTGTGCTTGCTTCCCCGCAGCCTGGCTGTGCTTGCTTCCTGCCCCCTGGCTGTGCTTGCTTCCCCGCCCCCTGGCTGTGGCTCTGGGTGGGTGGGTGTGGCTCTGTCTCTGGGTGTGTGGCTCTGGTTCTAGGTGTGTGGCTCTGTCTCTGGGTGTGTGTGTGTGTGTGTGTGTGCGGCTCTGTCTCTGGGTGTGTGTGTGTGTGTGTGGGGCTCTGTCTCTGGGTGTGTGTGTGTGGGGGGCTCTGTCTCTGGGTGTGTGTGTGTGTGTGTGTGGGGCTCTGTCTCTGGGTGTGTGTGTGTGGGGCTCTGTCTCTGGGTGTGTGTGTGGGGCTCTGTCTCTGGGTGGGTGTGTGTGTGTGTGGGGCTCTGTCTCTGGGTGGGTGTGTGTGTGTGTGGGGCTCTGTCTCTGGGTGTGTGTGTGGGGGGCTCTGTCTCTGGGTGTGTGTGTGGGGGGCTCTGTCTCTGGGTGTGTGTGGGGGGCTCTGTCTCTGGGTGTGTGTGTGTGTGTGGGGCTCTGTCTCTGGGTGGGTGTGTGTGTGGGGCTCTGTCTCTGGGTGGGTGTGTGTGTGGGGGGCTCTGTCTCTGGGTGGGTGTGTGTGTGGGGGGCTCTGTCTCTGGGTGGGTGTGTGTGTGGGGCTCTGTCTCTGGGTGGGTGTGTGTGTGGGGGGCTCTGTCTCTGGGTGGGTGTGTGTGTGGGGCTCTGTCTCTGGGTGTGTGTGTGTGTGGGGCTCTGTCTCTGGGTGTGTGTGTGTGTGGGGCTCTGTCTCTGGGTGTGTGTGTGTGTGGGGCTCTGTCTCTGGGTGTGTGTGTGTGTGGGGCTCTGTCTCTGGGTGTGTGTGTGTGTGGGGCTCTGTCTCTGGGTGTGTGTGTGTGGGGCTCTGTCTCTGGGTGTGTGTGTGTGGGGCTCTGTCTCTGGGTGGGTGTGTGTGGGGCTCTGTCTCTGGGTGTGTGTGTGTGGGGCTCTGTCTCTGGGTGTGTGTGTGTGGGGCTCTGTCTCTGGGTGTGTGGGGCTCTGTCTCTGGGTGTGTGGGGCTCTGTCTCTGGGTGTGTGGGGCTCTGTCTCTGGGTGTGTGGGGCTCTGTCTCTGGGTGTGTGGGGCTCTGTCTCTGGGTGTGTGGGGCTCTGTCTCTGGGTGTGTGGGGCTCTGTCTCTGGGTGTGTGGGGCTCTGTCTCTGGGTGTGTGGGGCTCTGTCTCTGGGTGTGTGGGTGTGTGTGGGGCTCTGTCTCTGGGTGTGTGGGGCTCTGTCTCTGGGTGTGTGGGGCTCTGTCTCTGGGTGTGTGTGTGGGGCTCTGTCTCTGGGTGTGTGTGTGGGGCTCTGTCTCTGGGTGTGTGTGTGGGGCTCTGTCTCTGGGTGTGTGTGTGGGGCTCTGTCTCTGGGTGTGTGTGTGGGGCTCTGTCTCTGGGTGTGTGTGTGGGGCTCTGTCTCTGGGTGTGTGTGTGTGGGGCTCTGTCTCTGGGTGTGTGTGTGTGGGGCTCTGTCTCTGGGTGTGTGTGTGTGGGGCTCTGTCTCTGGGTGTGTGTGTGGGGCTCTGTCTCTGGGTGTGTGTGTGGGGCTCTGTCTCTGGGTGTGTGTGTGGGGCTCTGTCTCTGGGTGTGTGTGTGGGGCTCTGTCTCTGGGTGTGTGTGTGGGGCTCTGTCTCTGGGTGTGTGTGTGGGGCTCTGTCTCTGGGTGTGTGTGTGGGGCTCTGTCTCTGGGTGTGTGTGTGGGGCTCTGTCTCTGGGTGTGTGTGTGGGGCTCTGTCTCTGGGTGTGTGTGGGGCTCTGTCTCTGGGTGTGTGTGGGGCTCTGTCTCTGGGTGTGTGTGGGGCTCTGTCTCGGTGGGTGTGTGTGGGGCTCTGTCTCGGTGGGTGTGTGTGGGGCTCTGTCTCGGTGGGTGTGTGTGGGGCTCTGTCTCGGTGGGTGTGTGTGGGGCTCTGTCTCGGTGGGTGTGTGTGGGGCTCTGTCTCGGTGGGTGTGTGTGGGGCTCTGTCTCGGTGGGTGTGTGTGGGGCTCTGTCTCGGTGGGTGTGTGTGGGGCTCTGTCTCGGTGGGTGTGTGTGGGGCTCTGTCTCGGTGGGTGTGTGTGGGGCTCTGTCTCGGTGGGTGTGTGTGTGGGGCTCTGTCTCGGTGTGTGTGTGGGGCTCTGTCTCGGTGTGTGTGTGGGGCTCTGTCTCTGGGTGTGTGTGTGGGGCTCTGTCTCTGGGTGTGTGTGTGGGGCTCTGTCTCTGGGTGTGTGTGTGGGGCTCTGTCTCTGGGTGTGTGTGTGGGGCTCTGTCTCTGGGTGTGTGTGTGGGGCTCTGTCTCTGGGTGTGTGTGTGGGGCTCTGTCTCTGGGTGTGTGTGTGTGGGGCTCTGTCTCTGGGTGTGTGTGTGTGGGGCTCTGTCTCTGGGTGTGTGTGTGTGGGGCTCTGTCTCTGGGTGTGTGTGTGGGGCTCTGTCTCTGGGTGTGTGTGTGGGGCTCTGTCTCTGGGTGTGTGTGTGGGGCTCTGTCTCTGGGTGTGTGTGTGGGGCTCTGTCTCTGGGTGTGTGTGTGGGGCTCTGTCTCTGGGTGTGTGTGTGGGGCTCTGTCTCTGGGTGTGTGTGTGGGGCTCTGTCTCTGGGTGTGTGTGTGGGGCTCTGTCTCTGGGTGTGTGTGGGGCTCTGTCTCGGTGGGTGTGTGTGGGGCTCTGTCTCGGTGGGTGTGTGTGGGGCTCTGTCTCGGTGGGTGTGTGTGGGGCTCTGTCTCGGTGGGTGTGTGTGGGGCTCTGTCTCGGTGGGTGTGTGTGGGGCTCTGTCTCGGTGGGTGTGTGTGGGGCTCTGTCTCGGTGGGTGTGTGTGGGGCTCTGTCTCGGTGGGTGTGTGTGGGGCTCTGTCTCGGTGGGTGTGTGTGGGGCTCTGTCTCGGTGGGTGTGTGTGGGGCTCTGTCTCGGTGGGTGTGTGTGGGGCTCTGTCTCGGTGGGTGTGTGTGGGGCTCTGTCTCGGTGGGTGTGTGTGGGGCTCTGTCTCGGTGGGTGTGTGTGGGGCTCTGTCTCGGTGGGTGTGTGTGGGGCTCTGTCTCGGTGGGTGTGTGTGGGGCTCTGTCTCTTGGTGGGTGTGTGTGGGGCTCTGTCTCTTGGTGGGTGTGTGTGGGGCTCTGTCTCTTGGTGTGTGTGTGGTAGTAATTGCTGTCTGCTGAGCTCGTCCGTAGGGTACAATAGGTCTCACATTTGCGAGAGATTAAGCTAATGGCAATGTAAATGACAATGCTATTTATTTATCTGTTTTCAAAACCAACACATAAATACACATTTTGCAGCGTGAATCTTTCTGGATTCACTATGCTGTGCATTATTCCGCGATCTGGTGGTTGGGTCCGGATTCGTAGTCTTTTTTTTCTCTTTTTTTTTTTTTGTAGCCCAGGTGGGCGTCGATGTCCCACCATTTGGTGCACCTTCGTGACGTCGGCACGCTTCCTGCGGAAGCTCCCACCCATGGGCGCCATCTTCAGATTCTTTTTTCCGCCGTTGGGTCTGGATCGTCGCATGAAGCTCCGGAGAAGTTTCAGGAGAAAAGGAAATACACAAGTTTTTGGAAGAAAAAGGACCGAGGAAGGTCGGAGAAGAAGACCTCCTAGAACCAGAACGGAGAAGGAGGAAGAAAACATCGAGGTTTTCGACAGCCAAGGAGAAGGAGCGGGCAGGGGACCCCCTGACCGAGCACATGGACAACACTCCATTCAAGTTCTGCCGTAATTGCCACCACAAGTACGCGCAGAAGGACCAGCATCCAGTCTGCAACCTCTGCCTGCCGGTCGACCACTCCAGCGAGGATTGCAACGCCTGTTCGGTCTTCACGCCGAAGACTTTGAGAGTTCGAGAGAGACAGAGGGTGGCCCACCAGACGATGCAAGGGAAAGGGACCACGCCGACGCTTTACGACCTGGGTGCCTCCTCCGAGGAAGAGGAGAACATCGCCGAGGGACCAGATGACTTCACGGTCTTAGAGACCGATGTGAGACCTTCAATAAAGGTAGGAGAGTCTACGACCCCGAAAACCCAGACAGGGCCTAGAAAGCCTGAGGGAGAACCCCGAAAAACAGAGGCTAAGTCCTCGAAAGGAGCACCAGCGACAAAATTTTCGACGTCCGAAGTTGCATCCTCCGAAAAGACCAGCGGATCCTTCGAAAAGGACTCCCGGATGGCGAAGACCAGCGAAAAGCATCGGTCGTCGAAGCAGGCCCTCGAAGGGACCCGCGAGCGAGAAGACGCTCAAAATGGCCTCCACATCGAAGGCGCCCTCGAAGAGACCAGCCGAGAAGCTCGACGCCGAGCAGGCGGCAGAGATGGAGAAAAAGAGAAGAAGGCTCGAGGCCGAAATGGAAAGTATGCTCCAGAGGAAGAGAGACTTCGACGAGAAAATGAAGAACTACTCGATTCCCTCGAAGACCGCGACTGCCGCCTCGAGCACCGCAGCGCCAGCCGAAGAGGTAGAGTTGCAGGAGGACTTCGAGGCCGAAGAGCCGCCGAAAACTCCAAACCCCACAGATGAAGGGGAAGAGGAGGATTTCTACCGCTCGGAGGGAGATTACCTCCGCGAGAGCTACTACTCAAAATGCTCGGCGTCGTTAGACGAAGAATGGCAGGATCTCGAGGCCGATAACCCAGAGGAACCTGTGGAAACGTATCCGTCAAGGCCTTCGCCGCCAGACGACATCGGGGCTTACTATGAAGTCGTCAAGAAGGCTGCAACAGTCTACAATGTAAAGTTGGAGGAGGAACAGACAAAGGCAGACTTCCTGCTGGAAACATTGCTCCCCTCACAGACAAAAAGCAGTTTCCTGCCCATGCTGAAGAGCGTCACGGCACAAGGAGCTGAAGCCTTCAAGGAACCGGCTACATGCAGGTCGGTGACCCCGAGGACTGAGAAGAAATAAAAGTTCTCCTCCGGGGACCCCCCTTATATCCACGGCACCGTGGCAGCTGACTCTATTATCGCGGCAACTGCCAGGAGAAGGGCCAACGTGCCAACCACATCTGGTCCACCACCTGATAAGGAAAGCAGGAAGATGGACCTCACTGGAAGGAAAATGGAAAGGAATGCGGCCATGCATTGGAGGATGGCAAACTCCAACGCACTCCTGAATAGACACCAATACCAGCACTGGGATGAGATGAGCCAGTTGCTGAAACACATGCCTGAGGAGTACAGGCAGAGGGCAGCCCACCTCGTCGAGGGGGGAAAGGACATAGCAAACGCATGCCTGAAGACGGCCCTAGACGGGGCAGAAACATCAAGCAGACTGATGGCCATAGGTATCACGGAGAGAAGGCAGGCCTGGCTCAGAATATCAGGCTTCAAGGCAGAAGTACAGAACAACATACTGAACACCCCCTTCAATGGGGAGACGCTGTTCGGAACAGCGGTGGATGACAAACTGGCCCAGCTGAAGAAAGACAATGAGACAGCCAAATCAATGGGAGCCCTACAATTCAGGGGGATGCGGAGAGGCACCCCCACGAGGAGACCAAATGGTAGAGGTGGAAATCAGCAATCACATTTGCATCAGTCGCACCACCATGGTCAACAAGGGGACAACCAATGGCAACAGGGTCAACAGAGGCAGAATTGGAGCTCCCAGAATAGGGGCCAGTCCTTTCGAGGGAGAGGAAACGGACGGGGCCAAAGACGGAGAGGTGGTGATCAACCCCCCCAAAAATGACTCCACGAAGAGGGAGGCGCTCACCCACCCAAAGCCTCCGGGGGGAGAGCACCTACAGCTAAGGAGAGGCTCACACGGACACGGCTCAAGAGAACACACAACACCAGTAGGGGGAAGGTTGAGATTTTTCCTACACGAGTGGAGAAAAATAACCACAGACAAGTGGATACTAAACATTATACAACACGGATACTGCATAGAGTTGGAAAGATACCCACCAAGCAGGAGGCCAAAGAGAAGGGGTCACAAGGGCAGAGAACTGCGCCTGCTCCAGGAGGAAGCTCAAGAACTGCTCCTCAAAGAGGCCATAGAGCCAGTCCCGCAAAAAGAACGGGACAAGGGAGTGTACTCAAACTACTTCCTAGTACCAAAGGCGGACGAAAGCCTAAGACCCATCTTGGACCTACGCTTCCTGAAAACCTACGTAAAAACTCAAAAGTTCAAGATGACTTCCCTGCAAGAGGTCATCCCACAAATAAGGCCCGGGGACTACTTGTCCACAATAGACCTAAAAGACGCATACCTGCACATCCCCATGAACAGGAAACACAAACACTTGTTAAGATTCAAGGTGAACAAAGACCACTATCAGTTCACGACCCTAGCTTTTGGGCTCAAGTCAGCACCAAGGGTCTTTACCAAATGCCTCGCGGCGGTGGCCGCACACCTGCGAAGGGAGGTTATACACGTGTACCCCTACCTGGACGACTGGCTCGTGAAAGCAAGCTCTTACACGACGTGCAAAGCCCACGCAGAACAGGTCACAAGAAAGCTCACGAACCTGGGCTTCTCCATCCACTGGAGGAAGTGCTCCATGGACCCAGAACAAGTAAAAATCTTCCTGGGAGCCCTGATCAACACTGTCGAATGCAGAGTGACACCCAGCGAGAAGAGAACACTCAGCCTGCTGAGGGAGAAACGTCACTACCAGAAGGGGCAAGTTCTGACAGTGAGGACGGTGAGCAAGATCTTGGGGATGATGGCGTCATGCATCCACCTGGTCCCCAATGTTCGCCTAAAGATGAGACAACTACAGGAGTGGCTGCAACAACAATGGTCACAAGCAGAAGGAAGTTGGGAAGATCTAGTGGTTGTTACGCACAATGTGCAGGAGGAGATGACATGGTGGACGAAGGAAAATATAACGATGGGGAAGCCTCTAACGCCACCGGACCCAACTGTGACCATCACCACAGACGCATCCCAGAAAGGATGGGGCGCACACATGAACAGGCTCAGAGTGAGGGGTCTGTGGAACCCAGGAGATGCGGTCAAGCACATCAACTACCTGGAACTGAAAACAGTGTTGCTGGCCCTCAAGGCCTTCCAAAAGCACCTTTACAACAGAAGGGTGTTGATACAGACAGACAACACCACAACAATGTTTTACATCAACAAGCAAGGGGGGACTCAGTCATTCCCTCTGTCGAGCTTGGCTAAAGAAATATGGAGATGGGCGATCCCACTCAGGATAGACCTGCTGGCCATACACCTGCCAGGGAAGGACAATGTGGAAGCGGATTGGCTCAGCAGGCAAGCATCGGTGTCCCACGAATGGGAACTGAACAACAAAGAGACAGAGAACCTGTTCAGGAGGTGGGGCACACCAACAATAGACCTGTTTGCAACACGCCGGAATGCAAAATGCCAACACTTTGCATCGAGGGAACAGGAACCAATGTCCCATGGGAATGCCCTATGGATAAGCTGGTCAAAGAAATTTGCCTACGCTTTTCCACCGACTCCAATGATCCCCAGAGTCCTGAACAAGTGCAGGTCGAGCAACATGACTCTCATCCTGGTGGCTCCCCAATGGGCGAGGCAGACTTGGTACTCCCAGATTATGGAGATGGCGCAGGGCAGAGCACACAAGTTCCCAAAAAGAAGAGACCTTCTCTCCATGGAAGGGGGACAAGTTCTACACCCAGAACCAGAAAGCCTCTGCCTGTCAGCGTGGCTCCTGAGGACTTAGAGTTTGCTCATCTAAAACTACCAGAGAGCACACTTCGGGTGCTGAGAGAAGCAACGAGACCCAGTACACGAAAGTGCTATGGGGAGAAATGGAAGAGGTTCACGCAGTGGTGCCATAAGAAAAACTTAGAGAAAAAACTGACGAGTCTACAGTACTCAGATACCTCACGCACCTGATCAAAGCCAAACTAAGCTCGTCCTCGCTGAGGGTTCACCTGGCAGCGATTGTGGCATACACAAGGGGAGAAACGGGGAGAAGTTGCTTCACTTCCAGAGTAGTGAAAAGGTTCTTGGAAGGAGCAAAGAGAATAGCGCCACCCAAGAGGATGCCGCCGCCGGCATGGAACTTGAACGTGGTACTGACGGAACTCATGAAGCCGCCGTTTGAACCCATCCATAAAGCGTCACTACAAATACTGACCATGAAGACAGCCTTTCTAGTAGCAATAACATCGCTACGCAGAGTGAGCGAACTACAAGCTTTAACGCTGCAAGAACCGTACATACAAATACACAGTGACAGGGTCGTGATGAGGACAGACCCGCATTTCATGCCCAAGGTAGTATCTAAATTCCACATGAACCAAAGTATCCAGATCCCTAGCTTCTTCCAGAAGCCCACATCAAATGCGGAGAGGGCGCTCCACACTCTGGATGCAAGGCGGGCAGTAATGCACTATATAGAAAGGACGAAAGAACACAGGAAGACAAAACAATTCTTTGTGTCCTTCGCAAGGAGTCTCCTGGGTAGACCAGTGACTAAGAACACCATAGCAAGATGGATTGCAAAAACAATACAGCTCTGCCACATGCAAGCGGGTGAGGAGCTCACGGAGGGGCCACGAGCCCACTCAACCAAAGAAAGGGGCAACAATCGCCTTCCTGGCAAACACGCCCATCCAAGACATATGCCTGGCGGCAACATGGGCTTCAGTGCACACTTTCACTAAACACTATTGCATAGATGTGCAGATGAACAAGGAAGCACAAGTGGGCCAAAGAGTGCTTCAACATATCTTTAACAACCAACGCTCATCTTCCACCCAGCCGCCACATGAGTGACAAAACCGCTACGAAATCAATGCACAGCATAGTGAATCCAGAAAGATTCACGCTGCAAAACGAATAGTTTCTTACCTGTCGGTGTAGTTTTGCAGCTTGAAGATCTTTCTGGATTCACTAGCGAACCCACCCACCTCCGCCAGAAAGATGAGGCTGGAGAAGGTGGAAGGACATAGAGTAAGATGGGAACGCTTAACAAGACAAATATACGTGAATAAGTTTACGTTGAAGGAAAGTTTTAATACACATAGCCATGGATTCACCACAAAGGAGGAAAGAAAAAAAGAATCCGAAGATGGCGCCCAAGGGTGGGAGCTTCCGCAGGAAGCGTGCCGACGTCACGAAGGTGCACCAAATGGTGGGACGTCGACGCCCACCTGGGCTACAAAAAAAAAAAAAGAGAAAAAAAGACTACGATTCCGGACCCAACCACCAGATCGCGGAATAATGCACAGCATAGTGAATCCAGAAAGATCTTCAAGCTGCAAAACGACACCGACAGGTAAACTATTCGTTTTGTCATTTACAATGCTAATAGCTCTAACTTTTCCAAAGGCGAAACCATTGCATTGTAAATGCTTGTTTATTTTGAAAGCAATCCTCAATCTTGTTTTCTTGGCCTCTGCATGTATTTTCATATAATCAGGGAGTAATCTGGGAGCCTTCAAACGGTTAATTGTTCTACTTGTGTAGACATCTTTATAGCGGAACCCTGTCAGTGCTGCAACTTGAGTTGAGCTCACTGGATTTCCTTCAAACGTGCAGCCTAATAGTGAAGGTTTTGTGTCAGGAATTATGTATACAGGTTTGAATTTGCTCGATACACAGCTTGGCAGGAAATCCTTTTTTACAGATCCATACTTGTGTACTGTAAACTGGTATCCAAAGGGTTTGTATTGTAGGGGGGCTGGGCTTACTTACCTCATTTAACACTGTATCCATAACCTGCTGTCCTTGACCCCAACCAATTTGACCTGGGAATCTTGCGATATGCATGGTATTAAGGCAAGGGTTGACAACCTTTTTCGTAAAAAGAGCAATTTGCGCGCAATGAAAAATAATCCTTGGTGCTAATTGCAGTAGTGTTGTAATAGTGACCGCATTTGACAAGATTACCTTCCCGGCCATTCCATGCAACATAACCAGCAGTGAATAATGTGTTGGGCATTGTTGCCAGTTGTAATGTCAAAAAGGCTTGGTTAATTTGGAATTCCTCATGCTGGGTAATGTATAACACAGCATTAGTTGTAAGCATTCCAATGCCGCAAGAATCTGAAAGCCTATTAGTTGTAGATTCCTTACCTCAGTATTACCCCCATTGTCAGACTGGATCTGGAGAATTTTTCTTCAGCAATACCCCTGCACGTCTGTAGGTAGCGTTAGTCGACTCCGCGTTCGGCGTCTCCTTTGTCGGGGTGACATCGCAGTGCCTACTTGACACCGCATCAGTGCTGACCCAACTTCCCAGCCTAGCGCAGATCCAGAGAGCTTGCCCCTTAGTAATTTCTTGACTAAACTTTTTTCGACTTCTTTTTCTCGAGTCCTGGTGCGCAGTGGATGTCTCATTGTCAGGCTGGATTCAAGCTTTGTGTGTCTCTGGTGCCTGGAGCGTTACCACAACCTGAAGTCGTGCTCTGACTGTCTGGCCATGAATCAGAAGTCTTTGCGGAGCAGTCCTGAATGCTTTTGGAGGTCCGGCAGTCTGCTCTGCGTAGCTCTCGCTCGATGTAAGGTCTCGAGATGGGTTGCAGAGCCACTACACCTTGTCCAACTCTTCGCACTCCTCTGGTAAGTCAAAGCACACGAAGGTGAAAAAACACTGTTGCTCTTCGCCATCTCCTCATCGGTTGGCTGACGCGGTAACTGGACCATCGTCGCTCTAAGGCCCCATCTCAGTTGCCTGATTCAGGAATGACTCTGTGCTCCACCCCGATTCCGGGAGCCAGGGCGTCCCCCTGACCAACTTTGTGCATTTTAACGGAACCCTCCATTCCATCTTTGAGCAGCCCGCCTCAGCTGACACTTCTTTGGGCCCGTGGAGCCAGTTGGGGGACCTTGAACTTCGATGCCGGCAGCTCTGGCGCCGCAGGGTCCCCATGGATCCAGGCCTGGATCCGGATCCACGCCAGTTGACCTTACTCTACCTTCCCCGGTGCTGATCTCATTGACTATTTGCCCCAAGCGTCGGGCGTGCTGCCGGCAGACACTGTCCCCGTCCTCATCTCCTTGATGGACCCGAAGCTGGATCGACTTCAGCTGACATTGAATCAGACGCCGGAGGGTACTTTTGTGCCCTTGCTCATCCCAGGTGTTCCCCACCGCCCTGAGGGTGGTGATGAGGACTGGGAGGGGTCGCTGGACACTTTAGCAGACTTAGTGGTAAGCCGGGCTGGAGAGAGTAATTGGGTGATGTTAGTGGTCTGGATACCTCCCCAGACCTTAGCATACTATCTCCCCCTACCTTGGCTATGGAGGAGGGGGCGTTCTATGCAGTTTTGGTGCATAGGGCAGCGGAGGCTTTGGGCCTGGAGCTCCCTACAGTGGCAGTCAGGACAAACCTTCTGACAGAGGTGCTTCAACCAGCGATAACTTCTTCTGAACCCCTCTTGCCCTTCAATGAAGCCCTCAAGGACGTCCTTCTGGGCACTTGGTCCAAGCCCAGCACAGGGGCTCCTGTAGAGCAGACTAATTCCTGCCGCCACCGCCCGGCTCCGGGTGATCCCATTTTCCTCTCCCAACACCCTCCTCGAGAGCTTGGTGGTCCAAGCTTTTTCATCCAGGTGTGCATTCCTTTCCGCCCCCCCAGGATAGGGAATCCAAGAAGCTGGATCATCTTGGGAAGCGGTCTCTTCCTCCCGCTTGGCGCTGCGGTATGTGAATACTGCATGCCTCTTGGGCTGCTATGCCCATTCAGTCTGGGATACGGTTGCGCAGGTGCTACCAGCAGTGAAGAATGGGAGAGATGCAGCCAAATTGACTATCTGCTGTGCACTGGATACCGCTGACTCGCTGGGCAGAACGATTTCCATGTTGGTAGCCCATCAACGCTACGCCTGGTTGAGGAAGTCTAGTTTTTCAGGGGAATGTTCAAGCAACCTTGCTGGACCTGTCCTTCAGTGGCCGTCGCCTTTTTGGCGAAAAGGCACTCTGCGCTCAAGCGTGCGAAGGATTCTCTGACTTGCGGCCAGATCCTTAGGCCTTGCTGTATCCTCCTGTCCCCCACAGTCTACCTATCGTCCCTTCTGTGGCTATGGAAGGGTCTCCTCGCCACGTTCGACCCAGTCCAGCCACTGGCCCACGCAAGCTTATCCACCATCCCCTCCCCCACTGGCAATTCATGTCAGACAGGTGGCCGATGCCACAGTCTATGACATGTCTGAGGATTTGGTGCTTCTCCGCCAATAAGTCTCGGATATCTTGGCCAATGGAGCTATTGAGAGGGTATCTGTGCCAGGAGTAGGCCGTGGTCGCTATTCCTGCTACTTTCTGGTGCCCAAGTAGGACAAAGGCCTGCGTCCTATCTCGAAACTGGATGGTTTACCAGTGCTCTTCGGTTGTTCCCGAAAGTGACGATGGTGTTTGTCTTCTATCTAGACGACTGGCTGTTAAAGGCTTGTTTGCCCCAGTCGGTTGTCTCCCACCTCCACACTACGGCGGACCTCCTGCATTTTCTAAAGATCACTATCAACATGCCAAAGTCACACCTGACTCCCTATCAGTCGTTCCCTTTCATCTGGGCAGTTCTGAACAGTGCAGTTTCAGGCCTATCCTCACAAGCAGTGTTTCCGGGATATTCAGGCTATGAAACCGATGTTTCAACCTCTATCCCGGATTTCGGTAAGAATGACCCTGAAACTGCTGGGCCTCCTAGCCTGCTACATACTGCTGGTGGATCATGCTAGATGGTGTATGCTGGCTCTGCAGTGGGGCCTGAAGTTCTAGTGGACGTAGCATCAGGGTAATCTTGCTGGCTGCGTCCAGATCTCGGAGGGAACTGGGCAACAGCTGCAGTGGTGGTTGACGAACCAAGATTGGGTAGGAGGCTGAACCCTCTCCCTTACCCAACCAGACCTCACGGTGGTGACCGATGCATCACTTCTGGGATGGGGCAGCCACCTAGGAGAGGCGGATATCCGAGGAGTCTGGTCTTTAGCAGAGTCTGGTCTCCATATCAGCCTGTTGGAGCTCTGTGCGATTTACTTGGCACTAAAGACCTTCCTTTTCCTCCTTCAAGGGGAAGGCAGTGCAGGTGTTCATGGACAACACCACCTACATGTGGTACTGCAACAAACAAGGCGGTGGGGTCGTGGACCCTTTGTTAAGAGTCTCTTCGCCTTTTAGACATGGCTCGAAAATCAGGGCATTACCCTGGAGGTTCAACACCTGGCAGGTTCTCTGAACGCCATGGTGGAAGAACTCGGCCGCAGGTGCGTAGTGGATCATAAATAGCGTCTGCGCTCAGAGGTGGTGCATGGTCTCTTTCAGCAGCGGGGAGGGCCTTGGTTAGATCTGTTCGCCACAGAAGAGAACGTGCAATGTCAGTAGTTCTACGTGTTGGAGTTTCCAAGGCGGCACTCGCTCTGCTACGCATTTCGTTACGAATGGAGTTGTGGCCTCCTGTACGCTTTTCCGCTTGTACCACTGCTGCCCTGAGTCCTGAAGATCAAGCGAGACAAGCCCAAGTCATTCTTGTAGCACCGGACTGGGCACGAAAGGTCTGTTACCCCGTACTCCAGAGCATGGCCATCGATCCTCCGATCACACTGCCCCTTCGAGAGGCTATTCTTTCGCAACAGCAGGGGATGGTCCTCCACCCGAACCTGTCCACTCACCACCTCCTTGCGTAAAGATTGAGCGGCAACAGTTGACAGCTTTTGACCTTCCTTCTGAAGTCTGTCATGTTAGCTTGTAAGCCAGGCGTCCCTCCACTAAGACACTATACATCTGTCGATGGAATAAGTTTGTGGAATTGTACACAGCAAAGGCCGTGGAGCCCCTTTCTGCCCCTCTTTCTGAGGTTTTTGTTCCTCCTTTCTTTGCCCCGGCAGCGCTCTGCTCTGGGCACTGTAAAGGGCTACCTGGCAGCCATTTATGCTTCTCTTCGGCTGCCAGATCAGCCCTCTTTATTCTAGTCCCCTATTGTAAATTGGTTCTTAAAAGGCATTATTCATCTTTCCCTCATCTTCTTCCATAATGCCTCAATGGGACTTTAATCTTGTCTGGACGTAACTTGTGTGCTCCTTCGAGCCTCTTCACAATTGACCTCTCAGGCTTCTCACTCTGAAGACTGCCTTTCTCGTTGCTGTCACCTCAGCTCGCAGAGTGAGCTAGCTTAAGGCTCTTTTTTTCTAAGCCTCCTATCTTTTCAGTCCATCCGGACAAAGTGGTGCTTCGAACAAGACAGTCATTCCTGCCTAAAGTATTCCCTCCCTCAGACTATTACTCTGCCCACCTTTTTCTCGCTTCCGCACCCTTCCAAGGAGGAGGAGACTCCACCTTCTGGACCCAAAGTGTGCGTTGTTTTCCTTGACCGCACAAAGGAGTTCTGGGTGGACTTTCACCTCCTTGTTTGTGTCGGTGTCAAAAAAGGTAGGGCTGTGCAAAAGCATACTATCTTTCGATGGGTGGTCTTTTGTATCAAGATTTGTTACGCTTTGGCTAAAAAGGAACCTCCAGTGGGGCTGCGCGCTAGTTCCACTAGAGCTGTGGAAGCAACTACTGCTTTGTCGCGGGGAGTCCCACTCCTCGATATCTGCCTGGCGGCCACATGGGTTTCTATGCACATGTTCAACTGACATTACTGCCTGGATAGTCCAGTCCGAAGGGTCGGCTACTTTGCCCGTTTTGTCTTCCAGGATTTTCTGGTGTCACTTAGTTCACAGACCCTCTTCCGCGGATGGTATTGCTGGCGTATCTATTCAAAGGTAAGGAATCTATAACAGTCTCTTTGAGATTAACAAGTTACTTCCCTTTGGTAACTATGTAACTCTAAGACCTATATTAGTTAAAGATTCCTTCCTGCCCCACCGATCCTCTCTGCTCTGCGAACTGACTTCTAGAGTTAGGAACACCCTTTACTGTAGGAAACTGGCTCTATATATACTACACCAAAATGAGGTATAGTGTGTAAAGAGTCCAGGTGACCCCAGAGGTAGGCAGAGGTTCAAGTTAGATAGAACCTTACTCTCTATTTGTGGTAGAGTGGTCGAGCAGTAAGACCGTATCAGAAGACCGTGTTAAGCATTTGATGCACAAACTCAGTCAGCAAATGAATTCACACACACAAAGACTGCACTCTAGACCAATTGATTTGGTGTAAAAAAAAAATATATATACTAATTTATTTTTAGAACCAAGCAAGCCTGGCACAGGTAAGCATTAAATACAGTAATAAGTTGCTGAATGTAGAACAGTTTGCAAATGCAATAGGAATTGTACTTTGATTTACAGGGGATGCAGTAAGTTGCAATACTTAGCAAATACAGTTAATTGAAATGAATAGGCCTTTTCAGTGAATTACAGGTGTTACTGTGCTGGATACTTAGATTCAGCACTGGGACATTTCTTGCAACCAGGTAAGTAAATGCGTTTTGGTAATTCATACGATTTGTAAAGAATATTTTTAGATTTCAAAACTCCACACTTTGAAATCGGTTCAAAGGTAAGTTATCGACGGTAGGAGTAAAGGTCAGTGATGCACTCTTTTTACACCCTCAGCGGCACTCAGGCCGCCGGGTGCAGTGTTGAGGCCCATTGTTATCCAACAGGGGTGCTCCGGTTGGTAGCTTCTAACGAGCAGGCCACTCCGTTGTGGGAGCAAAGCTCCTAGGGTTTAGGTCGGGGCAAATGGGGAAACAAAGTAGCACAAAAGGTGCACCCTCGGGTGCACTGAAGTGGCCGGGTGAAGAGTGCGGTTTCGACTACGGGCGCCCTGGGGTTTCCAATGGAGGACCTCCGGTTTGCAATTTTACATAACATCCCACACTGGCGTCAGTGTGGGTTTAATGGTCTTAGAAGTTAGATACCGAACTTCCCAGTTTTCATTGTAGCCATTATGGTGGTGTGGAGTTCGTAATGACACGCCCACCACTATATACTCTTAATGTCACCACTGCACTTACAATGCCAAAGAATGGACTTGGGCACTGTAGGGGTACAGGGCTCATGCACCTGTACCCTCATCACTGGCATTGTGCACCCAGCTGGCGGGGTGGCTGATGTAGGCCAGGGCAGTAGGTTGCAGGCATGGCACACAGGGATGTGCCATGTCGACTCTTCACTTTTGTTTTTCACCAAAGCACGCAGCCTGCAAGGGCAGTTTGAGAGTGTAGTGGTACAGGACTTCTAAGGGCGGCACTAAGTTATGCAGCCCTTAGAGGCCTTCTCTGGTCACAGTGCCCGGAGTACCTGTGGTACCATTTTTAACAGTGGCTGACCTGTGGCCAGCGATGCCAATTTGGATTAGGCGTCGATGCCATTTTAGGTAAGTAACATAGGCCCTGGGTACCTGATTAGCAGGAGCCCAGGGCGCACTCATTCAAAGAATTACAGTAAAAAGTGGGGGCATACTATGCAGAAAGCGGGCACTTTCTCACACTTTTCGCAGTTTTGACCGGCGCTACCTACTGAAGCGCAGGGGTATTGCTGAAGAAAAATTCTCTGGATCCAGTCGAACGCTTGGGGGTAACTAAGGTAAGAAATCTATAAAGAATGTCTCCTACAGATACATAATTACCAAAGGTAAGTAAATTGTTCTTTATCACTAAAATGCTTAAAATATATTTTGGAACTACAACACCTCTTTTCCAAATTTCACCATAAGTTCCGAAAAGATAGTTGTCTCGTAGACACTTGTCAATTTTGGGTCAAATATATTAAACCAAGTAGTAACTTAAATTAGTGAGCTGGATTGCACACAGGAGAGCTACTTGCAGGTATTTCGAAAGCGACCAGTAGCTCACAAGCTACTCGTTGGAAAAGCTTGTATTAAGGCATTAGGAGCATCATTTAGGGTCTACTGCACCATTAGGATTACAACATTAGAAAGCATGCAGTTCCATAACCACCTTTTATACAATTAAGCCTTTAACGGATGCACACACACACACACCAAACATGAACCCTTAGTCTCGAAGTAGATTAAGGTTACGTGCAAGCGTAAAAGTTGGGCACCATACCTGTATCCATTTTTGTGGCTTTTTATTAAGAGTGCATAAACTGAAGTTTGTGTGCTTCGGCTTGTGGTGTATTTGTGTAGTCATGGTATGTGTTGCAACCTCTTCAGCATGTAGAGACCAGAAAGAGAGCGTAATAGATGGATGTGTGTGAAGCAGGTGGAAGTAGGCTTTTGAAGCATATGCTTTGCATTAATCTATTTCAGGTCATTTTTCCAACATGTGATTTAGTCATTACATGTCCGTTGTCTTTGGATGTGTGTATCACACTTTCACACCAGACCTTTTACTTTCACAGGCTAATTCCCATTCTCGTGAACGGCATGAAGTACTCTGAGATAGACATCATCTTGTTAAAGGTATGTCGTCCTGTGTGGCTATCTTTTTTTTCTGTTCTAATCTTATGCCCTCCGTGTCTAATGGTCTGACATGTCCTTTGTAAACCGGGGTAGGGGATGGTATGAAATATTTTCAGCTGGACATCTTGTGAAATGTACTTCTTCATTTGTGATTGCTTTTTTGTGTGCTTTATTGTGATCTCAATATGTAGATGTCTGGTGCTTTGTGATGTATCTTTTTGGTGGCAGGAGTTATTAGAAGGTTTGAAGAAACTCAGTGCAGCAAATATGTTTGTACTGAATAGTAAAGTAAGACCAAGAGGGTGGGTGAAGGAGTCTTAATTCATAAACTTTATTCGACAAGTCATAAAAGCAGTACATAAAATACAGATTTCCCAATATATAAAATACCATTAAAATGTATACAATAAATATTTAAGAAGAGATTAAACTGCAAAGGACTATTGCCGAATATTGTATATCCTTAAATTCATAAAATCCATAAAATTCATGTATACAGTCCAGGGTGTTTTTACACAAAGCTCAATTAAATGATACATCCCCTACATTTACAGCTAAATTAAGTAGCTGGATATTAGATTTTCATTTCACTGCCGTAATTGTTTTGCCCGAATTACCCATGCCCATTTAAAAAACTTGGCCATGGCTATAGCAATTGGGGGGTCTGGTGTCTGTACATAGAATTCTTAGTGCCTCTTCATGTCTGCGGTGCCAATCCATTTACAAATAGGTTTCACCCACATCGATCTGGGAGCAACATAAAGGGGACAAAAAAGAGAAGATGACTTATAGACTCTTGTTCGTCCCTGCACCTAGGGCATTTATCATTGCCGTTTTCTCCTGCCCATTGGGTGAAGAAGTCTCTTAGCTGGCTTTTAGAGAGATGTTTGGCAGGGGGCAGTGTAGTACTTTATTGGTGGTTTTGTTAATATTTGGGTACTTTTGATTTTATATGGAGACTGGAAATCTGGGTTACTTACCGTTCTTCCAATTATGCTATTGTCCCTTGGCTACACTTTCTGTAAGCTCCTTGAAAGTGATGCATAAATCTTGACCTGACTCATGATGTGGTCACTGTATTCATACTGTCTGATTCAAGGAGCTGCAGTAATCCTTTGATATTGTGGCTGAGGTGGGAGCTGTACCCTGTCCTCTGCTGCTTTACTTTTAACACCTTCTCTTCTCCCTGTCAAGTGTGTTCAGGTTTTGGGGGCTGTAGAGGTAGGAGTAGCAAAGCAAGGTGCTAAGTAAGATCCTCCAGGTGCTACAATATTCCTTGGAAATGTGCAGGCAGTCTTCTACATCGATTTCCCTAATTAGTGTCTCTGTTCTTGTGCAAACTGATGCAGCCACAGTATTCAGACTTATGTGGGTTCTGCAAGATTGAGTTGAGAAGGTAAATTGCTTGTATTTTGTACTAATTATTGCCAGCTCTACTTTTTGATCAGGGGGATGTTGAAGAAGATGAGACTGTCCCAGATAGCGAGCAGGACATCAAGCCACGCTTCCACAAATCAAGAACGGTCACCTTGCAGCACGAGGAGGATCGCACTGCAGATGACGAAGACGGGGATGATGAAGACGACGACGATGATACTCTCTCGGACTGGAACCTGAGTAGGTGCTGGGTAGGCACTATATGCCACGGTTGACTGAGTTAATCTTTATAATTTTCCCAAATGTGCAGTTTAATGTGGCTAGTGGGTTACTTAGTGCACTGCTGTGCACATGTAATGAGAGTATTGGACAGAATCAGACGTGCCAGTGAAATTCTTTGTCCCCCTTTGTGTAGACATGTTTCCTTCTAAGATGTTTTGATGCCAACTTCTCCACTATTACAAATGCACGTGTTAAGCTCTTTGCTGAATCTTAAATAAACGACCGCAGCCAATCCCCAGTTTGAACTTAATGTTCACCTTAACTTTGTTGTGAGTATTTTACCATGGCTATCGCATCCAGCAATTGTTGAATCCAAGGGCCCAAAAAGCAGCAGGGAAGAATGCAGTTTGCTGGGTAATTTCAAGATGTGACTGATTTCTAGGATGGAATTGACAATCTAGTTTGTATTGATAAGCCTGTTTAATATGACTAAACGTTTGATTGGTGTCCTTACAGTGATTATATTCTTTCTTAATGCAGGAAAGTGCTCGGCTGCTGCACTTGATGTTCTTGCTAATGTCTTTCGGGAAGACTTGCTGCCCCACCTCCTCCCACTCCTCAAGGGTCTGCTCTTCCACCCTGAGTGGGTCATCAAGGAGTCTGGCATTCTTGTCCTTGGGGCTATTGCTGAAGGTAGGTCTTCTTTGCAACATTAGTATTGATACAGTGAACATTGCTGTCCAATCTATATTCCTTGCTGTAGGAGCAGCATCCCCCAAATGGGCTCGGTGGTATAGCAACACAAACTGAATTGTAGTTTCAAACTATGACTTAAAACATTGTCCTTCTAAAGCCTTGTTCAGTCTGAAGATATTCATCCTACACCCCAAAGCAATGTACTTACTGGCATGGTCACGCGGATATAGTCTTGTGCTCCTCGTTTTTCTGAAAAGTTTTCCCAGTGGTGAGGTCACACCTGCTCTTTCCTGGCATCCAAGCACTGGCACTTGTTGCTGCTTGAATCACATCTTTTGGGCTTTTGTAAGTCATTTAAGACCTTCCTTTTCAATTCCTGCTCTAAAGGACCCTTTTCTGGAGGCAATCCCTTTCACACCAGAACACTATTTTGTTGGTGGGTGCCCGCTTGTGCTCGGCAAATGAAGTTGGAAAAAAGGAGAAAATACTATCCATGTTTGTGCATCACTATTTGCTTCAGTTGCAGCTTGTCTATATATGGTTTCCAAGAATAACATTTAACCAATATGTCTGGCAATCAATTTTTCAGCATGATTTAAAAGATTATTTTTGGTACACATTCTTAAAAGTAAGCACTTCAGCCGTTTTTATTAAAACTGCTTTAAGGAAGCTGCAGGTAATTGTAAAGTTGTTTGAAGAAATGTTTTATTCATTCATTAAAGGCACCTATCAAAAATACTCTGGGTATGATGTGCTTGTTAAACTTGTATCTTTTTGGAAAAACTTTTATTTGCGTTCCTTGCCTTTTTAATTTTCCCTCACAGGCTTATGAAGTTACAAATATAAAAAGATGATCAGAGACCTTTGCCTTGGTCTATGGTATTAACCCTGCTGCGTGGGATTTGTACTAAATTGAAAATATCAATATAGCAAGTCACCAAATCTGACTTTCATCCAACTACCAAATACATATGTTTTAACACTTCCAGAGGGTCGCTTTTTTTCCAAATTACGTTCTCCCCTGTTGTAAGTTGTAGCTCTCCCTGTGGACAATTTTCTTACCCTCCATTTTTCTGTCACTACTTATGCGTCTGTGGTATTCTTTTCTCTTTCCCACATTAGTGGACTATTTCTCTTCTGCCTCCATTCTACATCTCCCCGTTGCTTAGTTTCTTTGAATTCCACCCCCACTCCAAACACACATCTCTTCTGTACCTGGTTTGGCGCATTTGTCTTTTCTGCTACTCCCCAGCTCTTTCCAGCACAAAACCAGTTTAGCTTGTTTGTCTGCAATGCCCTTATTTCTTCATAACTTCAAATGGAAATAGTTTTACATACTTTAAATCTGCTCAAACTCTATTTCTTCTTTATTGTAGGTTTTCGGAAACCGATTTCTTAATTCAGTTGCTTAATATAAGTTTCAATCTAGTACCAGAAGCTGTTTGTCTGCAGTAAGGGTTGGCCTTGGAAGTGATGCAAATGATCTAGCCTGAATAAATGAGGGGTTATTGTATTCATACTGTCTGATCCAAGGAACGCTGACCTGTCTGCTAGGCTGCTGCCTGAGGTGGAGGGTGGTAAGGGGCTGTAATTCCTATCCTTACTAATACCAGGATATCACTTTAGTGACAAAGTGTTGGCTTCAAAAGCAGCTTCTGCTATTTTGGTGCCATAAGTTTCAGTATATGGCTTCTGGTGGGTTGCATGTGCTGTTTGTGCATTACTCCATGAACAGCCCAGTCATTTGTATGCTTTTTGTTTGAGGTCTAATTACTCAAACTAACTTCTGTCTATGGTTTACCAGGCTGCATGCAGGGCATGGTGCCCTATCTCCCTGAGCTAATCCCGCATCTCATCCAGTGCCTGTCCGATAAGAAGGCCCTCGTGCGCTCAATTGCCTGCTGGACCCTTAGCCGATATGCCCATTGGGTGGTGAGCCAGCCCCCCGACCTGTACCTGAAGCCCTTGATGACCGAGCTGCTGAAGCGTATACTGGACAGCAACAAGAGGGTTCAAGAGGCGGCTTGCAGGTAGGTTTGTGGGAGAGATGGAGAGGGGGGGGGTCTTTGGTGGAAGTTGGTACAAACCTAGTAAATCATTCACAAACTGCCTGAGTAGTCAAGTGGGTTTTAGTAATATCTGAGCATTGTTACAGAAGTTATTTTGACATTTTAACCTTTTCTGCATATTAAGAGAAATCTGAAGGGTGTCTCCCTAAGTTGGCAAACCAGTTTTCTTTGCAGCCCCCTTAACTAAAACTGCTTCAGTATGCACTTATGAACTTCTTGTTCAATTATCCCCTGTAGCTCTTCCTTCAAGAACGTTTTTTTTTTCTTACCCAGAGCGGTGAATTACTTCTTGAATAACTTTGTTCAAATATAGAGATCGTAGCAGATGTTTCGGGGTAGGTTCTCCATATGGCATTTCTTGAATTGTCATTTTGCAGCGTGAATCTTTCTGGATTCACTATGCTGTGCATTATTCCGCGGTCTTGTGGTTGTGTCCGAATTCGTAGTCTTTATTTTTATTTATTTATTTTCGTAGCCCAGGTGGGCGTCTACGTCCCACCTTTGGTGTATTTCCGATGACATCTGCACGCTTCCTGCCGAAGCTCCCACTCCTGGGTGCCATCTTCAGATTCTTTTTTCCGCGGTTGGGTCTGGATCGTTCCCAAAAGGGCCCCAGACATTTTTGGTGAAAGAAGATACACACCTTTTGCAAGAAAAGAGATTGAGAAGACTACAGGAGACTAGATCATCGAAGAGGAGGAGGACGACGAAGGAGAAGAAGAACTTCAAGAACTTTGACGTCCATCGGAGAATGCAAGTTCAGGGGGCCCCCCTGAATGCATGAGATGGATAACACTCCTTTCAAATTCTGCCGTAACTGCCACCACAAGTATGCGCAAAGGACCAGCACCCGGTCTGCAACCTTTGCCTACCGTCGACCAAGAGAGCGAGGACTGCAGCGCCTGCTCCGCATTCACGCCGAAGACTCTTCGAGTGAGAGAGGCAGAGGATAGCCAACACCACCATGCAGGGCAAGGGACAGCCGCCGTCCCTTCGAGACCTGGGGCTATCATCAGAAGAGGAGGACAACGCTGCCGCCAAAGACGACGGCTACACGGTCGTAGAGACCGATATTACAAAGACTCCAAAGAAGGTAGGAGACTCTATGGCCCCTAAGGCACAGAGAGACCCCGAGTCTCGAAAAATTGATGGCAAAACCTCAAGCGCCGACGCCGAAAACTTCAGCGGCTACAGCAAGGCACAGCGGATCCTCTGAGAAGGACTCCCAGGCGGCGTAAGCTGGAGAACAGCAGAAGACGTCGAAAATCGCCCCCGAAAAGGAGCGTTCGACGCAGAGGGAAAGGGACCCGAAGGGCGCTTCAGTTTCGACGAAGGACCCGAGAGCCAGCTCGGCACCGAAACCTTCGACGACTAATGTCAGCTCGGCGCCGAAAAGAGTGGCCGATCCATTCGACGCGGATGAAATGGAGAAAAAGAAAAGACTCCTCGAGGCCGAGATGGATAACATCCTGCAGCTGAAAATAGATTTCGATGCCAGGATGAAGGAATACACAATCCCGACGAAACCTAGGGTACAGGTGGTCGAGGAAACAGAGGAGGAGGACTGACGTCTAAGGACAGTCTGGGGGCGTCGAGACCTTCGACGACCAAGAAGACGAGGCCTCCTACTAAGAGGATTAAGGAGACGACCGCAGGACACTCCTCGGGTCTGCATCCTCGGAGACTCAGGAAGTAGACTGGCAGGAACGTCGACACCGATAGTCCAGAGGAAGCCTCCAACACGTATCCCTCGAGGCCCTCGCCGACAGATGACATCGGAGTCTACAACAGTCATCAGGAATGCGGCTGCAGTTTTCAAGGTAAAACTCGATGAAGAAAAGCGCAAAGCAGACTTCCTTCTCGAGACACTGCTCCCTACACAAACAAGGAGCCAGTTCCTGCCCATGCTCAACAGCGTCATGGCACAGGGAAAAGAGGCTTTCAAGGAACCAGCTACATTCAAAGCCGTCACTCCCAGGACTGAGAAAGTATAAACATTCCTCCAAGGACCCACTCTACATTCAGGGATCGGTCCCTGGAGACTCCATCGCAGCCACGGCAAGAAAGAGGGCCAATGTGCCTACCACTTCTGGGCCACCTCCAGACAAAGAAAGCAAGAGGATGGACCTCGTGGGGAGAAGAATTGAACGGAATGCCGCAATGCACTGGTGCATGGCAAAGTCCAATGCACTGCTCAACAGGCACCAATACCAGATCCTGAAAGAGCTGGGCCAGTTAATAAAGAACATGCCACAGGAATTCAAGCAAAGAGCTGAAAACCTTGTCGAAGAGGGGAAGAATGTAGCCAATTCTTGCCTCAAGACTGCCCTCGACGGAGCACACACCTCCAGCAGGCTCATGATGATGGGCATCGCAGAGAGAAGACAGGCCTGGCTCAGGATTTCGGGCTTCAAGCCAGAAGTACAGCACAGCATCCTCAACACTGTTCAACGGAGAAACGCTGTTCGGGGCCCCAGTTGACGAAAATCTCAGCCAACTGAAAAAGGATAACTAGACTGCAAGATCCAAGGGGGCATTAGTTATGTGGTACTAAAAGGGGCACCCCGTCACGAAGTCCTAACGGGAGGGGAGGAAACCAGCCAGGGACATCACACCAGGAGTTCCAGCAAGCCCAGAAAGCAGACGCCTAGACACAGCAGGGGCAGCAAAAAGAGTCCTGGCAGTACCAACCAAGAGGCCAGTCCTTTTGCGGGAGAGGGAATGGACATGGGCAAAATAAGAGGGGTACAGCAGCCCGCCTCTAAGTGACTTAATAAAACTCCATGTGCACACTCTAGCAAAAACTCCCAGGATGGAGCAGAAACACATCGGACAGGAGTTACATGAACTAGACACCTCCGTACATGTAAGACCAGTGGGAGGAAGACTGAAACACTTCAGGGAGTGGAAGAGTATAAAATCAGACAAATGGGTACTCGACATCATACAGTACGGGTACTGCATAGAGTTGGAGGGAAAGCCAACGGACAGGAAGCCAAAAAGGCCACTAGCGAGGAAAGACCTAGAGCTCCTTCGGGAGGAAGCAAAGGAGCTCCTGCAAGAACAAGCCATAGAGCCAGTACCTTACAGGGAAAGGAACAAGGACGTATTCTCTACATACTTCCTGGTACCAAAGGTGGACGTACCTATGAGACCTATCCTGGACCGAAGATTCTTAAACCAGTTCGTAAGAACGCAGAGATTCAAGATGACCTCCCTACAAGAGGTACTTCCTCAATTGCAAGGCGGGGACTTCATGGTCACCATAGACCTAAAAGATGCCTACCTGCACATCCCAATGAACAGGGGCCACAAACACCTACTCAGATTCATCATCGGAGAAGACCACTACCAGTTCACAACCCTCGCGTTCGGCCTCAAATCGGCATCAAGGGTTTTCACAAAATGCCTCGCAACAGTCTCAGCACACCTACGAAGGGAAGGGATACATGTGTACCCTTACCTGGACGACTGGCTGATCAAGGCAAGTTCATACAAAACTTGCAAGCAGCACGCACAGAGAGTGACCAGAACACTAATGAACCTAGCATTCTCCATCCATTGGGGAAAATCCTCTCTGGAACCAGAACAAATAAAAATCTTCCTGGGAGCATAGATCGACACCTTACAGAGCAAGGTGTTCCCAGCGAGAAGAGGAGGATCGCGCTCGTTCGGGAGACGCAGCTCTACCAGAAGGGGCAAGCTCTGACAGTGAGGACAGCGACCAAAATCATGGGCATGATGGCATCATGCATACACCTAGTGCCAACCGTACGGCTCCACATGAGACCTTTACAGGAATGGCTACAGGAGCAATGGTCACAAGCTACAGGTGGTTGGGAGGATCTAGTGGTTGTAACGCATGCAGTGCAGAAAGAGATGGCCTGGTGGAACATGAGGAACATAACAAGGGGGGGGAAGCCTCTGACGCAACCAACGCCAACAGTGACCATTACCACAGACTCGTCCCAGAGGGGATGGGGCGCTCACATGGAGAAACTTAAGGTAAGAGGCCTGTGGACACAACCAGATGCGATTTTGGAAAAGGGGGTGGTGATGGACAGAGTTTCTGAATGATGCAGAATACTCTTTCCCAGTCAAGAGATCAGGGCTTGATCCATCACCGTTTTTTAGCTCACTGCACCATCCCAGCTCAGAACCTGGCTACATGCAAATTAGTCTGTTCCTGTCCCAGTGCATGATGGGAACAGGGCAAACCAAACTACCAAGCCAATTCTTATACTGGGAAGGAAACAAGCTTCCGGGGACCGGTTTCTGGCATTTCAGCCGTCGTCGGCCCGGCTTGCTTGAATCCTGATGGTGCAATGAGCAAGGGTCAGCAGATGCGCTCAGACACATCAATTACCTGGAGTTGAAGACAGTTTTCCTAGCCATAAAGGCCTTCCAAACAAAACTGTACAACCAGAGAGTGTTGATCCAGACAACACAACAGTGATGTTTTTACATCGAGCAGGAAGGGACACAATAAGCCCCGCTTTCGAAACTAGCGCAGGAGATATGGAGATGGGCCATCCCACGCAAGATAGACCTGCTAGCCATACATCTACCAGGAAAGGACAATGTAGAAGCAGACTGGCTCAGCAGACAGACATCGGCATCCCACGAGTGGGAACTCAATGCACAAGAGACGAGAAGGCTCTTCGACAGGTGGGTGACACCGTCGGTAGACCTATTTGCAACACGCCAGAATGCAAAATGCCAAAACTTCGCATCCAGACAGCCCGGGGAGGGCTCCCTGGGGAATGCCCTATGGATAGACTGGTCCAGGACATTTGCTTACGCTTGTCCCCCGATACCGTTGATACACAAGGTACTCAGCAAGTGCAGAGCGAAGCGAGCAACATGACCCTGATACTGGTGGCACCACAGTGGGCCAGGAGGACATGGTACTCGCAGATCATGGAGATGACACGGAGTGCACCCCACAGATTCGGGAGAAGAAAGGACCTACTCTCCATGCAAAACGGAGAAGTGCTGCACCCAGAGCCAGAGAGCCTCAGCCTCATAACCTGGCTCCTGAGGACATAGTTTGCGCATTTGAAACTGCAAGAAAGCACAGTGAGGGTACTTCGGGATGCACGAAGACCCAGCACACGGAAGTGCTACGTAGTGAAATGGAAGAGATTTACACTGTGGTGCAGGAGGGAAACGCTATACAATAAGATGAAAAAAGACTCCACAGTGCTAAAGTACCTCACGCACCTGCTCGACAAAAATCTGAGCTCATCCTCACTGAGGGTTCACTTAGCAGCGATAGCCGCTTACACGAGAGGAGAAACGTGCAAGAGTTTCTTCACATCACAGGTCGTTAAAAGATTCCTGGAGGGAGCAAAGAGGATCGCACCGCCAAAGAGTGTGCCACCAGCTGCATGGAACCATAACCTAGTCCTAACGGAACTCATGAAGGAACCTTTCGAACCGATTCACAAGGCCTCCCTAGAAATGCTGACCATAAACAGCTTTCCTGTTAGCAATCACTTCATTGCGCAGAGTGAGCGAACTGCAGGCACTAACACTACAGGAACCCTACATGCAGATACACAGCGATCGGGTGGTGATGAGAACGGACCCACACTTCATGCCAAAGGTGATGTCAAGGTTCTATTTGAATCAAACTATACAGATACCGAGTTCCTTCCAAAAACTGGCAACAAGAGCTGAAAGGGCATTGCACACTCTGGACGCCAGAAGGGCAGTCATGCACTACATTGAGAGAACGAAGGGACACAGGAAAACAAAGCAGTTCTTTGTGTTCTTCGCTAACAGTTTCATGGGGAAACCAGTAACGAAAAAAACAATTGAGCGATGGATAGCCCAAACAATACAGTTCTGCCACAAGGAGGCAGGGTAGGAACTAATAGAGGGGACACGTGCCCACTCTACCAGGAAAAAAGGAGCTACACTAGCTTTCCTAGCTAACACACCAATTTAGGACATATGTCTGGCGGCAACATGGGCTTCTGTGCACACATTCACGAAGCACTACTGTGTGGATATACAGATGAACAAGGAAGTAAAATTCGGACAAAGGGTGCTTCAACACATATTCAATAACCAACGCTCATCTTCCACCCAGCCGCCACAAACATGAGAAACCACTACAAAGTCTATGCACAGCATAATGAATCCAGAAAGATTCACGCTGCAAAACGAATAGTTTCTTACCTGTCGGTGTAGTTTTGCAGCTTGATGATCTTTCTGGATTACTAGCGAACCCACCCACCTCCACCAGAAAGATGAGGCTGGAGAGATAAGGTGGTTGAAATAAAGACAATACTTGGAAAAGAAGCCTTAATGGTTAAAGCGGTGAAAACTTTAGTTGAACATTGCCATAACTTCGGTAACAAGACGAACACGAGAAAAATGAATCCGAAGATGGCGCCCAGGAGTGGGAGCTTCCGCAGGAAGCGTGCCGACGTCATCGGAAATACACCAAAGGTGGGACGTCGACGCCCACCTGGAATAGGGAAAAAAAACAAAGCAAAGACTACGAATCTGGACCCAACCACAAGACCGCGGAGTAATGCACTGCATAGTGAATCCAGAAAGATAATCAAGCTGCAAAACTACACCGACAGGTAAACTATTCGTTTTAGGACATTCTTTTAAATCTGTGTAAATATTGCATGGAGGATCTTGATTCTTCAACTTATGTTGATTTGCCCAATTGTGTTCCGTGCCCTAACCTCACCCCATGACCACGTCCTAATCCCGTTATCAAACTTCTTTCAGCTCTTTTTTTTTTTTTAGGAATTTGCCGTCTAATTGATAATGTAAGCGGTGTTACAATGAACTTTTGTTTCCATGTCAGTTTGTATCTGGTTCTTTAGTGGCATCACATTATGGAGTAGTTCCGTTTTTTGTTTTCTTGTTTTAGTTAGTTGTATTCCAGGCTTCTTTTTTCACTTGAAGTTTCCAAGTGTTCTGTTGAATGCTTTCCAAGCACCTTTGAGGGTGCCTTTTATCACTTTTATTGTTAATGTAATTTTAAATTATCCTACTGAATGTTCAAATGATTAATATTTTGTAGCATGATACTCTATTGTTTGGAGGGTTGTTACAGGATTAGTAAATACTGTACGTGATGGGGCACTGGGTGCTAGGGTCTGTAGCTGAGCTTGGAAGAAATGGTTTGTGCTTGACCACAAGGTGTAAGAAGTGGGTGCTGCAGGAGGTGGCTAAATTTAGCACACTGAGCATACTGGTGTAATATAACGAGGTATATTTGAACCTCTGCTTCACACACAAGGTGTTGCCTGCAGTCATTAACGTTCTATAGCAGGTGTTTCCAAACTTTTCTGTTGTGAGGGCTACTTCCGATCAGTGAAACTCATTGGGAGCTACTGAATGCTCAGCAACTTGTTCATTGTTACCAGACGCCCCCACACCCAGCTTAATTGACTGTAAGCCTAATGTCAATAGAGCCAGATGCTATGGTTTGAACAAAATACTTTGACATGGGCACTATAATAGGATTCACATGTGTCCTTAGACGAATTAACTTGTGTGCATACGAGTGGGATGTGTCTACGGGTGACACTGTCAAATATACTTATGGCACAGGACATACCTTATCATATGTGAACCCGTTGCTTGTATAACACCAATAGGCAACATTTTAAATTGCAAAAAATGTTATGCAAAAATGTTCAGAATAAGGTAAACTTTTCTGCATTTTAAATTTCTCCAACCTAAAATGGTGGCAACATTTTCCACTCATAAATATGGCGCTGTTTCTAGCAGAGTTAGCGTTTTGTATGGATTCCATAAAGCTCACCATTTACATTTCCTCTCATTTCCAAGCGTCACGTTTATAAACACCAAGCATCTTGTATGGATTCCATAAAGCTCATCATTTAAGTTTTCTCCCATTTCCAAGCGTCACATTTATAAACACCGAGCATCCGAAAGAGACACGTTAGTGATAGATTCCTTACCTTAGAATATTCCTTAGGCGTCAGACTGTATCCGGAAAGTTTTCTGCTTAGCAGTACCCCTGTGTGCCAGTAGGTGGTATAGTGTGGCTCCGCGCCCGTTACTGGCGTCATAAGCGCCGGGATGACATCAAAGAGGCTACTTAGGCGCCACCATGCGCGCTGACGGCAGTTCTTTCCTTTTCCGCGCCGAAAGCGCAGATCCGGATTGAGCACGTACCTCTGCCATTTTTTTTACCACTTTTTTTAGACGTTTGTCTCCTTTTCTTGTCTCTTGGAAAACTCAGGAATGCCCGGCATTAAGTCTTGCGGGTCGTGCCACCGTAATATGTCGGTGGCCGACCTCCATGATGTCTGTCTCCACTGCCTGGAGCATGACCATGACTCCCGGGATTGTCTGGACTACCGTGCCATGGCCCCGAAGGCCTTGCAGGAGCGGCTTTGGAAGTTGCTTGAGGTCCGGCATTCCTCTCCCGCTGCTCCGGATCTAGCGGCCCTTCGCGGGACCCGAACCGTAGCTCCTCGGGCTCTAAGTCTTCCCCTTCAGATTCCGGTAAGCGACTCCGTAAAAAAAAAGATCATTCGCTCTCCGACGTCCCCCTGTTGCTCCCCGGAGGTGGACGTGGGGGACAGGGGATCTGCCACTGCGGCTCCTCCTGAGCCTGGGATTGCCTCGGCCTTCCCACTATACCCAGGTCAGTCGGCGACTCCCGAACAGGTGCAAGCGTTCCTTGCTGCCTTGGACCACCTTTACATGCCCCGGGCTCCACCGGTGTGCCTTCGGCCCCGCTGTCCCGCGTCCAGATCCTGTTGGCTCGGCGGCACTGCCTCTGGCGCCAGCCCCGGAGTCGCAGGATCCAGAGCCCTCTGCTACGGCCTCGTTGCCACAAGGTGCAGCGCTGTTGGCTCTGGTGCCGCCCTTGGCTCCGGCCCCAGCTCCGCCACAGGCGCCGCACTGGGTGCCATTTATCCCGCCCCTGCCCCGGTTCCCGGACCATTTTGTTCGGGCCTGGGATCCACGTTGAGATGCGGGCCTGGTTGGTGTCTCTACTGGCGCCACCGCTGACCCAGTCTCCGGGTCCTCCCCTACCACCGCGGCTGGCTCATTCTACCTCAGAACCAGACTACGATTGGGACGGCCGTGAGGACCCCCTTGCGAGGCAGTGTGACTACTAGCAGGATTGGGAGGATGACCTTCAAGATGTGGGTGACCTTGGTGTGTCTTCTTACCCGGGGTTTGCCGTACCGCCGCCTACTAAGGAGGAGGGTGCTTCTTATGCTATGGTGCTCCGCGGAGGCCCTCCATTTCGACCTCCCTACGTTCGCCCTTAAGACCAACCTCCTTACGGAGGTGCTCCAGACGGCGTCTACGTCGTCTGAGCTGCTATCCCTTTCAATGAGGCCCTTACGGAAGTCCTCTTGGGTACTTGGTTGTTTCCGGCCTCGGGAGGTACCAGTGGATAAGAACGTCGCTAGGTGTCCTCGTCCGGCAATCCTGCCTTCTTGACCACTCACCCCACGCCTGAGAATCTGGTCATTCAGGCCTCTACAGACTTCCTTTCCCTCGGCTCCGCCAGATAAGGACTCTCAGAGGCTAGACCAATATGGCAAAAGGTTGTTTTCTTCAGCCAGTTTGGGGTTGAGATCGGTTAATACAGCCTGCTTATTGGGCCGTTACTCCCACGCAGCATGTGACACAGTGGCGGAGGTTCTGCCTCAGTGCTCTAAGGAGATCCAGGCTCTTTCCCAGTTGATTGCGAAGGGCAAGGATGCGGCGAAGTTTGCCATCAGGTGTGGTTTGGACACCGCTGATTCGTTGAGCAGGGCGATTTCCACGACTGCGGTGTTGCGGCGCCACACCTGGTTGTGCTCTACTGGGTTCTCACCCGATGTCAAGAGCTCGCTCATGGACATGACCTTCGATGGCTCCTGTCCATTTGGCGACAAGGTTGTCAATGCCCTGGAGAGCTTTAAAGGCTCGCTCTTTGGGTCTTTCCACAAAGGCCCCTGCCACGTCTAGGTTTCGTTCCTTTCGTGGCCAGGGTAAGAGCACACAAACACAGTCCTTCACTAAGTCTGTGCAGAACCAGAACCAGCCCCAGCGTGGCTGCGGTCGTTGCTTCCGCAGGGGTGGGACGGGTAAGCAGCGAGCGGGTCCGTCTACCTCTGCCTTCAAACCTTCCTAATCCAAGCTTCAGGAAGCACCCCATGCCAGTGGGTGGCCGGGTTCGCCACCACCTCCGCCAGTGGCGCAGAGTTACATCGGACAAGTGGGTGCTGCAGATAATCTGTCATGGTTACTTGCTCCCCTTTCTGTCCTCCCCTCCAGCCATGCCACCTCTGTGCCACCGCATGTCGGGGGATCATTTGGCTCTCCTCCGTCAGGAAGTCACGGCCCTTCTGGCCAAGAGGGCCATCAAGTACGTTCCGGATCAGGAAGTAGGGAGTGGTGGATGTTCTCACAACTTTCTGGTTCCCAAAATGGACCTCTGGGACGTGAATCACTTCCTCTGGAAAGAGAAGTTCAAGATGCTGTCTCTGGCTCAAGTCCTGACTGCCATGGACCCTGGATAATAGCGTTGGACTTGAAGGACACTTATTTTCACATCCCCGTCCAGCCAGTCCACCGGCGTTACTTGCGGTTCATGATAGGCCAGGAGCATTTTCAGTTTGCCGTGCTCCCCTTCAACCTTACCAGTGCCCCTCGGGTGTTCACGAAGGTGATGGCGGTGGTCGCAGGTCAGGGGTGGCAGTCTTCCCCTACCTCGACGACTGGCTGTTGAAGGCAGGCTCGCCCCAGGCAGTAGTATCCCACCTCCAGGCTACGGCCAACCTCCTGCATTTGCTGGGGTTCTCAATCAATGTCCCGAAGTTTCACCTGAGTCCCTCTCAGAGGCTCCCCTTCATCAGAGCGGTTCTGGATTCTACACTTTCAGGTTCATCCTCCTGAGCAGCATGTCCGGGATATTCTGGCTATGATTCCGCTCGGCCTCTTTCCCGGGTTTCTGTCAGGCTGACCCTCCGGCTTCTGGGGCTGATGGCCTCCTGTATCCTGCTGGTGACACATGCCAAATGGCATATGCGGGCTCTGCAGTGGAACCTGAAGTTCCAGTGGGCACAGCATCAGGGCAAACTGTCCGATCACGTCCAGATCTTGGAGGGCGCTTGGTGGCTTAAGAACTGCGTTTGGGTCAGTGGCACATCCCTTCCCCAACCGGAGCACACAGTGGTGATGGATGCGTCCCTCCTGGGATGGGGAGGCCACACGGGAGAGGCGGAGATCAGAGGCCTCTGGTCTTCGGCGGAGTTCCGGCTCCATATCTACCTTCTGGAGCTGCGGGCGATCCGGCTTGCAATGAAGGCATGCCTTCCCTCTGTCCAGGGTAGTGTAGTGCAGGTGTTCAAACAACACCACCACCATGTGGTATTGCAACAAACAGGGCGGGTGGGGTCATGGACCCTATGTCAGGAGGCTCTACGCCGCTTGACATGTCTGGAACATCAAGGCATTACCTTGGTGGTTCGGGCAATCCAGCTTGCACTGAAGGCATTCCTTCCCTCTGTCCAGGGAAGCGTAGTGCAGGTGTTCACGGACAACACCACCACGATGGGGTATTGCAGCCTTCTCTTTTTAAGTCTCCGGTTGACCACTTTCTCAAAGGCATTACACACACGTTTCCTCCCGTGCCTCATAATGCCTCAATGGGACTTAAATCTTGTCTTGACTTTTCTGATGTGCGCTCCCTTTGAGCCTCTTCATAACTGTCCCTTATGTCTTCTCACTCTAAGGACTGCTTTCCTGGTTGCTATCCCCTCTGCCAGGAGAGTGAGTGAGTGAGCTCCAGGCTCTTTCTTCCAGACCTCCTTTCCTTTCAGTTCATCTGGACAAGGTGGTTTTAAGGACCCGCCCTTCTTTCTTGCCAAAGGTTGACATGCCCTTCCGCATTGGGCAGACCATCACTTTGCCCACTTTCTTTCCGCATCCTTCCATGGAGGAGGGAAAGCTCCGTCTGGATCCAAAACATGCGCTTGCTTTCTATCTGCAGTGTACACAACCGTGCCGGTGGATGATCAACTCTTTGTTGGCTACGTGGGTGCCAAAAAATGTTGGGTTGTGCACAAACGGACCATTTCCCGGTGGGTCGTTCTGTGCATCAAAGCATGTTACTCCTTGGCCAAGAAAGAGCCTCCTGTGAGGCTGCAGGCCCATTCGACCAGGGCAACAGCAGCTCGTACTGCCTTGGGACGTTGCGTTCCCTTGCAGGACATTTGTCAGGCAGCTACGTGGGCCTCGCTGCACAAGTTTACCAAGCACTACTGCCATGACAGTCTGGTACGGAGAGACTGCTTCTTTGGCCGTTCGGTGCTCCGTGACTTTTTGGTGTAATCTTCACTGGGCTTGGTATTGCTGGGGTTTCTATTCTAAGGTAAGGAATCTATCACTTACGTATCTTTCAGATGCACAAGTTGCTACTTGTGTAACGATATATCTGTCGACATAGTTAGTGATCGATTCCTTTCCGCCCCACCCACTCTCCCAGTTCTGCGAACTGATTACTAGGGTTAAGGTCATCTCATTTTAGGGCCCTAGTATTATGCACCAATGGTCAGTGTCTTGCATGGTTCTGCGTTTTGGCGCGGAAAGTAGTGTGCAGAACTGACTTAAACGTGCATGGTGGCGCCTAAGTAGCCTCCGCGACGTCATCCCGGCGCTTACGACACCAGTGACGACCGCGGAGCTGCAAGACTCGACCTACTGGCGCGCAGGGGTACGGCTAAGCAGAAAACTTTCCAGATCCAGTCTGACACATGGGAGATATTCTAAGGTAAGGAATCTATCACTAACTAATGTCTCTTACAGATATATTGTTGGCCGGAGCCTCAGGAGAAACAACTCAGCGCTGGGATGCTCATCGAGTTACTACGCGCTTTATAAAACCATTAAATAAATAAATAAATAAATTGTTACACAAGTAGTAACTTGTACATCTTGCTCCTAGTGGGCTGTAGACATGGTGCCATATTTAAAACTGAAAAATACCTTGGTTTTAAATGGGAGGAATTTTAAGTAAATAAGCAGGCTCTGTTCAACATTACGACTTACTTGGCTTAATTGCAAGTGGAAAAAGACATTGATGCTTAATGTTTCATAGAAAACAATGTCTTCACTTTAAATTTCTGCCATTTGAAAAAATTGCTTTTTCTGTTATGAATATGGCAAAGTGCCTGCTGTCCACTTGTAGCAAAAGGTCTGCTGCTTGTGAATGCAACACTTTGAGATGGGATAAAATTAAAAGTTAATCATTAAGGTAACTTTTCATTACATTTTCTCCCATTCAGAAGCATCATTTTGTTCTCCCGCTCCAATATTGAGTTGACTTACTTCATTTCTTCACCTCTGTGACCCTGCCTGGCCCATAAATCTCCCTGAGAACTGCTAATTTTCTGTCTGTCTGCAGCCTGACAATGTAAAGTAAATGCAGCCTTCCTTTTACATTAAAAGAAAATTTGACCCCGTGCTTACTTAAAAATAAACTCATGGCTGCAAACTACATCGAAGGTGTTTTGGAGCTACTGGTATCTTGCAATTCACTGGTTGAAGTCACCTGTTCTGTATAATGCTCATACACTTTAACATATACTTAGTGTTTGACACCAGACCCCTCCAGTAAAGGCTTGTATGCTGGCCTAATCTTTAGCTGTGTAGCCTTGAGCGCTTGCATTGTCATGCTTGCATCCTGTTGCTTTATTGGTGGTAACACTCCTCTTATCTAATCGCAGCGCCTTTGCAACCTTGGAGGAGGAGGCTTGCACAGAGCTTGTTCCCTATCTCAGCTTCATCCTGGATACATTAGTTTTTGCTTTCGGCAAGTACCAGCACAAAAACTTGCTGATCCTCTATGATGCCATTGGCACCCTTGCTGACTCCGTGGGACACCATTTAAACCAGCCAGTGAGTACCTGCTTCTGTTGTGATCGTCAAACTGCCCCACAATAAAAGGGCCTTATTGATTGTAGTGCATGTTGTTGTACAGTGTTCCCTTAGCCAGGCTTTCTTTCCCTGTGTTGCCTCCATTCATATTTTACTGAAGCCTGGACCTTTGGTCTACCCCCCACTCTGCTGCATTTTTCTTACCTTGTACTCTTTGTCTTTGGTTAGTTGTCCTTGTTTCTGAGTTTCTTTCGATTTGTAGTCCCAATGCATCCAAGTACAGTCCTTGCAATCTTACACCCTCTTACGCCTGAACCCCGCTTCCCTTCCCTGCTCCTTGTTTCATTCTATTCCCTGGGGCTTATCTAGAGGAATTTGTCCTTAGTCTCTGTGACCCTATGCTCTTGTTACTCAAATTACCCCATTCAAGACTGTTCATGTGTACTCTATTGCTGTGGTTTGGGTGGTGCTAGATTTAACATTGTCAAAGCTGTCCTTCTCCCTTACAACTGTCTTGCCACTTACACAAGAGACAGCTGTGACAGCCCCTTGCAGTTGTCGAAACTAATTTGCTCAAGGAAAATCATTCCAGCTCCTGTGGGTTGACTGCTGTGGGCTGCAGATCACCCTACAGAAGCCTTAGTATTTGAAATACGTTCAAGCTCAATTAAAGATTGCTGTTCTTGCCAGAGCATTGCTTTGAATTTTGCCACCATCCTAGACTGGACTTCTAGTACCATCAAAGGTTTAGTCCCTGGATTGCTTGTGCTTCTCTAAAGATTATTTTGGCATTAGTGCTTCTCCTGGTGTAGGTCTGAACCCACACACTGTTGTCTTTGGTCCAAAGTCATTGCTTGCCTCCTTAGGTTCAGCTCAGTACCTTCATACTAATCGTTATGGTCTGACCGGTCCATTGTTGGTTCTCCCCTATACCTGCATTCTCTATATCTTCAAGGCCTTTTGTTTTCGGTCTGTGGGCTTAGACTCCATCCAGTGCTTACCCATGGCCGACTTAATTGCCACTAAACACCCCTTCCACCGAGGGCATGGACCTATTACGTATTTCCTTCCATTGCTCATTAAAAAAAAAAAAATCGCGCCAAATTTTTCTTTTAAGTTCTCTACCTGAGTGCGCCTTTCACTTGGCTCCCTCATGTACTCTTCTCCCCCCGCACCCCCTTCTGTGTTTTTTCACTGTCTGTGTTGGCTTGCACCATCTGCCCTCCTCCCTTTCTGTGTTGCCCTGCTCCCACCTTCCTCCGGTTTTCTGTATTGCTTTACTCCCACCTGTTGTCCGAGTTGCCCTGATGAGCACCCTCAAGCCCTTTATCCGTGTTGCCCTGCTAACCACACTCCATCCCTTTGTCTTTTGCCATGCTCACAAACCTCCGACCGCTAGTGTTGTTTTTTCCTTAACTTCTAGCCATGCTGCAAAGCATGGTGCAACTGTACAACATGGCTGCAAAAATCCTTGACCAAACCAATTCTTCGTGTAGGTGAGGCCTATTTGATTTGCAAATGCTTGTTGGCCTTTTCTGTGGTGTGAGGTTAGTACTGTATTCTTTCTAAAACTAGACCTTTATTAAACTGCACTGATGTTTTAAAGGTTGCATTCACTGTTCTCTGGTTAAGTGCCTAGAGCTCTATTCTTTCGCCGGCCACGATCTGTGCCAGGCCATGGTCCTCCTCTGCTTGTTCCCAATCCTCTATTTGAACTCTGCTTCCCTGTTCAGTCCCGCCTTGCTGTACTCTGCTCAGTTGGTGGGCCCCATGCTGTGCACTCTTGTCGCCTTCAGTCCTGATGCACCATTCATGAGTCTTCCTATTCAGTTCAAGTTCTTATTCTCTGCTCTGACCTCCACCTCTGTCCCATTTTGCCACAGGAGTACATCCAAAAACTGATGCCGCCTCTCATCCAGAAATGGAATGACCTGAAAGACGAAGACAAAGATCTCTTCCCCCTTTTGGAAGTGAGTGATAGTTTAAAGTCTGGAGATGTTTTTGGGGGAGCAGGTGTGCGGTCCTAAACCGATAGTTATTCATTTAGGTAGAATGTGTTACAGGCGGATTTGCTCATGTGGAGAGGGTCAGGAGTTGCCATTGAATGTTGTTAGGGCTGTGATTACCAGGATGCACACTGCTCTCTGGACATGATGCAGACCTTTGTCATGTTACTCACTATAATTTTCCATATTCACATTGTCTAAACCAGGGAATAGTGCGGGTTTTTTTTTTGTTTACATTTTCTATCAGGGGTGTGGGTTGCTTGTTGGGTGCTGGGAAAGTATATGATGGCGTTCAACAGGGTACAGTTTTTCTCCTTTACCTTCTGTTTGGATTTTGTATATGATGCCAGTAGCAGTATTTGTAATGAATGGAAACGTTAATTCAGTGAATTGGAGATGTTCTATCCAACCTATGTACCCAGCATGACCTGAAGCGCAACTTCATCCAAATAAGTGTGGTTCATGTTTTCTGAGTGTCTGCTGTTCTGCATTTGCTCTCTTCGCAGTGTTTGTCTTCTGTGGCAACTGCACTTCAGAGTGGATTCCTGCCATATTGTGAGCCTGTTTACCAGCGATGTGTCACACTCGTGCAGAAGACACTTGCACAAGCCATGGTATGTACTAAGAAGGTTCTTGCGAGTAATGTGCCTTATGGCAGAACTATGCTGTATGTGATTCCAGTGTACGGTGGGAAAGGGCTACTAGATTCTTTGAGATATTTCCGTAAAAACATCTCCCAGTGGCATCGGATATTTTTAGGGATGGAAGTTATTGAAAGAATAAGCAGCCAGTATCTGTGAAGGAGGAAGGCTTCAAGAGTTTTCTAGGAAGGGCTGGTCTTGCCGCCTCTGTTTTAAGGGGATTGACTTGATGCAACAGTGTGAGAGAATGCTTTGTCCGCAAGGAAGTTGGGTCTCTATTGCGTCGTTTTGTCTGGTCTTTGAGCTAGTCCTGTGTGAATACCACAGCAGGCCAACCATTTAATCTCTAACTCTTCTGGGACACTGTTTCTAGTCCTGATCTTCTAACATACACAGAATTGCTGTCCTATGTTAGACTAATTAGGCCCGTCAAAGCAATCCGACTAAATCATCAAGAAGTTTTGTTCATCAAAAGCGCAGCGCAGGGCTGGAAAGTGTCTGTGACTTTGCAGGAGGTGGTGCTGCCAGTTCAAAGATTGGTTATTCGGACTAGCTCTCATCCATTAAACATTTAATAAACCGGTCCAACTCTGTGTGAGTTGAAACTGGGACCTTGCTAATCAACAGTTGCGGTGGATTTGGGAAGAGGGTGGGATGGTTTTGGTTTGAGGGAGTGCTCCTAGTCGGACTACTGTACAGGTTCTAATGTTTTATGCCTCTATTGTGGAATTCATATCTCCTGCAGATGTATAGCCAGCACCCAGAGCAGTATGAGGCCCCTGATAAGGACTTCATGATTGTGGCTCTTGATCTCCTCAGTGGCTTAGCTGAGGGCCTGGGTGGCCACGTGGAACAGCTTGTGGCCCGGAGCAACATCATGACCCTGCTTTTTCAGTGCATGCAGGTGAGTGCAGTGGTTGCAACTTGCTGGATTCCAGATGGTTACATATAGGAATGTTTGTGCCTTTAGTTTGCGCCAAGAGGTGGCATTTCAAAAGGACCAGCTTAAAAACGTTTTTATCATATTTCCTTCTAAATAATATGTACTTTTTTTAAGCTTTTTTCTTTTTAATTTCTTACCACAGTACAGCCTTGTGCTGTTGTGTGGGAAGGAAGGCCTTGAGGCAGAATCCCTGTGGCCTTTAGATTCCTTGTTCCTGCTTTACGTCTGCTCATTGTTTCTCTCATCCCTTTTTCTTTTAGGACACCATGCCAGAAGTGCGGCAAAGTTCATTTGCGCTATTAGGCGATCTCACAAAAGCCTGCTTCTTGCATGTCAAGCCTTGTATCGGTGAGTGCTTTCCCTTCAGTGTGATTCCACTTGTGTTCTGCCACTAGCAGTAGTCTGCTGTTCCTGTCCCTCTTGTGACTGCTTTTGTGAACAGCAGCCAGCTAGTTTCTTGGTGCTTCCTCTCTGGATGTGATGCAGAATCCATGAACATTGATTGCACAGTGATTAATTTATTCATACTGTCTGATCCAGAGGTAGAGAGATGTTTCATGCAACAGCTCGGTAAGGAAGCTCTGCAGGAGAGCAAGTATGTGACTCAGTTTAGAAATTGAGGTTTTAAAACCTGTCTGGAGAACCACAGCATGTTCAAAATTTCACAGATGTCTTTGGGAAGAGCTGCGGAATAGTGGCAGTCTAAGCTATGTCTTAAGGTTTCTGAAGCTCTTATTGCTCACGTTTAAGATGCCGAATTATTGGAGTTAATGTTTGATCTCTCTGGGAAGCTTCTGCTGTTGGGCGCAGCAATTTTATTAACTAGAAATTTAAATTTTAGATGGCCAGAAAATAGAAAACCTCACTTTGTTTCTCTTCCTTCTTTCCTCCCCCCATTGTCCCCCTTCCAGCGGAGTTTATGCCAATCTTGGGTACAAACTTAAATCCAGAGTTCATCTCGGTCTGCAATAATGCCACCTGGGCCATTGGCGAGATCTGCATGCAAATGGGTGAGTAGTCCAGTCAAAGCACACTGTGCCGATATTCATTCCTCTACAAAATGTACTACATGTTTGAAGACCTGGCAGAGTGGAGTTCAGTTTATGCTGCTTGATCAGTAAACTCCATACCTACTTGTGAGAGGCAAGAAAGATCAGTTTCAGTGGGGGGCGAGAGGATGGTAATGAGGAGGCAATATTGCTGCATTGTCCCGGATTAATTTTTTTAAATCTTTAAACAGCGCATCATAGTGAAAGTTCAATAAATGTTTTAACCCGAAGTGGAATTTTATTAACTAAATGCATAATTAAAGATGCCTAAATCTGGTACCACAATACCTGGTAAAAACAATACACCGCTGAACCTTAGTGTAAACAGTGTGAATTAGAGACCATGACCACCTGTCTGTTCCTCAATTTCGAGGTTCGAAGGAGGATGGGTGTTATCTGCGTAGGTCCCGGCCTCTGTAATTCCCTTTCAGTTAAACGACTTCAGTTTTTGAAGACTCCGTTTGCCCTAGGCTTTTAGTCACTCCATTAAAGTGGTGTGCTCTTTGTATTTAAGTAGTCATGTTTATACTATTTTAAACCCTTTTAAATATTGCTGGACTGATGGATCTTCACTGTAAAATTGCTGGTTTGCCTGCAGTCGTGACCTTTCCATATTTTTCATTACTCTGCTCAGGTGCTGAAATGCAGCCGTATGTCCAGATGGTACTGAACAACTTGGTGGAGATAATCAATCGGCCAAACACTCCCAAAACGCTCCTGGAGAACACAGGTGGGTGACTAGCTGAAAAAATTATGGTAAACCTCATGATGACCTCCAGTGAGGGGACCTTTGCCCTCTCTGTTCTTAAGAGAAAAGTTTGCTAGTGAAAACTGTATCTGATAGACTACTAGCCGCAGATATCTTCACATAGAATTATCCCCAGGCGTGAGACTGCATCCGGAAACTTTTTTTGCCACAGCATCCCTGGGCGACATCACACGACTCCTCTCAGGCGTCGTCTGAGTACGTGACGTCAGCGAGGTCACTTAAGACCCGCCCCGGCACGCCTACCTCAGTTTATTTCCGTTCGAGGCATGTGGGCTGCTGAATTCATATCTGTGCATAGATCGCCGCCTAGTGTTGGGTCCGGATGATTGCACATTGTTGTTTTGGAAGAGTCTTCGAAGTATCACGAGATAGGTGGCTCCTCCCCTGGACTACAGTGCGCATGGGCATCAACTCCATCCCCAGATTGTTTTTTTCCGCCATTGGGTTTGGATGTCTTTGAATTCCCTCTTGTTGGAATCGATAGAAAACTTTTTTAAGACCAAAAGGTCTTTAGCCTAATACGTTGGTATAGTCTTGTGTTCGGTCTTGGTTCTTCCAGCTCGGCCTCGAGCCGGATTCCCTACACCCGCGTGCTTTCGACGCGGAAGGCCCAGTCGACGCTTCAGACCCTATCGACCGTTCATCGTGGAACGTAGTCCATTTAAGAAATGTCCAGTCTGCAACTCGAAGTATCCCCACATCGACGTCCACCCGGTGTGCAACAAGTGTCTGTCGCCGGGCCACGATGAAGCCAAGTGTATGGCTTGTTCACGCTTCAGGTCCAAGAAGACGCTTAAGCTTCGACGAGCTGCGCGCCAGGAGGCCCAGCATTCTGCACCGGCGCCTGTGGACATCTTCGATACAGGGGATGTCGAGGAAGAATCTATCCAGGACATTAGTGAGTCAAACCCCACGTCGGACGTCGACTACGGCTACGATGCGGAGGCTGAGATGTTAAAGGCCGATGAAGTCGTCGACTAGGTAGGAGATGACGACGGGGCCCTCGGGGCCATGGAGGATGGCTCGGACGAGGAGCTTCCTCAAACTGACTCTGGGGCCGTGCCAATTCATAAGGCTCAGGTCGAGGGATCGCCAACGGGCCTTACCCAAGATCTTACAATGGGTTCTACGGCCCGCCTTCGGGCTCGGCCACGGACATTGCTGTTGAGCCGCACCCTGTCAAATCGAAACCGAAACTGAAACCTACGGTCTCGACACAAGACACTGCGCAGGTGCCGTCCTCGAAACTGAAAGTGCGCCGAAGAAGACTAAGGGTGCTGTTGAGCCGAAGGCTCAAGTCAAGGGCGTCGAGACGAAGTCTGCCGCGCCGAAGACTAAAGTCAAGGTGGTCGAGCCGGGCGCCGAAGACGGTCGACATCAGTAAAGGCATCGGCGACCCAAAGAAAGCTCTCGGTGACCCGAAGGTTCTCGTAACTCCGCGTCAACAGGCCGGGGCCAAAAGCAGCGCACCCCGGGCGTCGACTCCAGGTGAGGTCTCGAAGGAGTCCGTCGAACCGGCGCGCCCATCCGCCGCGTTCACCAAGAAGGTTACGGACTCCCTGCAACGCATCAGGGACAAGACCTTATCGGTCGGACCGAAGGATCCTCAGTCTCCGAAACCGATTGAGAAACCGCGTAAGGGGTCCACGCCCCTCCATTTTACGTTGCCGCCAAAGACGGCGCCGAAGGCTTTCGCTCCGAAGGCGGTCGCCGGCGTTCCAGAGAAGGTTTCCTCGACGCCTAAGTCCTCAACAGTGGCCCACAGCCTCGACGAGCATCAGGAACACTTTATTGATGCCGAAACAGGCAGGCTTTCCCTCCACAAGCGGAAAATCGCCCCAGAACGTCCACTGGAGTCCTACAAGATCCCTCTCAAGAAGGACTCTGCTTTCACTCCCGTCTTGGTGGAACCACTCTCTCCACAGACTCATGATGTTTCGCCCACTTACTCTGATGTGGACGCTGGGAGGGTGATCATGAGGATGAGTATAGTTATCCTGTCTATACAGACCCGGAGGATACCAACGAACCCTGGGCCGCTGGTGCTGACCCAGGTAAATGTAAATGTAAATGTGGCGTATTTGTATAGCGCGAACAGTGACCCGGAGGCATCCCGGCGCTTGTACTCCTACCACAAGGGAACCCCTCCTGGCTTTTCCTTGTGGGGTGTCCACTCCTGGGCATCCCATGGTGAAACCAGGCATCCCTTGTGCATCGGGGGCCTTTGTGGAGACTAAGCAAGCTATTGCCCAGAGTTGCAGCGTGGGACCCATGCTTAGAATCGGCACTGAGGCGAGAATATCCGGTCAGAGGAATTTAAGCCCGAAACCCGCCGAGGCGGGAATCGAACCCTGGTCCCTGGCCAGCGTTCTGCATCAAGGTCTGCCGCTCTAAGCATTGAGCCACACTTCTCCACGAGGTGACCCTCAAGCGGGACAGGACCCTCAACTATTTTCGGCAAAAACTTCTCCTACAGAAGACTCTGCTGCTTTCAATGCCCTCATCGAACGGGCAGCTAACAATCACAACGTCCAGCTCCATGCTGATCCTGTTGATGTAGACTTCCTTTTTAGGTCTCGCCTTTTCCATTGGAAAATGGGGAGAATTCATGTCGGCAAAATCGTCTTCAAACCAAGGGCTTTCAGCCCCGCGGTTTTCTTGCAGTTCACGTGAATCACGTGAGCAAACATGCACGTGCATTCACGGCCAGGGCTTCTCCTCCCGTAGCAGCACTCCTCCCACACCAGCAACTCCCCCCTCCCACACCAGCACCTCCCCTCTCTCTCCCCGCAAACACAGCCTTGCCCTAGCAGCACTCCTCCCACACCAGCACCTCCCCCCTCCCACACCAGCACCTCCCCTCTCTCTCCCCGCAAACACAGCCTTGCCCTAGCAGCACTCCTCCCACATCAGCACCTCCCCCCTCCCACACCAGCACATCCCCTCTCTCTCTCCCCGCAAACTATTGCATCTCCGTGTTCTCTTTTCATGGACTCTCGATTTTATTTCTTGCTCCTGTACATTCCTTTACTCTACTTTTCGTCTGCTGAGTGAACTCTTGCATTTCCTTCCCCTCGGAGGTTGGCGTACTTTGGGTAAAGGCTGCTCCAAGCCCTCTCTCCGCGGGCTGAGAGGTAATTGTTGGCGTTCAGTTTTCACTGAGCTCGGCGCTCTGGTTCACAAGCTTTCCGAGTCAGATAACCATGTTAATGGAAGCCGGGGTGATTTTTTTCCAGCGTGAGAGCAAATGTGCAACGATTTTACATTTCGTTGCTTGAAACATCGCGCCTCGCATCCAATTACAAGATAACACGGATGTTTTAATCTGATTCAGTAACTGTCTTGCCTGTCAGGCAGATCATAAAGCGGTTTCTTTTTTGTTGCAAAGTAATCGTGACAATTTAAACAGCTATGCTGTGAAAAGGCTGACTAGCTAGTAAGCGGATGTAGGTCTTAAAACACAAACTAAAATGCCTACCACTAATAATACTATTATTGCTGCTTGACTACAGTGATGCACCGAAATGTTTATAAAAATAAAACGCACCCACATTTAATGAACCAGTGCATAACGCTTACCCGGTCTACCTTCGGCTGAAGCCTAACCCTATCCCTGAGACAAATGTGCATTAACCTTAAGACAATCAGTAACCTTAAGGCCTAAGCCTAATATCAGCAATGGCTGTAAAAATAAATCTAGTTGTGCTTTACTCCTTCCAATCAAGGTGCGGACAAAATGTCGCCAGTGAGTCTTAACAAAGGATTTGTGCAAACTAAAAACGGCAATGGATTAATTGAATGTTGTGCACAATCTTCAGTGGATGAAGGCGAAAGGAGAGCCGCACGTCTACTGTGTGTATGCTAGGTGAAGGAACATGGAACGAACGTGCACCCCAACTTCATGATCAATGAGTGATTGCAGCAGAACACATGAACAGCTCTCTCTGAAAGACTAAATGAAGTCTTGAATCAAAATAATGCTATTCGTACACCTTGACCTGAACTAGCACTGTCGATATACAGTCATGAGGTCAGATTGGCCCTCAAAGGGTGCTGGAAAGCGAGCAGTTGGGAGGCAGACGCCATCTAATCGTGCTAGATATGAATCCAAACTATCCATACTTTTGTTGGTAAAGTAAAATATTTGACCACGCATTTGGGGTAGTTCAATCTCTCCTTTCACCTAGCACCTTCTCCTCACACCCAAAGACCCTTGAAAGGCAGTTTTGTTTTTCACCAGCCAAACTGATATTTTTGCCCCAGAAAGTAAAAAATGCATAAAAAATCTTTGCCTTTACTTTATACCCTGCTATTGTAATATTTAAATCCTATATGTTTACGACTCTTGTAAAAAATATTTCACAGAAAGCTTAAAGGTGACACCTTTTGTAGCTGCGGTTACAATCCCAGAGTCTGTTTGTGATTAACGCTTCAATTTGCATGAGGCGTGCCGATATCTTATAGATGTTGTCGGATGGTAACATTTCTCGACCTTCTCTGTTTGGCAGTTATTTATTTCCTCCATCCCATAAACCGGCAAATAAATGGGAGAAAATAGTGTTACTCAAGCGGATTTTGGAGCAGTTTTTGGGAAGTGCACGAGGCGTGCACGAGCTTGCCTGAGCTTCTGCTCTTCAAAGGCTCCCATTTGCTCCTGCCTCCCCACCCACTGCTTCACACTTCACTCTTCACTCGCTTCCCTCACGTCTTTCACGCCCCTCCTCCCTTATCACTCTTAATTACATCTGTATCCACACATGCTCTGGTTACTCCACCCCTAATTATTCACTTCACTTGCGAGTCAGGCCGTGACTCGCATTCTGGCCGTCTGCCTGTTGCCTCCTCCTCCCTCCCACTCCCTTTTCCTCTCCCAGCAGCTTGTTTTTTTGGGCTCGCCCCATTCTTTCAGCCCCCTCCCGCCTCCCCACACAATATGCCCACCTTGTGTATTTATTTATTCATTTCGTTTTTTCTTATAATGAATAAGTTGCATATTCCACCCAAATAGGTTTCAGGGCGCAGAAAAGTGTGATTAAGTACAATGGGTAAAACTCACCCACGCAACGCCACTCACCCACGCAACGCCACTCACCCACGCAACGCCACTCACCCACGCAACGCCACTCACCCACGCAACGCCACTCACCCACGCAACGCCACTCACCCACGCAACGCCACTCACCCACGCAACGCCACTCACCCACGCACTGTGCAGTGCATAATAGGTCTCGCAGTAGGAAAGTTGGAGCTATTGGTTTTGTAAATGACAAAGCCCTTTATGTTTTTAAACTGAAAACAAAAATAAAAGGCATTGTTATTTGCAATTGTAATAGCTCCAACTTTCCTACTGCGAGACCTATTGGCAACGCCAGTGCTTGTTGATACCTTCTCAGTCTCAGAAAGAACGGTCAAGACTCTGCCTATGCTGAAAGGTGTTCTGAAACATGCTGGCGAGATCTTTAAAGAACCTACCAGGGCGAGGGTGATAAACCCTAGGATTGAGAAGAAATACAAGTCGGCGCCTACTGATCCTACCTACATCAAAGGACAGTTGCCTCTGGACTCCCTTGTCGTCTCGAATGCCCGGAAGAGGGCTAATTCTCAGACTACGGGTGATGCTCCTCCCCCAGACAAAGAACCCAAGGTCTTTGAGGCATCGGGGAAGAGGGTGGCAGCTCAGGCAGCCAACATCTGGCGCATTTCCAATACACAAGCGCTTCTGGCGCGGTATGACATTTCACACTATGACTCACTGGAGACCCTGTTGCAGCACCTGCCTGATGAATACAAGGAGGCGGCTGAAATGCTTATTCAGGAAGGGAAGCTGATTTCTAACGCTTCGATTAAGTGCGCTCTGGACGCAGCTGATACCGCCGCCAGAGCTGTGAACACTAGTGTTATGCTACGACGACATGCCTGGCTGAGAATCTCTGGATTTAAGCCAGAAATCCAAACCACCATCCTGAATCAAACAGTGAATCCAGAACACCAGTTTGGGCCAGAGGTTGACACCACCCTAGAAAAAATAAAGGACATGGAAACTGCTAAATCCATGGGTGCCTTACAGCCCCAGCAGTTTTGGGGTGGGTCTTTTCGTCGCTCAGGCACTAGAGGTGTTTCCAGAGGCCAGCTCTCCCAGTCCACGCAGTACTACAAGGCCAACACTCAATCCACATACACCAACAAGAGCCGAGGTGGATATCGTGGTAACAGCGCCAAGGGCAGAGGTCGCCGAAACAACTCCTCCAGATCCTCTGCCACCAACAAACAGTGACGCCTTGTCACTGCCCCCCCGACCATACAACACCAGTCGGGGGGAGACTCCAGCAGTTCCTGCCAGTCTGGAAGTCCATCACCACAGACAGGTGGGTCAGAAAGCTTGTACAATATGGTTATTGTCTGGAGTTAACATCCACTCTACCCAACATACCCCCAAGACACCGTCCTATGTCGGCCGAGCATTTGCACTTATTGCAGCAGGAGGTCATCGTCATGCTGCAAAAAGGGGCAATCGAGCTCGTGCCAGTGCCGGAAAGAGGCACAGGGGTCTACTCCCTGTACTTAATACCAAAGAAAGACTGGTCCCTCAGGCCCATCCTGGACCTCAGGCCACTCAACCAATACATCCTGTCGGAGCACTTCCATATGCTGCCCCTCAGGGGGATTTTCTCGCGACTTTAGACTTAAAGGATGCGTATTTTCACATTCCACTGCACCCTACCCACAGGAACTACCTCCGGTTCACCATGCAAAACCAGCACTACCAGTTCAAGGTTTTGCCTTTCGGGGTCACCACGGCACCCAGGGTGTTCACGACGACAGTGGCAGCGCACCTCAGGAGACAGAACATCCAGGTCTACCCTTATCTGGACGACTGGCTCGTCCAGGCGAAGTCAGCCCAGCAGTGTGCCGCCCACATGTCCCACACCATTCACCTCCTGCACGATCTGGGATTCTCACTGAATTACCCAAAATCCCACCTCCAACCCGCCCACATACGGCAGTATCTGGGTGCGACCATAAACACTCTGGCAGCCACAGCACAGCCAAATTCAGTGAGGGTCAGCAGCATTCAATCGCTGATACAGAAGTTCAGACCTCAACACTCGCTTCCAGCAAGAGTGTTCATGCAGTTGATAGGCATGATGGCCTCCTGCATGCCGCACGCGAGACTACATATGCGTCCGCTTCAGGAGTGCTTAGCACGTCAGTGGACTCAGGCTCACGGGCAGTTGAAAGACCTAGTGTTGGTGAGCGGTCGGGCATACAACTCTCTGCATTGGTGGAATCCACAAAACCTTTGCAAGGGCCGACCGTTCCAAGAGCCTGTGCCACAGATCATCCTGACAACGGACGCTTCTCTCCAGGGATGGGGAGCTCATGTACTCCATTACACTGTGCAGGGACTATGGACACCGCAGCAAAGGAAGATGCACATCAACGTTTTGGAACTGATGGCAATCTTCATGGCTCTGAAGGCCTTTAAAGTACATCTGTGCAACAAGGTCGTGTTGATCCGGACGGACAACATGACGGCCATGTACTACATCCAGAAGCAGGGGGGCACACACACTCCGCAGCTGTCTCATCTGGCTCAGAGCATGTGGAAGTGGGCCATTCAGAGGAACATCTTCCTCATGGCAGAGCATCTCCCGGGCAAGGACAACCAGATGGCGGACCTGCTCAGCAGGCACAGCCACCAAATGCACGAGTGGGAGATACATCCATCAGTACTCCAACCGTACTTCCAAAGGTGGGGTCATCCAGAGATACACCTGTTCGCCACAAAGGAGAACGCAAAATGCCAAAGCTTCGCCGCCAGGTTCCCACACCCGCAATCGCAGGGCAATGCGATGTGGATGAACTGGTCAGGCAGATTTGCGTACGCTTTTCCCCCAGCACCTCTGATACCGCTGGTGGCAGGCAAACTCAGGCAGCACTCGATGACTCTCATCCTGGTTGCTCCAACGTGGGCTCGCCAACCATGGTACACCACGTTTCTAGAACTCTCCGTGGTACCGCATCAAAGGCTTCATCTCACGCCCAGCCTTCTGACGCAGAGCCATGGTGACATTCAGCACCCAGATCCGCAACAGCTCAACCTGGCGATCTGGCTCCTGAAGTCCTAGAGTTTGGCTACCTAAATCTTCCCCCCCGATTGCATGGACATCATTCGGGAGGCAAGGAAGCCCACTACTAGAGCTTGTTATGCGGCTAAATGGAAGAGGTTTGTCATTTACTGTGTGAACCACAATATTGACCCGCTGGATGCTTCCATTCAGAACATCATTTGTTACCTGTTCCACCTGTACCAGTGCAATTTGGCGTACTCTTCCATCCGCATTCACTTGTCTGCAAAGGCAGCATACCTCCAGAATAGGCAACACCTATCACTTTTTAAGGTCCCTGCTATCAAGGCTTTTCTGGAAGGACTCAAGAGTCATTCCACCACGGACGCCACCAGCTCCGGAATGGAACCTCAATGTGGTTCTTACAAGGTTGATGGGTCCTCCCTTTGAGCCACTGCACTCTTGTGAGCTTCAGTTTCTGACTTGGAAGGTTGCTTTCTTAGTAGCAATTACATCACTACGGAGGGTTAGCGAGTTGCAGGCGCTTACCATCCAGGAACCTTTCTTCCAAGTACACGCTAACAGGGTGGTACTCCGCACTAACCCTAAATTCTTACCCAAGGTTGTATCTCAATTCCACATGAACCAGACAATTGAGTTGCCAGTGTTTTTTCAAAACCCAGAATCGCTGGCGGAGCGGATGCTCCACACCCTTGACGTTAAGAGAGCCTTGATGTACTACGCTGACAGGACAAAAGATTTTCGTAAGACCAAGCAACTTTTTGTTGCTTTTGCCTCGCACCACAAGGGAAACGCTATCTCCAAAGCTGGGATCGCTAGGTGGATCGTGAAATGCATTCAGATCTGTTACGCTAAGGCTAAACGCACTCTCACAATTCCACCGAGAGCCCACTCCACCAGAAAGTTGGGGGCCTCTATGGCTTTCCTAGGTAACATTCCCTTAGAAGATATTTGTAGAGCAGCCACATGGTCTACCACACATACTTTCACTAAACATTACTGCGTAGACTTGCACTCCAAACAGCAAGCAGCTGTTGGTCAGGCTGTTCTCAAAACACTTTTTCAGACTGCTGCAGCTGGCACGGGCGGCCGCCAATAATGGGAGGACTGCTATGTATTCTATGCACAGATATGAATTCAGCAGCCCACATGCCTCGAACTGCAAATGCTACTTACCAGTATGCATCTGTTCTTGGCATGTAGGGCTGCTGACATTCATATCGCCCACCCTCCTCCCCGGCGCCTGTAGCAGCTGCAGTATTCATATATATATATACACATATGCTCATAGCATGGGCATCACTCACATACTTCACTCCATCTCTGCCAATGGCTAAAAACAATCTGGGGATGGAGGCGATGCCCATGCGCACTGTAGTCCAGGGGAGGAGCCACCTATCTCGTGATACTTCGAAGACTCTTCCAGGACAACAATGTGCAATCATCCGGACCCAACACTAGGCGGCGATCTATGCACAGATATGAATGTCAGCAGCCCTACATGCCAAGAACAGATGCATACTGGTAAGTAGCATTTGCATTTCAGAGCATTGAGTTTGAGGTGATTATCGGCAAGCCAGGATTGGGTGCTTCTGATCGTTGAGTTCAGGAGCAGAATGTCTTTGGGGGATTGTAGTTTGAGATAGAGTTGGGTGTCGGCGTACATGTGAAAGAGAACATTGGATGCTTGTAGTAGCGGGGTGAGAGGTTCCATAACTAGGTTGAACAGAGTCGGGGATAGAGAGGATCCTTGGGGGACGCCTAGCGATACAGGTATTGGCGAGGACATCATGTTGTTGCTCTTGAATTTCTGCGATCTGTTTTGTAGGAAGGACGTGAACCATTTGAGAACAGTTCCAGATATACCCATTCTTGTGTTGAGAAGTTCGATTAGCTTCTCATGTTTAACGGTGTTGAATGCTGAAGAGAGATCAAGCAGGATGAGGAGGCAGGTGTCGTTTTGGTCTAGGATTTGAAGTGCGTCGTCAATTATGTGAGTCATAGCAGTTTCTGTGCTGTGCCCTGCTCGGAAGCCTGATTGAGGGTTGAGTAGCTCAAACTGATCAATGTGTTTAGTCAATTGTAGCTGTGCGCATTTTTCCAGCAGTTTAGCAAGAGTGGGAACATTTGTAATGGGGTGGTAGTTGTTCAGATCAGATGGGTCGGCTGTAGGTTTTTTAAGTAAGGGTGTGACTTGTCCAACTTTGAGGGAGTCTGGTATGATTCCTTGTTGTAGTGAGCTGTTAATAATTTTAGTCCAGAGTGGGAGAATCAAAGGGGTAAAGTCTTTTACCTTAGCAGCTGGAAGGGGGTCTGAGAGGTGATTGGATGGTTTCAAGGTGCTGAGTAGTTTGCTGATTTCTTCTTCGGAGTAGGTGTCAAAGGATGACCATGAAGCATTGTTTTTTGGTTCAGTTGATGCTGTGCAGCGGGGTCTGGGGTAGAGGCTTGCATCAATGAGATCGCTGTTTATGTTATCAGTTTTTTGGATAAAGAAGGCGGAGAAGTCTTCACAGGAGGGTGCTTCGCGCACCGTGCTAGGTGGTTGGGGTTGCTCCTTGGCTTGTGTTCTGATTAGCTCAAACAGTTTCCTCGGACGGTTTTTTGCTTAGTCGAGCTGAAGAACTCTGATTTTGAGCGTTTAATTTTCCTGAAATAGGCGTTTCTTTTTTTCTTCAGGGTTTTTAAGTGCAGTGCAGAGGGAGCTGATCTCCAGGTGCGCTCTGCCATTCGCACGTCTCGTCTATCCTCATTGAGACTCCCGTCGTACCATGGATTGGAGATTTTGGTGGAGACTCTTTTTAGCTGCATCGGTGCAGCCTCACTAATTATTGAGGTCATAGTATTGAGATAGTGGCCAGTTAAGGATTGAACGTCTGTTGTGCCGTTAGGTGGGAGTAGGAGTTTGCAGCTGTTAGGAGGCAGAGAGCTTGGGTTGAGTTTTTTCAGGTCTCTTTTCCAGACTTTGGGCTTGGAGGGTTGAGCCGGGTTAGTTTTAACTTTTTCATTGATGAAGGTGACAATATGATGGTCTGACCAGTCACAGGGTAGGATGGACTCGAGTTGGATATGGTCCTCTTTGGAAATAAGGTCGAGGATTGCACCTTTCTCGTGGGTCGGGCTGTTGCATATTTGGGTGAGGTCATGGGCATTGAGGAAGTTTTTAAGACTATTTACCACCGCGTCATTGCGGTCGTTCCAGTGTAGGTTGAAGTCACCAAGGTATATTTGGGTGAGCTGCCGTCCAGAATTAGTTGAGATCATATCCATGATTTGTTGGGAAAAGGTAAGGTTGTCCCTAGGTGGGTGGTAAATGCCGTGCAGAGAGCATATCGATTTGCCCTCATTAAGAATGTCGAAGCAGATGTATTCGCAGGATGTAGGGGATGGTAGGGAGGCGGAGTTGACTCTCCGAACAGAGAGGTTGTTCCTGTAAATGCATGCAATTCCACCGCCTAATTTGCCGGACCTGTCAAGTCGAATGATGTGGTAGTTGGGAGGAACCAAAATATCCATTATAGTTGACTACGATTCAGTTAGCCAGGTTTCAGTCAAAATTATTAGGTCAAGGTCCAAAGAAAGGATGAGATCAGCGATGGCGGCGGAATGTTTCGAGACAGATCTGCAGTTGTGGAGAGTGTATTTGAGGCGGGTGTGTGTTGAGGGTGGTAGAGGGTTCTAGAGATATAGGAACTTTTCTAAGGTTATTAGGGATGGAGATTCTGCTGTTAAGAGTAGGGGGGTCTAAGGGGATTTGCGTGTATGGTGGGTATGGTAAGGTGTGCGGTGGATGTGTGGGGGGCTGTGTCGTAGGATCGGAGGAGAGTGCGTGTGTCGAGGTCTGACAGTGGGTTGTAGGGGCGATGAGGCCGGTTGTGATTGCGGACAGGGATTGAAGTCCAGTGTGGGGAGTGTTGGGTGGGAGAGTCCACCGGAAGGGAGGGGGGCCTGTTTGGAGGAGAGGTGGCGGTGGGTGAGGGGTTGCAGGGGCGGCGAGTGCGGCTGTAGTGCTTGTGGACAGTGGTTGAAGTCTGGTCTGGTGTGGGGAGTGTTGAGTGAGAGTCAATCCGAAGGGTGGGGGGCATGTTTGGGGGAGAGGTGGAGGTGGGTGAGAGTTGTATGTGTTGTGTGAAGAGTAGTTCTTTGATGTTGTGCACGTCTTCCTTGACCTGGATGAGTGTAGCCATAATCTTGTCCAACATGGGGTATGCGATGGAGGTGGGAGCGGAGATCAGGGGTGCATGACTGCCCAATGAATCGTCGAGCATGTGGGGGAGTAGGCTGGTATTCGTGCAGGGCTCCGTAGTGTCAGTGTCAGTGTACGGGAAGGAGTTAGGGAGGAGAGAGATTTTGGGCGGGAGGGGTGTGGATGATGTAGAGAAGGGGTTGGTGGTGAGGGAGAGGGCATTGGTGTAGGGCGGAGAGAGCAGGGTGGAGGATGGGTGTATGTTAGTGGTGGTGCCGCAAGGGTAGTGGGGGCTGAGAATGGGGGGGGAATGGGATTGGTAATGCTCCTGTTGTGAGGAGGGGGAGTTAAGTTGAGAGAGGAGGTGTGTTCTGCGTATTTAGTCAGAGGGTAGTGGGGACAGAGTGGGAGGGGATAAATGGTAGGAATTGTCGTTGGGAATGTCGTTCCGGATCTGAGCTAGGTTGTGGGTGGGAGTTGTGATGTCAGGGGTGAGCGGAGTGTTAATGGTATGTGTGGAGGTCAGAGTGTTGGAGGGGGGGGTGGTGTTGCTGGTGAGAGCAGTGGGGTCAGGGGTGAGGGAAGTGGGGGTGAAATGAGTGGAGGACCGAATGTTGATAGGGGAGGTGGGGGTGAGGCTGAGGCAAATGGGGGAGAGATCTGTGACTGTAATTGAGGAGTGTGGAGCAGCCACTGCAGGTGGGTGAATGACTAAAGTGCTGGGGGTAGGGGTGAAGTGCCTGTCGCTCTGGGGTTGGGCTACGTTAGAGGGGTTGAGAGTGGGGATTGTGGAGTCAAGGGTGTTAGGATTGGGGGAGATATGCGTGGGAATCCTAGGATTCCACGATCTACCTGGCTATACCAGCCTTGGAAATGGGGTTGCCTTTGTGTTGTGGCGAAAAGGCAACAAATAGTTTTTTCGTCTTCCGAAAATCTTTGGTCCTATCAATGTGGTACATCAAGGCCCTCTTAACGTCAAGCGTGTGGAGCATTCTCTCCGCAACTGACTCAGAATTTTGGAAGAGCACAGGCAGTTCTATAGTCTGGTTGATAAGGAACTGCGAAACCACATTAGGAAGGATCTTGGGGTTAGTGCGAAGCACCACCCTGTTGAAATGAATCTGTATGAATGGCTCTTGGTTAGTTAGTGCTTGGAGTTCACCAACGCGTCGTAGCGACATAATCACTATCAGGAAAGCCACTTTCCATGTTAAGAACTGAATCTCGCATGAATGCAGTGGCTCAAAAGGTGGACCCATCAGTCTTGTGAGGACCATATTCAGGTTCAATTTAGGAGCTGGTGAGTCCGGGGAGGAATGACTCGTTTGAGTCCTTCAAGAAAAGCTTTGATGGCAGGCCCTCTGAAAAGGGAGAGATGCTGCCTGTTTTGGAGATAAGCAGCTATTGCGGACAAATGAATACGAATGGAAGCATAGGCCAGATTACATTTGTATAGATGTAACCGATAACAAATGATGTTTTGAGTAGATGCGTCCAGCGGGTTGATGTTGTGGTCTGCACAATAAATGACAAACCGCTTCGATTTCGCCGCATAGCATGCTCTGGTGGTGGGCCTCCTTGCCTCCCTGATGTCCATACAGTCAGGAGGCAAGTTCAGATAGCCAAACTCTAAGACCTCAGGAGCCAGATCGCCAGGTTGAGCTGTTGCGGATCTGGGTGCTGAATGTCGCCATGGCTCTGCGTCAAAAGCCTGGGTGTGAGGTGCAGCCTTTGATGCGGTACCACAGATTGTTCTAGAAACGTGGTGTACCATGGTTGGCGTGCCCACGTCGGAGCAACTAGGATGATGCAGGGCTGCAATGAAGACCGCTTAAGAGATTATTTTTGTTTGCTCCGGGGTCGACGCACATGGGCGGGGCTATTCACTAGGTTATGACTATAACCGAGATACCCCTACTACAGAAGGACAGTGATAGAAGCAATCTCCACCAAACCTGGAGTAGCCAGAGCAGCAGATCACCAGAGCATCGGAACACCATCCTCCACGAACCAAGGAGAATGAACCGACCCCAGACAGAGCCAACCGTCAAGAACAAGGAATGCACTCACAGGAGACACAGCCCCTCCCTTCCAGTGCTATCCCCTGATAAAGGGTCATCTGGCCAGGTCTTGCCTTGTCCCTTATGGGTGCTTGCCCTCTGTTTAAGTGGCTTGGAGGGTTATTTTCCCTGTCTTGGGACTGGTCCCCTTTCTCTGGATAAGGGTGGTAGGTTTACTACGGCTACCATGACTTTACGCATGATCCTTGCATCTGGGGCACGGGAGTGGGAGGCTGTCAATGGGCTGACAGGGTGGCTGCGCAGCGCTCTGCTTGCTCGTTCTTCTTTACTGTCTTTGAGTTCAACGGTGTTGCCACTATTCTGTGTTAGTTACCGCTTCTTCCAATTTTTCTGCTCTTCGCGCACTGTTCCCATGCTTCCACAGTTTATCTGGTGATTCCGCGTTGTGGTGCGGAAAAGTTCTCCGAAGAAAACTGACGTAGGCGTGCCGGGGCGGGTCTTATGTGACCTCGCTGAGGTCACATGCGCGGACGCCGCCTGGGCGGGGTCACATGATGTCTCCCTGCACCCGGCGCGCAGAGGTGATGTGGCAAAAAAGTTTCCGGATCCAGTCTCACGCCTGGGGATAATTCTACCTGAAGGAATCTGCGGCTAGAATGGTTTCTACCAGATACATCGTTACCGAAGGTAAGTAACTCATACTTTTTAACTTGTCCAATTTGAGGCCAACTCCCAGCCTTTTGGTTGCAGTAACTTTGGTGTCTGAAAAAGTACTTCAGTCAAAGGAAATTGTGACTTTTTTTTACTCCATCACAAAATTTGCATTCATATCTGGACGCTCTTGGTGGTGTTATGATGTTTAAGAAAGGTGAAGAAACACAATGCTCTGTATTTATTATAATAGTACTAATAAAGCTTTTAACATTCCCTTACGTCAGTTGAGGGCTACAGAAACAGACATATTTCTTTGACGTGTCCATGGGACAGTTATTGGAATAGCAGTTTCACCTCACTTAAGTTACTGATATTTTGTGTTTATCAAATCTGAAAGAAACAGGTTAGTATTAGATTCCTTACCTTAGAATATCCCCAGGCGTCAGTCTGGATCCGGAAACTTTTGCGTAGCAGTACCCCTGCGCGTCGGTAGGCGTCATCTGCAGGCGTCCCCTGCGGCTCCGCGTCCGTTGTCGGCGTCGTGCCTGCTCCATACCCTGCGGTCCCTGGGCAGGGCGCGTCGCCCGAGGAGATCCTCATGGTTATGAGGGCTCTTTCTCCTCTGGCGGGTTCTGCGGCGCCTTCGGGCCCTGTGAACCCGTCCGGGGCCCTAGCGGTTCGGGTGCCCCTGCCTCGATGCCGTCGGGTGCTCCGGCCCCGGCGCCGCAGGGGCCCTCAGGGTCGGCGCCGGCTGGTCAACCGGCCTCTCCGGCGCCGATTCCATCGGGGCAACCCCTGGCGCCGCCCCCGCGCGGCGCCGGCTCCGGGCGGCGCTGTCCCCGGGCGGTGCTGTCCCCATTCCCTCTCCGAATCCGGACACTGAGTCGGACCGGCGTCGCCCGACGCCGGGTTTGACGCCGATGGGGCGGAGCGGAGTGGGAGGGGTCTGAGGACCCTCTGACACGCGAGTGTCAGTACGACATGGACTGGACGGGTGACTTGGGTGACGCCAGTGGTCTGGATGACTCCCCCAACCCTGGCTTTGTCTCGCCTCCTACCGTGGCTACGGAGGAGGGGGCTGCTTATTCAGTGGTGTTGATGAGGGCTGCCAAGGCCTTAAACCTTGTGCTCCCCGTCGCGGCCGTGAGGACTAACATCCTCACTGAGGTCCTCAAACCGCAGTCATGCCCACAGAAGCCGCTGCTGCCGTTCAACGAGGCCTTAACTGACGTTCTTTTGGGCACGTGGTCCAGGCCCGCTTCAAGTTCGCCTGTTGATAAGAACGTGGCCAGACGCCACCGTCCGTGTTCGGGCGACCCCAAGTTTCTGTCCACCAATCCCACCCCTGAGAGTCTGGTGATCCAGGCCTCCACTTCCCAGACCGCATTCCCGTCGGCCCCGCCCGACAGGGAATCAAAGAGGTACGACCAGTATGGCAAAAAGGTCTTCTCGGCCCTGAGTCTGGGACTGCGGTCTTGCAACACCGCGTGCCTCTTGGGCCGCTACACCCACTCTCTGTGGGATACGGTCGCGGACCTGCTGCCTGAATGCCCGCCGGAGGTACGGGCTAAGCTCGGCAAGGCTATGATTGAAGGCCGAGACGCAGCAAGATACTCCATCAGGTGTGGTTTTGATACGACCGACTCGCTGGTCAGAGCGATGTCCACGACGGTGGCGATTCGTCGCCACGCCTGGCTGAGATCCGCCAACTTCTCGGCAGATTCCAGAATGCTTTAATGGACATGCCGTTTGATGGCAGTCGCCTGTTTGGCGACAAAGCGGACCACGCGCTGGAGCGCTTCAAGGACTCCAGGGTCACGGCCAAGTCCTTGGGTCTCTCGACCCAGCGCCAGCCAACGGGTTCGTTTCGCTCCTTTCGTGGCCAGGGAAAGGGCGGTCCCACACATGCTGCCAGCCACGCGCCGCAACAGACTTATCAACGTGGCGGCGGCCGTGGAAACCGCCGTGGTGGCGGTCGGGGACGGCGGCGAGGTCAAGCCACACCTCCCCCCGCAGCATCTGCCACTCAAATCCTCCTAGTCCGTGCTATCTGGCCCATGTGACGCCGGTGGGGGGCAGGGTTCGCCATCACCTCTCCCACTGGCGCACAATAACATCGGACAGGTGGGTGCTGCAGCTCGTCCGAAGGGGCTACTCCCTCCCCTTCGAGACAACTCCTCCAGCCATGCCACCGCAGAACGACCGTGTGTCGGGGGACCACTTGGCACTTCTGAGGGAGGAAGTTACGGCCCTCTTGGCCAAGGGGGCCATCGAGCGCGTTCCTGGGCAAGAAGTAGGGCGTGGTTGCTATTCCCACTACTTTCTGGTACCCAAGAAGGACAAAGGGGGCCTACGTCCTATCTTGGATCTAAGGAACGTCAACGGCTTCCTCCGGAAGGAGAAGTTCAAGATGTTGACTTTAGCTCAGGTCTTGGCTGCTCTAGACCCGCAAGACTAGATGGTAGCGTTGGACTTGCAGGATGCGTATTTTCACATCCCCGTCCTGCCGGCCCACCGGCGTTACCTGCGGTTCACGGTAGGCCACGAGCACTTTCAGTTTATCGTGCTCCCCTTCGGCCTTACCAGCGCCCCACGGGTGTTCACCATGGTGTTGGCGGTGGTCGCAGCTCATCTGCGCAGATTGGGGGTTTCAGTCTTCCCCTATCTAGACGACTGGTTGTTGAAGACGGGCTCGCCCCAGACAGTCGTCCACCACCTTCAGATGACGGCAGACCTCCTGCACGAGCTGGGGTTCTCCATCAATGTGCCGAAATCACACCTGTGTCCCTCTCAAAAGCTCCTTTTCATCGGAGCAGTTCTCGACTCGGCGCAGTTTCGGGTCTATCCTCCGGAACGGCGAGTCCAGGATATACTGGCTTTGATTCCCATCTTTCAGCCGTTATCCCGGGTTTCAGTCAGGTTGACGCTGCGGCTGCTGGGGCTGATGGCTTCCTGCATCCTTCTGGTGCATCACGCCCGGTGGCGGATGCGGGCTCTGCAGTGGGACCTGAAGTTTCAGTGGGCCCAGCATCAGGGCAACCTGTCCGACCATGTCTTGATCTCAGAGGGCACTGCAAGACAACTGCAGTGGTGGCTTACGGACCGCGATTGGGTCAGAGGCAGATCCCTCTCCCTTCCCCAACCGGAGCACGTTGTTGTGACGGACGCGTCCCTCCAGGGCTGGGGAGGCCACCTGGGAGAGGCAGAGATCAGAGGCATCTGGTCTCCGGCGGAGTCCCGGGTCCATATAAACCTGTTGGAGCTCCGGGCGATTCGTTTGGCACTGAAAGCATTCCTCCCCTTTGTCAACGGGAGTGTGGTGCAGGTGTTCACGGACAACACCACCGCCATGTGGTACTGCAACAAGCAGGGCGGGGTGGGGTCGTGGACCCTTTGCCAGGAGGCTCTGCGCCTCTGGCAATGGCTGGAACGTCAGGGCGTGACTCTGGTGGTTCAACACCTGGCAGGTTCTCTGAACGCCAGGGCGGACGAACTCAGCCGTCGGTGCTCGATGGATCACGAATGGCGTCTGAACTCTGACGTGGCGCAAGGCCTCTTTCGGCAATGGGGAGAGCCTTGGTTAGATCTATTCGCCACAGAAGAGAACGCTCAATGTCATCAGTTCTGCGCGTTGGAGTTTCCAAGACTGCACTCGCGCGGCGATGCCTTTCGGCGCGAGTGGAGTTGCGGTCTGTTATACGCCTTTCCGCCTATACCACTTCTGCCCAGAGTGCTGAAGAAGATCAGGCGCGACCGGGCCCAAGTCATCCTTGTGGCTCCGGACTGGGCTCGAAGGTACTGGTACCCCGGGCTACTCAGCATGTCAGTCGGTCCCCCGATCCGCCTGCCCCTTCAGGAGGACCTTCTGTCGCAGCAGCAGGGGACGGTCCTCCACCCGAACCTGTCCAGCCTCCACCTCCATGCGTGGAGATTGAGCGGCGGCAGTTGAGGCCATTTGACTTGCCTACTGAAGTCTGTGATGTGATTCTGGCAGCCAGGCGTTCCTCCACGAAATCGGTATACGCCTGTCGGTGGAACAAGTTTGTGGCATGGTGCACAGCAAAGGCTGTGGATCCTCTCTCTGCCCCTCTTTCTGAGGTTCTTCTCTTTCTTCTTTCTCTTGCCCAGCAGGGCTCTGCTCTGGGCACTATCAAGGGCTACCTTTCTGCCCTTTCGGCCTTTCTGAGGCTGCCTGATCAACCTTCTTTGTTCAAGTCCCCCATTGTAACAAGATTCTTGAAGGGCATCACACACATGTATCCACCTGTTCCGTTTGTGATGCCTCAGTGGGACTTGAACCTGGTTCTAACCTTCTTGATGTGTGCTCCCTTTGAGCCACTTCATTCCTGTCCTCTCCGTCTCCTGAATTTAAAGACTGCCTTCCTGGTTGCCTTCACCTCTGCCAGGAGAGTGAGTGAGCTCCAGGCTCTTTCTGTCAAACCTCCTTTCATGTCCATTCATCCAGACAAGGTGGTTCTGAGAACTAGACCTTCTTTCCTGCCTAAAGTTAACTCTGCTTTTCATATCGGGCAGTCCATCACCCTCCCTTCCTTTTTCCCGCCTCCGAATCCTTCAAAGGATGAAGAGCGGCTCCATCGTCTGGACCCAAAACGTGCGCTTTCATTTTATATGGATCGCACACGCTAGTTCCGGGTGAATGACCAACTGTTTGTTGGCTACGTGGGTGCGAAGAAGGGACGGGCGGTACATAAACGGACCGTCTCTCGGTGGGTCGTTCTGTGCATCAAAGTGTGCTACTCTTTGGCTCGGAAGGAGCCTCCTGTTGGGCTGAGGGCCCATTCCACTCGGGCCACGGCGGCTACTACTGCCCTGGGCCGGGGAGTCCCCTTGCAGGACATTTGCCAGGCGGCTACGTGGGCCTCGCTGCACACCTTTGCGAGGCACTACTGCCTGGACAGTCAAGTCCGGAGGGATGGCTTCTTAGGCCGTTCACTCCTCCAGGACTTTCTGGTGTAAGGTTGTATTGGTTCGCAGACCCACCACCGGGGTTGGTATTGCTGGGGTATCTATTCTAAGGTAAGGAATCTAATACTAACCTGTTTCTTTCAGAGGAACAAGTTACCTACCTTCGGTAACGATATATCTGTAAGAAACGGTAGTTAGTATTAGATTCCTTACCGCCCCGCCCATCCTCCCTGTTCTGCGAACTGATACCTAGGGTTAGGGACATCCCTTTCAGGGCCCTAGTTTCAAAAATGGCACCAGTGTTGGTTCTCACATGGCTCTGCGTGTTCTGGCGCGGAAAAGCTGTGTGCAAAGAACTGACGTTAGCGCGCGGAGGCGGCGTCTATATACTCCAGCGACGTCATCACGGCGCCGACGACTGACGCGGAGCCGCAGGGGACGCCTGCAGACAACGCCTACCGACGCGCAGGGGTACTGCTACACAAGTTTCCGGATCCAGACTGACGCCTGGGGATATTCTAAGGTAAGGAATCTAATACTAACTACTGTTTCTTACAGATATATCGTTACCGAAGGTAAGTAACTTGTTCTTTAAACCGCGCTCCTTTTTATCAAACATCCTGACATGAATGCAATACACTGTATTGGGGCTTCTTAGTAGTTTAGATCACTGGAAAGCTCAATGTGGCTACATGTGGGAGGGGTGGCATGGCAGAACTCCCCCTGCCCTTATTAAAATTGTATTTTTTATTTTAAATGCAGCAATCACCATTGGGCGTTTGGGGTGTGTGTGCCCACAGGAAGTTTCTCCGATGCTGCAGCAGTTCATAAGACCCTGGTAAGTTACAAGAGAAGCATGGCAAAAATCACTGCAGGCTTAAAGGGTTGGTTTCTTGGAGACCAATTGGGGCTTGAATTGTCCAATTTGCTGATTACCGTGGAAGGGCTAGGATGTTACTACTGATCTGTTAGATTCGAAGTTTACTAGTTACCATGTTGGTGCTGGTGACACTGCTGAATATTGTGAACATGCTCTGATAATGTTTGTTCCTGGAGCTCCGCTACACTCTACAGCAGAGCTATGCTGGTTCATGTTCCTCTCCTGTGGCTAAGCTTAGCATATTTTCCAATTGTTAAGTGTTGCATCTGAAAACTGCACACCTGTTACACAGACATTGAATTGTGACGTTATTCTTGCAACAAGTGCTTTGAGACTGATTTTTGTCTGCTTCAGGGAGTGGTGGGAGAAAGGGTGGCATTTTGTGCCTTTAATTTTCGATAAGTAAACATGACTTTTCTCAGGTGTACATCTTTGAGGAATATCAGAGACAACGAGGAGAAGGACTCAGCATTTCGTGGAATCTGCATGATGATCGGAGTGAATCCTAGTGGAGTGGTGCAGGTAAGGATGAATTTGCGAGTTCCTGTCTTTCATTGCTGGTGGGCTACTTCTTGAAAGGCTTCATTCATCAGGGGCTGCAGTGCCTGAGTGAAATGTCCTTTCTCATAGTCAATTTTTTTTATCTCAACCCCTCAAACACTAATTTAACATGGCACCTTTTGCATTATATCAGCCTCATTGTTCAACCAACAAAGATTCCGGAAGGAAAAAACATATAAACGCTCCTTCTCAGGAATGGCGCCTAGGATCTGGAATTCACTCCCTCCCGAAACCAGGCTTATCTCTTCCACTACTCTCTTTAAAAATGAAGTAAAAGCTATCCTCATGGCTAAATACACTTTAACTATTATCTCGAACTCTGTTAATACTCTGCATCGACCTATACTACATGTTTGACCCCTCTGATTATTTGTATTGTTTTTATTACTCACATGACTGGCTTTGCAGCCTCTTATTTGTACTGTTTGATCTATTGATTTATCTGTCTGACTATGCTACCTCATGTACCCATTCTATGTAAAGCGCTCTGATATCTGCAAAGATCTTGTTCGTGCTATATAAAACTTTCAAAATAAATAAAGCTAGGCTGATGCAGAGAACAAACCTATCACGTATACGTATTTTTTCAAGCATAGAAAAGACAGTTTGGCTTATATATTTCCTGTATGGTAGCATACCCAAGAAGGATTGACTGGGTATGGAATATATTTGTATGGTAACCTGTTTGGGATGCGGAGTTGGGTTAGGAGTACAATTATAGCTCCATAGGTAGCCTAATAGTACTCCTTAACAGATTCATCCAACACAGCTTGGGTTTGCTTTAAGTAGCTGTCATAGGGCTTCAGCATTGCTCATCACCTATTCAGCCTCCAGATGAACACCATAGCCAAAATGTGTCTACTGTGTACAACACCTCCCCAAAGTCATATAGTTGCAATAAAGTTAATTGTTTGCCACCTCCTTATGCGTTCATATTATCTACACCTGCATGCATGTAGAATGCCATCAAAACCTGCTAATATAGAAATCTTTCTAAAATGTAACCTCCTTGAGCTAAGCGGTGGCCAAAAGTACACCACAGTAGGAAAACAAACTGCCATGTGGTAGTTGCTCTCCGCTCCCCACAGGCTTAAAGTATGTGATTAATATTGGAGTACAAGGATTTTAGAAGGTGTACTCTTTTAAATATTCAGCTCAATTGCGTGAAATAAAAGCATGGGCTACTCCCTCATTTTAACACTCTTGAACCACTGAACTCTACCCAGTCACCTAGTGATAAACCTGAAATCTGCTTATCTAAGTGGTTGCTTTAGATGTCAGTCTCCCTACTTTCACCCTTGTGCATCCCATGCTGGTTCACTCATTTTATGGTGATCAATGTAAATACTCCTAACAGATTCTTCACCTCTGAGGATAATCCCAGGCACCAGACTGGATCTGAATTTTCAGAGCAATTACTCCTGCACGCTAGTAAATGGTGCTCTGACTCCACCTTATTGAATCATGAGGTGCACTTTTTCACCTGTGACTACTGTCTCCCCCGTTACCCTCAATAAAACAAAACAAAATAGGTCCCCTGAGGTCAGAATTAACTACTGTTAGTACTTGTTGAGGACTAGATGAACAGATTGCATGACTTGGACCTGTTGAATCTTAACCTGGGGTTTGGCTGTTGAATCTTAAGGTAGTGTTCAGTGGCGAGATGTGCGTTCTTAGTTTTTCACCTCTGATAGACTTCTAGCCGTGAAATCCTTACCTTTGAATTTCCCCAGTCGTACAATTGGATATAGAAGATTTTTTGTGAGCAGTGTGTGATGTCTATTGGATCTGCGTGCCGTCTGCGTCACTTGTGCCAGAAGTGACCTCTGCGACACGTACACAGAGCCATCTCGGCGCACTGATTTCAGTTCTTTGATTTCCATACCAGCCAGCTCTGATCCAGGAAAAGAGCTCCCTCTGTAATTTTGTGGCTGGATTTTTTTCAACGTTTTGTCGAAGTTTTCCTTCTCGTGTGGTAGAATGTCCTCCAGGAAGACAGGTTTTATGCGCTGCTGAGCGGGACGCCGCCCTGCAGGATTAGGAGGGTGTGTGTTCTGGTGTAGTGACACTGTGATCATGGCATGATCTGATAGAGAGCGCAGCTTAATGGTGGGGTCAGAAAGGCTCACGGCCAGGCTGGCGTAGCCAAAAAGTGATCTATGCGGGCGTATGTTTTGTGAGCTGCTGAGTAAAGTGTGTAGTCTCTTATGCCTGGGTGGTGACTGCGCCATATGTCTTTGATTCTGTGAGCCAGTGCAAATGGTCTGCCGAAAAATACTCTGTCTGCGTGTGGCACTGCCCCAACCGGTCTAGAGCATTATCCATAACCAGGTTGAAGTCGCCCCCCACTTATTAAAATAGCTCCATCTGGGAATGCTATAGCTTCTCAGAGGGCTCTGCGTATGAAGCGCTCTTATTGTGTGTTAGGAGTGTATATGCTAGCGAGCGTAAAGTGTACAGATTCCAATTGTATTCTGACTGCCAGTAATCGCCCTCCGATTTCTGCAAGTGTAGCAACTAATTTACCGCTGAACTTTACGCTGAAGAGGATGCAACTTAGTTAGTCTTTTGAGACATGGTGGAGGACCATAGTTGGGTGTGAGTGTGCAGTTTTGCTTGCATGAGTATGCCCCACTTTTGGTTGAATTGTTGATGTGCTTTGACTGAGTGTTCCCTGGGCTCCTGCCAACCAGGTGCCCAGGGCCTGTGTTCCTTCCCTAAACCTGTGTTGAAACTAAAACCCAATGGGCATCTCTGGCCACCTGTCAGCCCCTAGTAAATGGTACCCTAGGTACTCCGGGCATGGTGACCAGAGAAGACCCCTAAGGGCTACAGCACTTAATGTGCCACCCTTAGGGGCCCTGTACCCTGACACCCACACACTGCCTTTGCAGGCTGAGTGTCTAAGTACCGAACTAAACGGAGAGTCGACATGGCACACATCCCTGTGTGCCATGCCCACAAGCTCACTGCCCTGCCATCTATCAGTCACCCCTTTAGCTGGGTGCCCTATGCCAGTGGTGTGGGTACAGGTGTATGAGCCCTGTGCCCCTACAGTTCCCAGGGCCATCCCTGGGCACTAAGTGCAGTGCTGCCGTTAAGAGTATATAGTGCTGGGAGGTTGTCATTACGAACTCCACAGCACCATGATGGCTTCACTGAAGACTGGGAAGTTTGATATCAAACTTCTCAGCACATTAAACCTGCACTGATGCCAGTGTGGGATTTAATGTAAAATGCACGACAGAGGGCATCTTAGAGATTCCCCCTGAAACCTAACCCACTCCCAGTGTCCTGTGTGGCTGCCGAGGCTGCCACCACCAGACATGTTTCTGGAGCGCCGGGTCGAGACCCTGCCGCTCTTGGGGGCCTGAAACAATGCACATCCTGGGACAAGATGCCAAGCCTCCTCCCCCAGGATGGGCAGGGGAAGCTTCAAAGGCATACCGCCTTTGTGAGCTTCTCCAGGCCACTTGCTGTACTCAGCAACTGGCCCCCGCCGGTTCTGGCCACCACTCTGGCGAGAAGAACGGCGGGAAACCCTAAGTGAGGAAAGGGGGTATGCCAGCCTCTGCCAACCCCACCCCTCAGGTGGGAGAGGCGAGGTGAAGCATGACTTCGGACTCCGGCCATCTTGAAGATGGGAGCCCTGCCCAATCACAGCTAGACTCCTGCCCCCCTCCGACAGGAGCAGGCTTGGGGGTGTACCCAACCCAGAGCAGGGACCAATGGGTCCCTGCCTTTCCCTACCTGTAACGCCCCTAAATTTAGTATTATGGGGCACCCTGAACCTTCCTTCCTCAGATCCCGATTGCAGCAACAAGACCTAGAAACCAGAAGACCTGCTGCGCAGCTGCTAACAAAAGGACTAAGCCCACTGACTTGGCCCCAGAACCCTACAGGCCTGTTGCTCCTTGAACCTGCTACTGTGGAACTCCGGCGTCTCCTGCGGACAGCAACCTCGACAACTCCGGAGGACCTGCCTGCCTTGAACCTTCCAAAAGACTGGGACTCCCACGAGCAGTGGTTCTGCTCCAACAGCAATACCCCTGGTGCCAGCCAGGAACTGCAAATCCAGCCCACTCTGCACCCGCCAAGCCCTGCCTGCGCCTGAGTGGCATAAGACCATAAGGACGTGCCCAAGCCCAACCAACCAACCCACCCCGCCGGCGACTGGAACCCAAAGTCCAGAGCCCAAAGACCCTCCTTGAAGAAACCAGACGACGCCTGCAGCCTCAGAACCAAGGGACACCTCCAACCGCGACCAGTCGAGGGTAAGATTTCCTGACACCAAAAGACAACCCTGCACCCGGTGGCCCCCTGTGCCCTCCTCTGGGGTACCTACCTCTTCTCCAAGATCCCAACTTAACTCTCGAAGTGGTGGTTGCACCTGAAGAATCTGTCCCCGAGCCTGCAGCCTTTGTTCAATTTTTAACTTTACGATTTGGATAACATTGAGCTCCCGACGGCTCCAAAGCACCCTGCACCCAGCCGCCCGAGTGCTGCTGGAAGCACAACTTCTACCCTACTCTACTTCACCACTTGCCCGGAGTAAGTGACCAGAAGCTCAGCTCCCACAGCCGCGTGACCTGCTTGCTTGCAGCCACCAACCAAAGGCCCTCTACCCTCCATTGGATTGCATTGGGCCTAGTCTCGCTGCACCCGGCTGCCCCTGTGCCTCTGAGGGTGGAACTACTGTACCTTTCCGACCCTTGGAGACCCCTGAGTCTATGCCCAGAACCTTAACTTCACCAGTCAAGTACTTACCTAAAAGCTGATAACTCTTTTCTTCCATAGGTTAACATTGACCGGTTTGCCCTTGAAATTTCTTTAAAGTGTGGAGTTTTGAAACTTTAAAATATTCATCTAAGATCAGCTGAATACCGAATTCTGAATTGCTCACATGTTATCAGGAGAGAAGCCAGTTCTGTACCATTTTAGCCCAGTACTGAACCGAGAAAGTAATCGCAAGTACTGGATTACAAAAGTAACGAGAACCTACTTTACCTGTGACTTGAATTTACTTCCATAGGATAACATTGCTTGTTTTTCACTGACAAGTTTCTAAGTGTCAACTTTGAAAATACATTTATACTCTTTAAAAATCACAACTGTAACCAAAACGCACTCCTATTGAGAAAAGTATATTTTGATACCTGTTGGTTCTAAAATAAAACTATCTTTTGATATAAAAACAATTGGCCTAGAGTTCAGTTCTTGAGTGTGTGAAACCTTTTGCTGACTGTGTACAACAAATTCTTTACACTGTCCTTTGATACTGCCTTACTGCTCAACCAAGCTACCACTTTAGAGTAAGGTTATATTTAACTGTTCGAGGCATGTGAGCTGCTGAATTCATATCTGTGCATAGATCCCCGCCTAGTGTTGGGTCCGGATGATTGCACATTGTTGTCCTGGAAGAGTCTTCGAAGTATCATGAGATAGGTGGCTCCTCCCCCCTGACTACAGTGCGCATGGGCATCCTCTCCATCCTCAGATTGTTTTTTTCCGCCATTGGGTTCGGATGTACTTTTCTTTACTCAAGTTCGGAAACTTTCTAAAGGCCAAAAGGCCTTCGGGGTCGTCGGTTTTGTTTCGATCAGTGCAGAGTTCTTGTTCCAGTTTTCTTGAGCAGGACGTCTAAGAGAGCTGCGTGGCCTTTTCGACACCGGAGGCCTGATCGTCGATGGAACGGAGCCCGTTCAAACAATGCCCCCTTTGTAACTCTAAGTACCCGCACATCGATGTACATCCGGTGTGCAACAAGTGCTTGTCACCGGAGCACGACGAGAACAACTGTCTAGCTTGTGCTCGATTCAGGTCGAAGAAAACGTTTGACTCCTACGCGCAACAAGGCAAACGATGTCGAAGCCAGCGCCTGACCCGGTGAACATCTTCGATGAAGACTATGAGGTCGTCGACACAGAGGATGCAGAACAGCTGTCTGATCCCGGTTCGGAGCATGGCTCTGACTATTATGAGGAAGACTAAGACCACGTCAAATATGTAAACGTCGTCGAGGTAAGGGACGACGTAGCCCCCATCGGAGCAGTTGATGACGACTCGAGCGATGAACCAGGCCCAATTATGGGTACAGGGCCCGAAACTGACACTCAAACACTTTCGAAGGCTCCGGTAGAGGCATCGCCAGAAGGCCTTAGCCGAGATCATGAACAACTTTCTATAGCCCGCGTCAAGGCCCGGCTAAGAAAACATCACATGAGCCATCGGTTCCACTACTCAAACCGAAAGCAGTCGATGCAATAACGAAACCGAAAGTGTTGAAAACAGTCTTCGGGTCGAAGACCTCGAACCCATCGGAGTCGAAGAAGACATCGTGTCGACGACCCTACGGGGTCGAAAGTAAAAAGTGTTGAACAGAACTCCTAAAGTCCGCCATTAAAGCCAAGCACGTTGAACCGGAGAAGTCGATGGACAGCGACACAGACAAGGGACTCTAGGCTCGCAAAGGTCTCGATCCGAAGCGCCAGGTCGACAGACCACAGCTTGTCAAAGGCCTCGAGTCGAAAGCCAAAAGCGCCTCGAAGACCGTCGAGGCAGAAGAGTGCGCCTCCGACACCACAAGCACCGAAGTCAGCGCGCGCCCAAGAAGTTATGGGCGAATAGGCAAGGTCGGTCGGGCCTACATCGATGCCGGCCCCGAAAAAGGTCTGTCTAAAGACACTATGCCAACTATAAAATTCGGACTACCGCCTACTGCACGCCCCAAGGCGCTCGATCCGAAACGTGGGGTCGAAGCCCCCAAACAGGTGTCATTGGGGAAAAAGGAGTCATCCTCTTGAAGAGGACGTTATGTACCAGGAGCCCTCATATGATGACCAGTCAAAGTTGCATATTGACTCGGAATCTGGTTAACTTAGTATTTACCAAAGGAAAATCAGATCAGAAAATACTTTGGAATCGTACAAAATTCCACTCAAAAAGAAAAGGGATTCAGCAAAATCACCTGTCCATTTTGAGACTGTGAGGTACTATGGCCAGGACACTTCGGCATATTCACCCACACCCACTGCTGAGGATATGGAGTATGATGATGAGCAATATAGTTACCCTGTGGACACTGATCAAGATGACCAAACTCAAGCCTGGACAGACCCTGCTGACCAGGGCGAATCGCAGACTATTCCTGATACTCCCTCTTACCCTTTGAAAACTTCACCAACGGAAGATACAGCTGCCTTCAACGCTTTAATTGAAAGGGCAGCACTAAATCATGATGTGGACATGCATGCTGACCCAGTTGAAGAGGACTGCCTGTTTGACACTTCCCCACTTCAGAGAAATGTGTTAAACTTTGCCTATGCTCAAGGGTGTCCTTAAACACGCAGGGGACATTTTTAAGGAAACCACTAGGGCAAGGGTTATTAACCCCAGGATTGAGAGAAAATGCAGACCGGCACCTGTGGACCCTATATATATATATATATATATATATTAAGAGACAGCTGCCGCTAGACTCTTTGGTGGTGTCAAATGCTCGTAAGCGAGCCAACACAAACTACGGGTTATGCTCCTCCTCCAGACAAAGAATCTAAAGTACTAGAAGCTTCGGGGAAAAGGGTAGCTGCTCAAGCAGCTAATATCTGGAGGATTTCTAATACACAGGCCCTATTAGCCAGATACGATAGGGCACATTATGACACTCTAGAGCAACTGCTACAACATTTGCCTGAGGCCTACAAGGAGGGGGCAGAGATGCTAATCCAAGAGGGTAAACTCATATCCAACGCATCCATTAAGTGTGCGCTAGACGCAGCAGACACTGCAGCCAGGGCCATCAACACAAGCGTCATGATCAGGAGGCATGCTTGGTTGCGCATCTCTGGATTCAAACCTGAGATTCAGACCATATTACTAAATCAGCCTGTGAACCCAGATTATTTTTTGGGTACTGATGTGGACACAATCTTAGAGAAGATTAAAAAAGACACTGAAACTGCCAAGTCCATGGGTGCCTTGCAGTCCCAACAATTTAGGGGAGGTTCCTTTCGTCGCTCCAGTAACAGAAGAGCAACACTAGGCCAGGCATCACAACAAATTCCATATAATAAAAGGGAGCACGCAAACCACCTACAATAAAAATAGCAGAGGTGGATACCGTGGCAACAGCAGCAAAGGCAGAGGACGGGGGAATAACACCACCAGATCCTCCTAAACAGTGACGCCTTGTCACTGCCCCCGGACCATATAACACCGGTCGGGGTTCGATTACAACAGTTCCTGCCAGTCTGGGAGAGCATTACCACAGACAGGTGGGTGAGACAACTTATTCAGTACGGCTATTGTCTAGAGCTAACATCCACTCCACCCAACATACCCCCAAGACACCGTCCTATGTCAGCAGAGCACATAGACTTATTACAGCAGGAAGTCATCAGTATGCTGCAAAAAGGGGCCATAGAACTCGTCCCTCTGCGGGAACAAGGTTCAGGGGTATACTCGCTGTACTTCTTAATTCCCAAAAAGGGCGGGTCTCTCTGGCCAATACTGGACCTCAGGCCCCTAAACCAATACATCTTGTCAGAACACTTTCACATGCTCACTTTACAGCAGGTTCTGCCATTGCACAGTCAGGGAGACTTCCTCGCAACCCTAAACCTAAAAGACTCATACTTCCACGTACCAATACATCCCGCACACAGGAAGTATCTCCGGTTTACCATACAAAATCAACATTACCAGTTCAAGGTACTACCTTTCGGGGTAACAGCCCCCAGGGTGTTTACCAAGTGCCTGGCAACTGTAGCAGCGCACCTCAGGAGAAACCATGTCCAAGTCTACCCCTATCTGGATGACTGGCTCATCCAAGCAAAGTCAGTCCAGCAATGTGCCAGCCACATGTCTTGCACTATTCACCTCCTCCACAGCCTCGGATTCTCATTAAACTATGCAAAGTCTCATCTCCAACCCGCTCACGTACAACAGTACCTAGGAGCGACAATAGACACTCTGGTAGCACAGGCACAGCCAAACTCAGCAAGATTCCCATGCGCCCACCCGCCTCCCCTGGGAAAGCTCAGTCTTCTCACATGAGATAGTGGCGGTTTGCACAACGGCTACAAAAATCTGAGGCTCTGAGCTCTCTCAGGAAGGTTCTAGGGGGGGAGGCTGTTCTGATTGGTCCTAGCAAAAGTTTGGTCTCTCTTACACAGAGAGTGATAGGATACAAAATGAGATGAGGCCTAGGCCTGTTTTTCTCTTTTGTTTCTATTTTTTTTGTACTACCGAGGCTCCCATTCCGACGACTGGGAATGATACAAAGCATAGGAATCTATGAAAGTTCCAATACTGGGGAACCAAAGTTACAGGTAAGTAACTTGTTTTCTTCATGTTTATCCATATCTGGACGACTGGCTAATACAAGCACAGTCAGCCCAGCAATATGCCTGCCACATGTCACGCACTATTCACCTCCTGCACAGTTTAGGTTTCTCGCTGAACTATCCAAAGTCCCATCTTCAGCCGGCCCACGTACAACAATACCTGGGAGCGACTATAGACACTCTGGCAGGGAAGGCACAACCCACTTCTGTCAGAATAAACAGCATTCAGACGCTAATCCAAAGGTTCAGGTCCCAACACTCGCTTCCAGCCCGAGTGTTTATGCAACTAATAGGCATGATGGCCTCGTGCATCTTCATAGTCCCTCACGCAAAATTACACATGCGTCCGCTGCAGGAATGCCTAGCACGTCAGTGGAACCTGGCTCAAGGACAATTAAGCGACCTAGTGTTGGTGACCAGTCGTGCATACAACTCTCTGCATTGGTGGAATCCACAAAACCTTTGCAAGGGACGACTTCCAAGGGCCTGTACCACAAATAGTCTTAACCACGGACGCATCCCTAATAGGGTGGGGAGCCCATGTCCTCCACCACACAGTGCAGGGCTTATGGACCACGCAGCAAAAGAAAATGCACATCAACCTACTGGAGCTGATGGCAATTTTTATGGCAATGAAAGCTTTTAAAGTGCATCTCTGCAACAAGACCGTGTTGATCCGGACGGACAACATGACTGCGATGTACTACATACAGAAACAGGGAGGAACACACACTCCACAGCGGTCACATCTAGCTCAGAGCATGTGGAAGTGGGCCATTCAAAGAAACATTTTTCTCATGGCAGAACACCTCCCAGGCAAGGACAATCAAATAGCGGATCTGCTCAGCAGACACAGCCAACAGATGCACGAGTGGGAAATTCATCCCACAGTGCTTCAGCCAATCTTCCAACAGTGGGGACAACCAGAGATAGAGTTGTTTGCCACAAAAGAAAACGCAAAATGCCAGTACTTCGCCGCAAGGTTCCCACACCCGCAGTCTCAGGGCAATGCGATATGGATTAACTGGTCAGGCAAATTTGCCTACGCTTTTCCACCAGCACCGTTGATACCACTAGTGGCACGCAAACTGCGCCAGCACTCCATGGCGCTAATCCTAGTTGCTCCAACATGGGCGAGGCACCCGTGGTACACCACGTTCCTATAACTTTCCGTGGTGCCTCATCAAAGACTAAAACTCTTAACGCAGAGCCATGGAGACATTCAGCACCCAGATCCGCAGCAGCTGAACCTTGCAATGTGGCTCCTGAAGTCCTAGAGTTTGGCTACCTAAACTTGCCTCCTGACTGCATGAACATTATTAAAGAGGCAAGAAGACCTACCACAAGAGCATGCTATGCAGCAAAGTGGAAACGTTTTGTCATTTACTGTAACAATGACATAAACCCACTAGACTCATCAACTCAAAATATCATATGCTATCTTTTGCACCTACACCGCTGCAATCTAGCCCATACCTCCATAAGGATACACTTAGCTGCCATAGCAGCTTATCTTCAGAACAGGCAACACCTTTCACTATTCAGAATGCCTGCAATTAAAGCATTCATGGAGGGGCTCATACGAGTGATGTGATCTTCCCCAGACACCCACCTGTCTGGAACCTAAACGTTGTTTTAACCAGACTAATGGGACCACCTTTTGAACCTTTACACTCGTGTGAAATAAAAATGTTAACATGGGTGGCTTTTCTCGTAGCGATTACTTCGCTTAGTTAGCGAGCTGCAAGCCCTAACTACTAAAGAACCATTCTTCCAAATTCACACAAATAGGGTCGTGCTTAGGACAAACCCTAAATTTATGCCAAAAGTGGTATCCCACTTCCACATCGATCAAACAATAGAACTTCCAGTGTATTTCCCAAATCCACAGTCAGTTCCTGAAAGGGCTCTACACACACTAAATGTTAAGAGGGCTCTCCTATATATTACATAGACAGGAGAAAAGATTTCAGGAAGACAAAACAGTTGTTTGTTGCTTTTTCACCACAACACAAAGGAAACCCCATTTCTAAATCTGGACTAGCCATATGGATAGTTAAGTGCTTTCAAATATGTTATCTTAAGGCAAAACTCACTTTAACAGTTCCCCCAAGAGCGCATTCTACACGCAAAATGGGGGCATCCATGGCTTTCCTAGGAAACATTCCTCTAGAAAAAATATGTAAAGCAGCCACATGGACAACCATACATACTTTCACAAAACACTATTGTGTTGATGTACATTCCAAACAGCAAGCTGCTGTAGGACAGGCTGTTCAAAAGACTCTATTTCAGACTGCTGCAGCTGGCACAGGTAGCCACCGCTAAGGGAGAGACTGCTATACATTCTATGCAGATATGAATTCAGCAGCTCACATGCCTCGAACTGAATATGCTACTTACCAGTATGCATCTGTTCGTGGCATGTAGGGCTGCTGACATTCATATCGCCCACCCTCCTCCCCAGTGCCTGTTGCAGCTGTAGCATTCATTCTAATTCACATTTTCTTGCATGGACATCTTACTGTACAACACTCCATCTCTGCCACAATGGCGAAAAACAATCTAAGGATGTAGAGGATGCCCATGCGCACTGTAGTCCATGGGAGGAGCCACCTATCTTGTGATACTTCGAAGACTCTTCCAGGACAACAATGTGCAATCATCCGGACCCAACACTAGGCGGCGATCTATGCACAGATATGAATTCATGGACGTCCTTTGACACCTACACTGAAGAATCAATTCACAAGCTGCTCGGCAACCTGAAACCCGCCAATCACCTCACAGACCCCCTACCTGCCAACGCTGTTAAAGCCCTCACCCCCATGCTCCTCCCACTCTGGACTAAAAATCATCAACTGTTCCTTGCAACAAGGAGTCATCCCAGACTCCCTCAAAATAGGGCAGGTCACGCCTATACTCAAGAAACCCACAGCCGACCCGGCCGACCTAAACAATTACCGACCTATCACCAATATCCCCACTCTGGCCAAATTGCTAGAAAAATGTGTACAACTCCAACTGACAAAACACATTGAGCAGTTTGACCTCCTCAACCCTCACCAATCAGGATTCAGAGCAAAACATAGCACGGAAACGGCTATGACACACATAATTGATGACGCCCTCCAAATCCTTGATCACAACGAGTCCTGCCTCCTCATCCTCCTTGACTTCTCCTCCGCATTTGATACGGTCAAACACGAGAATCTACTGGAGCTGTTAAACAACAGAATGGGCATATCTGGGACGGTTCTCAAATGGTTCACTTCCTTTCTGCACAACCGGTCTCAGAAGTTCAAGATCAACAATGCATTGTCCTCGCCTGTGCCCGTAACACTAGGCGTCCCACAAGGCTCCTCCCTATCGCCCACACTGTTCAACCTCGTCAAGGAACCACTCACCACCTTGCTTCAAGCATCAAATGTACACTTCCATATGTACGCAGATGACACTCAGCTCTACCTCAAACTTCAATCCCCTGAATACATCAAACTTCTGAATGCCACACTAAAACACTCAAGCATGGCTGGCCGACAATCACCTTAAACTAAATGCTCTGAAAACTGAGTTCCTTCTGATCTCACCTCCTGCGAAAAAGGCCATCACCCAAACCTGGCTCAATCATCTAACCGCACTAAATGTCCACCCCACCATCGTGGACTCGGCGAAATCCCTTGGCATCACACTTGACTCCAATCTCGACATGCAGCAGCATATTAGCAAAGCAACCAAGGGTGCCAACTTCCAAATCAACACGCTGAGAAAACTCAAACCCTTCCTACCACCCAAGGACTTCCGAACTGTTGTACAAGCCCTAGTCATTCCTCGCATAGACTACGGAATTGTGGCTCTCAGCGGGCTCCCCCTAACAACGGTGCCCCTACGAGCCTCCTTGAACGCGGCCGCAAGGCTCATCACTGGTTCAAGAAAACACTCGCACATATCCCCTGACCTAAAAGCCCTGAACTGGCTGCCGTTTGAAGCCAGAGTACAGCTGAAAATTGCCTGTATGACACATTCGGCCGTACACCACAAAGCACCCAACTACCTCACTCACAAACTGACTATATCAGGAGGCTCAAGATCCAACAGAAGCACAAAGAATCTCCTCCTGAAACCTCGCAGATTCCGGAAGGAAAAAACATACAAACGCTCCTTCTCAGGAATGGCACCCAGGATCTGGAATGCACTCCCGCCAGAAACTAGGCTTATCCCCTCCTCTGTACTTGTCAAGAAAGAGGTAAAAGCCATCCTTATGGCTAAGTTCACCTGAACCCTATTGCTACTGGATCAATGACCGTACAGGGCTCCTAGTCTACCGGCTACCTGATTGCTTATCTATATTAGACTCTTATACGACTGCTACTGGACTAAAATCATAGCACGGATGCCTTAATATTTGTTTCCAGATTGTTTACTAGGGATGTACACTGACCTGAGTGCCCTACCAACTTGCAATCCATTCACTACTGTCTATTATTCCGTTCTCAAGTGTGTTTACTCACCCTCTGGGGTGCTATAATCTTACTCGAATCGTCATTGCACGGCTTCAATATTATTGCTTCTAGATTGTTATTAGTGTGCATACTCTTGTGCAAGTACTACCCTACTTTGCAACTCACTCCCTACCGTATATTACACTGTTTTCAAAAGTTTGTTTTCCTACCTACTGTTTCTGTAAAGCGCTCTGATATCTGCAAAGATCTTGTTCGCGCTCTATAAAACTCTAAATAAATAAATAAATAAATGTAAGCAGCCCTACATGCCAAGAACAGATGCATACTGGTAAGTAGCATATTCCTTACCTGTAACTTTGGTTCCCCCGTATTGGTAACTTTCATAGATTCCCATGCGCCCACCCACCTCCCCGAGGAAAGCTCAGCCTACAGCAGATATGGTGACTGTTGCACAACGGCTTCGAAAATCTGAGGCTCTGAGGTCTCTTCAGGAGGGTTCTATGGGGTGAAGCTCTTCTGATTGGCTGATGCCTAAGTTTGGTCTCTTTTACTAAAAGAGGGTGATATGCTACAAAAGGGAATGAGGCCTAGGTCTTTTCTCTTTTGTAGCTACTGCTATGGCATTTTTGTTACTGAGGCTCCCATTCCGACGACTGGGAATGATAGAACAGCATGGGAATCTATGAAAGTTACCAATACTGGGGAACCAAAGTTACAGGTAAGTAACTTTTCATCTAAGGGAGCCTCCTAAATACTAGATTTTGGTGGTTTTTCAAGGGAGTAACCGGGCTAATGGGCAACTCCCCTGGGGGGACTACACCCTCTATTAGACCTCCTTCCTGTGGGAGTTTTTCCTGCGAACACTGGGCCCACATTGGAGGAGAAGGCGTCACCTCCACTCAGGATGTGCTTTTTTTCTGGTCCAGAGAGCAGAGGCTCTCCACCTAGGGGTCCAGAAATGTCTGTGTGGCAGGCAGCCTAAAGCTGGTCAGTGACCACACCAGGGTCAGTGGGGTTTGAGGGGGCATTTCAGAGGTGTCCTCAGAGTACATGGTTTATTAATTATCATACTGGCATCAGTGTGTATTCATTACAAGGAGGAGTTTAATACCAAGCACCTAGTTGCAGTGAAGCGATCATGGTGCTGGGGGACTTGAGTTGACGAGTTTCCAGCCCATGTACTCCTTAGGGCTTTCCTGGCACTTAAAATATTTAAGAATTGACTTGAGTATTGTAGGGACTTATCTACTCATGCAGTTTTGCAGCGTGAGTCTTTCTGGATTCACTATGCTGTGCTTTATTTCGCGGTCTAGTGGTTGGGTCCGGAATCGTACTCTTTTCTTTATTTTTTTTTTTCGTAGCCCAGGTGGGCGTCTACGTCCCACCTTTTGGTGTCCTTCCAGTGACGTCTGCATGCTTCCTGCAGAAGCTCCCACCCTTGGGCGCCATCTTCAGATTCCTTTTTTCCGCTGTTGGGTCTGGATCATTCCTGAGAGGGCTCCAGAGATTTGGAGAAAAGAGAAGCCAAAAGCCAAGTTTTTTTGGGAAGAAAAGAGTTGAGAAGACTTAGTGAGACTACATCAGCGAAGGGGATGACTAAGGAAGAGGATCTTCGAAGAACTTCAAAGTCCAGAAGAGAATGCGCAATCAGGGGGCCCCCTGAACACAAGAGATGGACAACACACCATTCAAATTCTGCTGGAAATGCCACCACAAATACGTGCAGAAAGGCCAACATCCAGGCTGCAACCTGTCTGCCGGGCGACCACGAAAGCAGGGACTGCTCCGCCTTTACGCCGAAAACCCTTCGAGTAAGAGAGGCAAAGAAGAGCTAACTTCGCCATGCAGGGCAAGGGCCAGCCACCGTCCCTTTGAGACCTGGGACTCTCGACCGACTAGGAGGATTACATTGCCGAAGAAGACGGCTACACGGTCGTAGAGACCGATAATACGAAGACTCCAGAAAAGTTAGGAGACTCGACGCCCCAAAAAGGCCCGAAGGACTCTCGACAGTCTGCCCAAGACTCTCAAAAACGGGGGTAAGACCCCGAAAGCTCCGGCGTCCGCGGCAACACCCAGGGCCAGCGGATTTTCACAGGACTCCCATGCGCCGAAGGGAGTCGACCAGCCAAGGTCGTCAAACCTCCACGAAAAAGAAAGCTCGACATCGAAGACCTCTTCGACATCGACGAAGGACACAAGACAAGTCTCGACGCCGAAAACAGTCTCGACGCCACCAAGCCAGACCAAGAGACCGGCACAACCAATCGACGCGGAACAGGCGGCCGAGATGGAAAGAAGAGAAGACTCGAGGCAGAGATGGAGAACATCTTGCAGCGAAAGAGACTTCGACGAAAGGATGAAAGCCTATACAATGCTGTCAAAGCCAAAGCCACCGGTGGTCGAGTTCATCGGAGAAGAAGAGTTCGAGGCCGAGGTACCGCTGGAAAGCCAGGAAAATCTGGAATATCGGGAAGAGGACACTCCCTACTACGAGGAGGAAGATGTCGACCAGAGGACCTTTCAGGGCTAGACCTACTCTAACACACAGGACCTAGAGTGGCAGGACCTCGAAGCCGAGAGTCCAGAAGAGGGAGTGGACACATCCGGTGAGGCCCTCGCCGCCTGACGACATTGGACTTTACAATGAAGTCATCAAGAACGCAGCATCAGCGCTCGGGGTAAAACTCGAAGAGGAACAGCCGAAGGCGGATTTCCTTGTGGAAACACTGCTCCCAATACAGACTAGGCGCCAGTACCTGCCAATGCTCGAAAGAATCAAAGGATAAGGCAGAGAGGCCTTGAAAGAACCCGCGACTTGTAAACCAGTCACACCCAGGACAGAGAAGAAGTATAAGCACTCTCCCAAGGACCCACCCTACATCCAGGGAACGGTCACTGCAGACTCCCATCATTGCGGCAACTGCAAGGAAAAGGGCCAATGTCCCGACAACGTCAGGACCACCTCTAGACAAGGAGAGCTGAAGGATGGACCTGACCGGGAGAAAGATTGAGAGGAATGCCGCAACGCACTGGCGCATGGCCAATTCCAACGCCCTGCTGAACCAGCACCAATACCAGATACTGGACGAACTGGGCCAGTTAGTCAAACACCTCCCACAAGAATACCAGCAAAGAGCTACGCACCTGGTAGAGGAGGGGAAGAACGTGGCAAATTCATGCCTGAAAACAGCACTAGATGGTGCAGACACAGCCAGCATACTTATGATGCTGGGCATCACGGAAAGGAGACCAGCCTGGCTCAGAATATCAGGTTTTAAACCAGAGGTGCAAAACATCCTGAACACACACCGTTCAACGGTGAGACACTGTTCGGAGCACCAGTGGACGAAAAGCTCACCCAGTTGAATAAGGACAACAGCACCGCAAGATCCATGGGGGCCTTGCAATACAGGGGAAATAAGAGAGGAACCCCGTCACGGAGACAAAACGGGAGAGGGGAAAACCAGCCAGGAACGTCGCACCAGACTTTCCACCAGGGCGACACCCAGACGCAACAAGGCCAGCAAAAACAACACTGGCAATACCAACAGAGGGGCCAGTCCTTTCGCAGGAAGGAGAATGGACGTGGAAACAGAGGAGGTGGACAACAACCCACCTCCAAGTGACTCTGCCACACGACCAGTGCACACCCTTTCAAAAACTCAACGGGTGGAGCACAGATACAACAAAGGAGTGGCTCAGACTAAACACCCAAGAACACGTAACACCGGTGGGAGGAAGACTGTAGTTATTTTCTTCCACTCCTGGAAGAAAAGGTTCAGACAGATGGATTCTCAACACCATACAGTACGGATACTGCATAGAGTTGGAAAGAACACCACCAAACCAAAAAGAAGAGCACTAGCAAAGAAGGAACTAGAGCTACTTCAAAGGGAAGCACAAGAAGTCCTGCAGAAGGAGGCTATCGAGCTTGTACCTCCCGGAGAGAGGAACAAGGGGCTGTACTCTACGTACTTCCTGGTACCGAATGAAAACTAAACAATGAGACCCATCCTTGACCTAAGGTTCCTCAACTAATACATAAAAACCCCAAAATCCAAAATGACGTCCCTGCAAAAGGTCCTTCCACAGATACAAGGCGGGGACTTCATGGTCACCATAGACCTCAAAGATGCCTACGTGCACATCCCAATGAACAGGTGGCACAAACATCTGCTACGATTTGTCATCAACACAGATCACTGTCCATTCACAGCACTGGCATTCTGACTGAAGTCAGCACCACGGTTATTCACACAGTGCCTTGCAGCAGTCGCAGCACACTTATGGAGGGAAGGGATCAATGTATACCCTTACCTGGACGACTGGCTAATGAAGGCAAGGTCATACAAGACATGCAAACGGCACGCACAGCGAGTGACACACGCTGATGGCCCTGGGTTTCTCCATCCACTGGGGAAAATCCTCAATGAACCCAGAACAAGTAAAAAAAAATCCTGGGTGCACAGATCAACACTGTACAGGAGGTGTTCACCAGCGAGAAGAGAACGCTGGCACTGTTGAAGGAGGCACACCTCTACCAGAAGTTGTGTCCTCGGACAGTGAGGACGGCGAGCAAGATGATGGCGTTATGCATACACATAGTGCCAAATGTACAACTCCACATGAGACTACTCCAGGAGTGGCTACAGGACCAATGGTCACCAGCTACGGGTTCCACATCAACCAAACTATTCAAATACCTAGTTTCTTCCAAAAACCAACGACTAACGCAGAAAGGGCACTGCACACTCCGGACGCCAGACGTGCAGTCATGCACTACATAGAGAGCTAAGAATCACAGAAAAACAAAACAATTTTTTGTGTTGCAGACAGTTTTGTGAGAAAAGCAGTTACCAAGGGGACAATTGCACGATGGATTGCACAAGCTATACAATTCTGCCGCAAACAAGCTGGGCAAGAACTAGCAGAGGGCCCGCCGGCCCATTCGACCAGGAAAAATAGAGCAACAATAGCCTTCCTGGCTAACACTCCCATTCAGGACTTATGCCTGGCGGCAACATGGGCCCCAGTGCACACGTTCACAAAACACTACCGTGAGGACATACAAATGAACAAAGAAGCACAAGTAGGGCAGAAAGTGCTTCAACACATATTCAAAACTCAAGGCTCATCTTCCACCCAGCCGCCACAATGATAACAAACCGTTACAAAGTCTATGCACAGCATAGTGATTTCAGAAAGATTCACGCTGCAAAACAAATAGTTTCTTACCTGTTGGTGTAGTTTTGCAGCTTGAAGATCTTTCTGGATTCACTAGCGAACCCACCCACCTCCGCCAGAAAGATGAGACTGGAGAAAGAGGTGGTAATAACGGGGAAAAGACTTCAACAGACTTTTGAAGGAAACATTGTTGAAACAAAATATTGAAACAGTGCCATACTATTCGGAAACAGAACACAAACGTGAAAAAAAGAATCTGAAGATGGCACCCAAGGGTGGAAGCTTCCGCAGGAAGCATGCCGACGTCACCGGAAGGACACCAAAAGGTGGGACGTCGACGCCCACCTGGGCTACGAAAAAAGAAAACAAAAACTACGATTCCGGACCCAACCACTAGACCGCAGAATAATGCACGGCATTGTGAATCCAGGAAGATCTTAAAGCTGCAAAACTACACCGACAGGTAAGAAACTATTTGATATGCCCTCACCTTTGGTATAGTGCACACTGCCTTTGGGCTGTAAGGCCTACTAGAGGGGTGACTGAGATTTAGGCAGGGTGCCTAGTCTTTTTTCACGTCACAGGGGCTTGCAAGCTGCAAGGGCAGTGGCATGATCCTAGTGACTGAGTCCTTTGTGGAAAACCCTTTCAGCTTCCAGGCCCTAGGTACCCAGGATACCACTTATTTGGGACTTAGAGGGGGCAGAAGTAGCAATTGTGGATATGTTTAGTGAAGCACTGGCACAGGGGACCTGGTTGGCAGGGACCCTGTTACTACAATCAAAACCACATCAAATGGCAGGCAAAAAGTGGGGACAATCCATGTCAGGAGGCACTTACAATGGGTGTCACCTGATGCCAGCAGGACTTTTGATTCCTAGATCAGAGCCTGAGCCCTGTTCCCATAGACTACGACTCTGGGAGGAATAGTGGCAGTCGCTGGACCTTACAAAATACCAAAAAACTGGGTGGCAGAGAGAAGCGGCGATCCATTCGGCTTCCCAAGTTAGTAATCTTATGATCAAAGGGTAATAATTCACTTGTCAGTATATCAGAGCCTCAAAAGAATTGTATTGGAGACCCTCACGACACATGCACAGTCTGCAAAAGTTTTTCTTATCTGCTTGTGTGGTAATATGGATAGTTTCATGATTGGGTCTTATCAGTTGAGGGTTCAGTTCTCCAAGTGATTTTCCATCCTCCGCCAGGATGGAGACTGTCTCGTTCGTGGTAGTCATGAAAGTGATTACAAATATCTCCTTCTGTGTGAGATCTTTATTAGTGTGGAAAGGGATATTGATAAAAAGGATCGGCGGTGCTCAAGCCTGGGTCAAGGGTGTGGGGGGAGGAGTAGCAAAACAATGGTCTTCACCTACACCAGTGTGGAATAAAAATCTAATGATAGCACAGCTTATGATACTACCCTTTGAACCCATAATTGAGGCATATTTCAAACACTTTAAGATGGCCTTTCTAATTGCCATCAAATTGTTAAGAATGGTTAGCGAACGAAGTGCTGAAGCACAGGAACCCTACTTGGGTACAGAATGAAAACAAAGTACCTAGGACAAACTGTTTCTCCTAATTTCTATTTCAGATGGATTTCTAACTACATGCGCCTCGCCTTTTGAATATTTCCCCAGATGTCAGACTGGATCTAAACTTTTTTGAGCAGTACCTCTGCACACTGGTATGTGGTGCTGTGGATTCGCTCTGATTCTGTTCAGAAATGTGTGACGGACATATAAGCGCCAATCCCACGCTATATTCGTTTTTTTGCGGTCGATTCACCACTCTAATGTCTGCAGTGAAAGCACGTATATGAATCATAAGGCCATTTGCATCTCGAAGGCGAAACTCTAAAGTCAACAGACGTCGGAAAACCCCATGTTGTGACCAGTCCAAAGGTTGGGTCTTGATCCTGGTCTAGAAGTCTGAGGTCCGTCGTCTTCGCACTGCAAATCCTACTCACCCTCAAACAGTGTTCCTTGTTTCCATAACATCAGTGCAGTGGATGAATATACTCCACTCTTTTAACCCGCTATATACCACCTTCTCCCCTGACAAACTGGTTCTGTGGGTGAGGACATCCTTCCTAAAGTAGTAACCTTGTTCTACAGCTATCAAATTATCACCCTTCCTGCATTCTGTGCTCCCTCTCTCGGCCAGTCCCCAAAAGAGCACTGACCTTTAACATCCATCATACTAGAGACCACTCAGCTTTTTGTGGGGTTTGCAGGAGCCAATCAGGGAAAAGATGAACAGAAATGCACCCTCTCGCTAGATCATGCTCTGCATAAAATCAGCTAAACATTGGGCAAGATGCCACCAGAGGGTTTAAGGGCTCATTCCATTAGAGCCATGGCTGCTACTAATGCATTCGCATGTGGAATTCCTGTCCTGGATGTTTACCAAGCTGCTAAGCTGGCATCCTGGCACACTTTCATGAAGTCTGGCTAACCTGGTTCGCAGTTCGGTGCATTTCACCCCCCTCTGTCCTACAGAGCTTTTTGGTTTCACAGATTTGCTTTTGGGGCTCCATCTGAGCGTGGACTGTCTTGAAGGCAACTAAAGTCCACTTTCGGGAGTGGTGCTTATATTGGCACCATGTCCTTTCCGGTGGCGACCTGTGCCTCGACGGCGACCTGTGCCTTGACGGCGACCTTGACGACTAGGACTTCCTTGACGACTGTCTCCTCTACGCCGAAGGCGAACGGCGGTGTCGCCTCGACGTCGAGCGCCGACGCCTGGCCTATCGACATCGAACGCTCGACGCCGACATCGACGATGAAATGGTCACCGGGGACTTCGATGGTCTTGTAACATCCCTAGACGCCGAGCGTCGACGTTGTTTCGACTCCGACGATGGGGAACAGACTGTAGTCATTCCTCTCGACGCCGTAGTGGGCGCAATAGACCCAGGCGGAGATTGGTGACGTTTGCTGGCCTTCCTGCCCCTGGGGAGCCCCCCAGAGGCATCAGCATGGGCAGAAGAAGCCCCTCCAGACCCACTTTGTGCCTTCAATCTTCTTTCCTCGAGGCCCTGAAGTCTGATCTTTTTCCTGTCCTTCAGGGTCCTGCCAGAGAAGCACTGACAGATCACACACTCCTCTGGGACATGTGAAGAAGGAAGGCAGAGGATACACACCTCATGGGGATCCGATTTGGCCTTCTTCCTGGAGCACTCCGGGCATTTATCGAATAATGCAGGCTTACTCGACAAAAAACAGAGTGCAAGGAGAAAGGAACTAAAGTACAACAAAGTACTTAACTATGAGAACTAGTGAAAAATCACCAAAAATCCTTAAAAAGGGAGAGCTCAATGCTCCAGGGCCCTGCTTGCAGGAGCCGGAAAAAAGAACTGAAAGTAAAAGGGACCTGCAGTGCATTCTGGGATACTGTGAAGTTCTCGAAAGTTCTCTTTAAAGCACAGTATCCTGTTTTGAGCCACATAATGGCAGCCTATGGGGCTTGTCTGTCCAGGTCTTCCTCTCTATCATTCCAGAGGGTTTTTGCTGCTAAGGCAAGGGAAATCTAGACAGGCTTTGCGGTTTGTGGATTTTTGGTGGAATTTCTAGTTGAAGTACTGGACAGTGTAGCCTGGTTATAGGCTGCATTATCTGTCTTTAAATTCTCTTAAGTGTCTGTGCAGTTCTGCATTTTTTTGACACTTTAAGAGATTATTTTTGATTGCTCCGGGGTCCACGCACATGGGCGGGACTATTCACTAGATTATGACTATAATAGAGATACCCCATCTACAGAACTGGAGTTACAGGACAGAAACTACTCCTTCTCTGTGTGGCTCTCCAGGTCTACGTCCTCCCTTGGTCTACTGCGGTGGACTGCTTCAGATATGGCCGTGGTAGTTGTCCTCGCCCTTCTCTGATGTCACGTGAGCGTCGCTCCCCGGTGGGTGTCAGTTTGTCCCCAGGGGCTGCTTTCCGGCCTGCCGGGGGGGGCGTAGGCTCTCTGCGGGTGATGCAGCCCTGCTTGTAGTCCTATCCACCGTTTCCCGGTGTTGGGGCATCGAGAGTCCAGATGGAGACATACGCAGTGGCTTTGTGGACCTTGCTCGCGTCTCCTGCTCCTTCCCTTCCTGGGGAGTCAGCGGATCGCTCTCCTTGCGCGCGGCCCTCCGTGGCGCCGGCCCAGGCTTGGAGGATGTTTTGCTGTTAGGGTGCAGCTCCTCTGGGGTACCTCCTTCAGACCACTGCATCTCTGCCTCACCGCAAACTTCCGCGGGAGTCCCTGTAATGTCACGGGAGGTCGCCGGGGCTCGGGTTGTATCCCCGAGCCCCTCTCGGTCCTTTGACAAGGAGGTCCTGTCTAAGGCAGAGGTGATGGCGCCGGCAATGGCTAGACTGTGCTGAGCCACAGGGGTCCGTGGACCCTCCTTGTCCTGGGTCGGGGCTTGGTGGGCCCCCTCGTCCCTCTTCGGGACCCTCTCATTCCTCCCCACGGGCAGCTGCCTCGTCTGAGGTTGAATAGTCCCTGGCGCCGCCACATGGGCTGCTAGACTATATCCGCCACATTCTGGGCTGCGGCTGGCGGAAGGCTTCGTGTCACTCCCCAGGACCTTCTCGTTCCTCTGCGCAGGCGACTGCCTTGGCGGGGGTAGAGTCAGCGTCGCTCCGGCACCGCCCCGAGGACAGTTCTGCTCCGGCCCAACTCCGGTCACCGATGCGGTGTGACTGAGAGGAACCCTGTCTGGCGACGCCGGGTGGTGCCAACGTTTAGCCTCAGGCAGAGGACTGTACGGCTCCGCACAGGAATAGTGTTGCGGATTAGTCTTCGGACGCTCCATCTTCTCCAGAGGCAGGCTATATATTGGTGTCGTCCGGAGACTGGTTGCCACGTGGTATCTTTTTCACTGGCGTCGTTGAAGGGCGGCTTCCCGCCTTTCCTGACTTAGAGGTGTTCGTCGGAAGATAGGTAGGTCCCTCATTCTTCAGCTCCTTCTGACTTCCTGGTCAGGCCCTTGCCCGTCCCCCTATGCTTCGGGGACAGCCGCCTTAGTTTGCAGCCATCACCCACGGAGGAGCTGCTTTCTCCACCGCGGGGCCCTACGGAGGCGTATGCGGCCTTTGCTCATATGGTGTCCACGTCGTGCACATTTTGCGCATTGGTGACCCGGTTGCTCACTTTCAGGCAGACCATCTCTTGAAGGTTCTCCACCAGGGCTCTGGTGGGAGAGAGATCTTACTTCCCTTTGAGGGTTTGCTCCTTTCTTCTCTGACGGGGGTTTGAAGGCGCCCTGCCTCAGGTGATCCGGTGCCTCACCACCTTCTGCACCGGCATCTGCCGGCACCGCATGATCCGGCGTTGCTTTCTTTCCACCCCTCTGCTGCCATTCCCTCCCTGCTGCCACTATTGACACCGCTGTCCCGAGTGGCCCACTGGCTGGATTCTTGGGGGTGCAACATGTTCGCCTCGACCAGTGCTGCCCTGTGGGGCCTTAACACCTTGTGTGTTTTGGCTAGGGCCTCCTCTTGTTTGTGTATTAACTCAACAAGCAAGGGGGCTCGAGATTGCGCACACTGTCACAAGAAGCACAGGCGATCTGGCACTGGCTTCTAGCCAGAGGACTGACGAGAACTGCTACCCATCTGCCAGGTGTGCAGAATGCGCAGGCGGACGCACTCAGCAGGATAATCCAAGAAAACCACAAGTGGGTCATAAACGACAAGGGGCTCGAAGACATCTTCGCCAGTTGGGGCACTCCAGACGTGGATCTGTTCGCCACCACCGAAAACAGAAAATGCCGAGACTTCGCCTCCAGGTATTACCAACCGGGGACTCTGGGGAACGCATTATGGATCAGCTGGTTGCTTTTCCACCCATTCCCCTGATTCCGGCGGTGCTCATCAAGCTGTCCCAGCCCAGGGCACGGATGATACTCATCACTCCGGAATGGCCAAGACCGTGGTGGTCCATGGAGCCGAATGTGGTGCTGTCCAGGCTGATTAAGGAACATTTTGAACCTATTCATAAGGCTTCACTGCAGCACCTATCGTGGAAGGCGGCGTTCCTTGTGGCCATTACATCGGCCCGCAGGGTGAGTGAAATTCAGGCATTGGGTTGCCAGGAACCTTATACTGTGTTTCATGCTGCTACGGTTGTGATGCGTACTCACCCTAAGTTCCTGCCTAAGGTAATCTCAGATTTTCATGTGAATCAGACTTTACCTACGTTTTTTCAGAATCCTTCCACTCCAGCGGAAAGGTCTCTTCATTCCCTGGATGTCAGAAGGGTACTGAAATTCTATCTGGATAAGACCAAGGATATTCGTAGGTCAGACCAATTGTTTGTCAACTATGGGTCGGTCAGGACTGGTCTTGCTACCTCTAAACAGTCCATATCTAGGTGGATTGTGTCCTGCATCCAGTTGTGTTGCCAAAAGGCTAATAAGACCTTAGGAGGTAAGCCTAAGGCTCATTCCACCAGGGGCAAAGCGGCTACAACGGATTTTCTACGTAATGTTCCCATTGCAGAGATCTGCAGGGGCGCCACGTGGAAGTCGGTCCATACCTTTGCCAAGCACTACTGTCTGGACTCTGATGCCAGAGCAGATGCTCAGGTTGGGCAGGCTTCGTTAAGAAATCTGTTTGCACAATAGTGGTGTTGTATTTTTTTCTCCACCGCCGGGTTAGTTGTGGGGATGGGCTTGCCATACTATTCACTAGATTATGACTATACACGGAGATCCCCTACTACAGGAGTAGTTTCTTACCTGTAACTCCAGTTCTGTAGTAGGGTTATCTGTCAAGCTTTGTGTTGTCAAGAACCTTATACTGTATTTCATGCTGCTAAGGTTGTGAAGCGTACAGCCAGTCTGACCAACACACTCATGCCACTATCCAACTAATGCACGACCTGGGGTTCACAGTAAACCACACCAAGTCCCATCTGCAACTGTCCAACATACAACAATACCTCTGTGCCACAATAAACACCTCAAAAGCACTAGCTTATCCCTCTGCTGTCAGAATAGCAAACATGCTTGCTCTTCTCACAAGATTTCAACCAGAACACTCCCTTCCCGCTCGAGTGTTCATGCAACTCCTAGGGATGATGGCCTCTTGCATATTCATTATGCCTCATGCAAGACTCCAGATGCGTTCCCTTCAAGAGTGCTTAGCATGCCAATGGAATCAGGCTCAAGGTCCGTTAACAGATCTAGTGGTGGTGGACAGTCATACTCACCGCGCTCTAAAGTGATAACACCAAAAACCTTTCCAAGGGGCGACGGTTCCTAGAGCCAGTTCCTCAGATAGTCTTGACAGCGGACGCATCACTCTCCGGCTGGGGAGCTCACCTACTGCAACACACCATCCAGGTTAGGTGGACACCACAACAAGTTTGCTCCACACCAACCACCTGGAGTTACTAACCATATTCCTAGCCTTAAAAGCATTCCAAAAGCAAATATCAGGCAAGACTGTATTAGTCTGCACGGACAACATGACAGCCATGTACTACATACAAAACCAAGGCGGGACACACACTCTGCAATTCTCACAGCTAGCACAGAACATATGGCGGTGGGATATACCTCAGAACATTTTCCTCTTAGCCTAACATGTTCCAGGGGTACAAAACACCATGGCAGATCTGTTAAGTCGTTAGACACAACAGATCCACAAGTGGGAACTTCATCCACAACCGTTCTTTCAGATGTGGGGACAACCTCGGATAGACCTCTGCCTCCCATGAAAACGCCAAATGCCCAAACTTCACTGCCAGATCACCACACCCACTGTCCAAAGGCAATGCAAAATGGATGAACGGGTCAGGCAGATTTGCGTACGCTTTTCCGCCTCTCCCACTCATTCCCCTAGTAGTGCGCTGTGAGAAAGTGCCATCTTTCTTGCATTGGTATGCCCCCACTTTTTGCTGAACAGCTGATGTGCTTGGACTGAGTGTGCCCTGGGCTCCTGCCAACCAGGTCCCCAGGGCCTGTGTTCCTTCCCTAAAGCTGTATTGAAACAAAACCCAATTGGCATCTCTGGCCACCTATTAGCCCCTAGTAAATGGTAGCCTAGGTGCCCAGGGCCTGGTGACCAGAGAAGACCCCTAAGAGCTGCAACACTTATTGTGCCACCCTTAGGGGCCCTGTACCCTGAACACACACACTGCCTTTGTAGGCTGAGTGTCTAGATACAGAACTAAACAGTCGACATTGCACACATCCCTGTGTGCCATGCCAACAGAACCCACTACCTTGGCCTACTTCAGTCATCCCTCTAGCTGGGTGACCTATGCCAGTGATGTGGGCACAGGTGCACTAGTCCTGTGCCCCTACAGTACCCAGAGCCATTCCTGGGCACTAAGTGCAGTGATGTCAAGAACATATGCATACTGGTAAGTAGCATTTTCCTTCTCATACTCCACATGGCTGAAGTCTCAGCAGAGAAGCAAGAGCTAGCTAAAAACTCCAGAAGGGCTCATTTCAATAACTCTTCCCCCCCACCCCCTCCTCCTAACAGCTACACATTCCTTCCTTAAGCCTGGGTTCAAATGTGGGAATTGAGGGGATTTCATCCTTGCTAAAGATACAGGGTCTTGACTGGAGGTTAGTTTGTTATTTTTCACCAGTGTTAACTGAGCCAACCTGAGGTTTTCACTTTCACCGGCATGCAGCTCCAAAGCACTCTAAAATCAGCAAGTTTTAGTATCTCCCTACTCCTTTTCTTTCATCCTTGATTTAATGACTTGCAAGTTGGCCAAAAACGGTTGTAGGCACATTAATGACTTCACTAAGCTAACCAGAGCAGTTGGATAATCAAATTAAATATTTTGGAATAGGTGGGATACCAGTTTTAGGCACTGTATATGTAGATTTTCGTTTTGTGGACAGTCAGTCCCAGTTGATGATCACACAGTACAAATAGACATCTGCTCAGGTCTCAAAACAAATCTCCAGGAAATACTTGTGCTTATCTAAAAGTCAGTCTGAAACGTTCATGAATTAAATTTTCATCCAAAATAACACGAGCAATTTAGTACAAATGCTTTTTCTTTCTTTTTTTTCACCTCAATGAGGAGCCCTGCTGACTCCCCACATGAGCACACATCCCCGTTGCAGCACACTGAAAGACCGATCTTCAGAAGGTCTTCTTGCCATGGAGATAGCAACCATACATTTGCGTGGCTCACATCTGCAATCATGTGTTAAGCGTTTCTTTTAATATTGCCTGCCATTTCTAAAGCTTTCTGAATACCCAGTCACCATCTTTCATTTTCTTTTTTATCAATCTCATCTAGCAGTCATTTGCTCTTTCCATTCTTTCACATTTCTCTGTTCTGTCCACTTGTCATTGGCACTTTTCCCTGACTCCCCTCAATTTTCCTCCGTTTTTAAATTCCCTTTAACTTTCCCTTCCATTCTTTTCCACTTTCATTCACCTTGTTTCCTTGTGCCCCTCACAGCTGTGAAACTCTCACACTGTTCCTCCCCCTTCCGCATTGCATTTTTCTAGCTCCCTCTTCCAACTTTATACATTTTTGTTTGTCATTTGTCTCTCATTCTTTTCCACTTTCTCCTTTCACATAGTCCCACAACGCATACCTGCTCCCCAATTCCTTTCCATTCCCCTCCTTTCCATCTTCATTCCACGTCTTTCTATTAATCTGATCCTTACTTAGCCATCTTGCTTCAGGTTTCCCTTTTTTCTTTCGCTTTTGCTATATTAGTCACTTCCCATTGCTACCAAAGCTCATCCATTCCTAACCAACCCTCCTATACTTCTGCATTTTTACTTTTCTACTGTTTCCTTCCTCTAACTTTCACTTTTCTTTGTAACCTAACCCCTCAGATTTGATACACATAGTGCAATTTCACAGCAAAGCTTTGACATAGTAACTGATTTGTAGTCTGTAACATCTTAAATTTGTGATTTAGCCGCTATTTGAGTAAAGTTCAGCCATAATATCCTTAAGAAAATGTCACCTTTTTTGAATAGCTGACAATTTGTTTTTCAGGATTTCATTTTCTTCTGTGATGCTGTGGCCTCCTGGGTGAGCCCGAAGGATGATCTTCGGGAGATGTTTTATAAGGTGAATAACCAATGGGTTGTGTTTTTGCTGCAAATACTTTGTGCTTGACTTGTGGAGTCTGTTTGCTTGACTTTATTTCACTGGGGTACTTCTTGTTAATGCCTGCCACTGATGCAATCTGTGAAAGTACCCATCCCTCCGCGGTGAGGTCTCGTGCTTATGTTTCACAGCAAGCCATCAAAGCCCTGCACTTCAATTTATAGTTCTGTGTTTGGTACTTTTGGACCTCAACTATTTTTGCTTCAATATTAACTGGTGTGAGTTGTTCAGTCTCCCTTGTCAGTATGAGCTTTTGCTCTACCAACACAAGCACCATTCTCAGCTGGGTTCATTTAGACTTTGAGTGCTCAGTTGCTGACAGTCTTCTGAATACACAAGCAGAGTTATGTTATGTTATAATGCTTTTGTAGCGGGCACTGTTACTCGAGAGTGTCCTGGCGCTGAGGAGAGCACAGATGAGGGCAGGGATCTGATCGAATTAGTAAATCATGCGAAACATGTGTGTTTTCAGCTGCTTCTTAAAAGACAGAGGTTCTGAAATGAATTGAAGGTCAGCTGGGAGCGAGTTCCAGGCTTCAGCAGCCTTGATAGAGATAGACTTGCCCCCCAGCCGCACTCTTCGAAAGCGGGGTACAACCATCCGGCGTTGTAACGCTGAGCGCAGAGGTCGCTTAGGCACATAGAGAGTGAACCGCTTAAGGTAAGTGGGACCCAGTCCGTGCAGGGCCCTATGGGCCAGAGTGATTGCTTTAAACTGCACCCTTTGGGCCACAGGGAGCCGATGTAATTCTCGGAGATACTGTCACGCACTAGATCTCGAGGGAGCATTTAAGAGAAGCCTGGCTGCGGCATTTTGGATAATTTGAAGCCTGTTCAACAGATAGTCAGGCAGCCCCAAGAACAAAGCATTAGCGTAATCCAGTCTGGACAAGATCAAAGCACGGGTGACCGTTTCTTTAGCTGCTCTCGGGAGGAAAGGCAAACATTTTCAAAGTGTTTTGAGAGTGCCAAAGCAGGTCCCCGTCAGTTTTTTTATATGGTCACTAAATCGAAGATCCTCGCTAAAGCAGATACCCAGATTTTTAGCTGGCCCTACCTTGGGCACCAGGAACGGGAAGTCCGGGGGCCACACGCAGGTTTTAAAGTCATCCGGGAACTGGCCATAGAGAAGGACTTCAGATTTATCCTCATTACATTTAAGGGAGGCTTGGGCTAGCCATTGAAATACTGAGGCCAGAGAAGTCTGGGCAATGTCCGTATTCAGGTCAGAGCCGTCCCAGGTGAAGAGAATCTGCGTATCAGCCTACGCTGTCACCTTTGCACCCATCTCCTCTGCCAGGCAGACTAGCGGCGTCAGGTAAACATTAAAAAGCAGGGGACTGAGGGTAGAACCTTGTGGCACCCCAGTGGCCGGTTTTCTAACAGAGGAGGTGCAAGAGGCCATACATACCTGGTGTGAGCGGGAATCCTGAAAGGATTTAATCCATTTCCAAGCCAGGCCAGAAATCCCTACCGCAGAGAGCCTGTCCAGGAGCCGCTAGTGAGGCACTGTATCGAAGGCCGCAGAGAGGTCTAGTAAAATCAGGGCTGCCCTGCCGCCACAGTCTAGACACACTCCGATGGCCTCTGACATCTCCACCAAAGCAGTCTCTGTACTGTAGGAAGATCTAAATCCTAACTGGGCTGTGTGAAATGCTCCCGATGCTTCCAAAAAAGCCTCGAGCTGCCGGAAGTCCACTTTCTCACAAACTTTAGCAAGTGCAGGAAGAAGGGAGATGGACCGGTAGTTAGCCCGCAGCAGAGGGTCCAATGTGTTTCTTCAGGAGATGGATTAATTTAGCATATTACCATTGAGTAGGCAAGTGGCCGGCCTGTAGGGATCGATTCACCATATCCACTACTGATGGGCAATCCACCTCAGCAACACCCGCCAAGACTCGGGCAGGGGTCAGCTGGAGAGCCAGACTTCAAAGACCTTAAAAGGGCCGGTATATCTGTTTCGGTAGTGGGCAAGAATGAGGCGAACAAAGCGGGTCCTACTGGCTGAGGTAAGGAGGGTTCCGGAGAAAAAGTCCCATTGGGCCTAGACACAAGACCAATGCTCTCTTGGATTTTAACAATTTTATTAGTAAAAAAAGAGGAGAGCTCGTCGCACCACTCATTAGATGCAGAATGCACGCTTTGTTCCGCGCATGGGGAGAGAAAGCTACGGACAATCGCAAAGATCTCTTTACTATTATTCCTCATCATCATAATCCTACCAGCGAAGTAATCACTCTTTGCCTTTTTTATAGTCATGTAGTAATCTCGCTTGGCTGAGCATAAGGTTGCTTTTGTTCTTGGACAACAGGTCAGACGCCAACAGAGCTCCAGTCTCTTACAGCCCTGCTTCACATCACTAAGATTAGAGGAGTACCATGGTTGTGGTGGGAGAGAGCGCCGGGTACTGCCTGGTTTTGCATTAGAACATGCTCCCACACCCAGGCTGATCCAGTTGTCGAAATTAGCCACGGCCCCCTCAACGTCTGTTGCAGGGGTAGGGTGAGACTGGTGAAGAAACTCAAAGTGCGGGGAGGTTCACTTTCCTGGCCTGAGGCCCGGAGGGAAGTGTCATATGTTTATCAGATCTAGTGACTTCCCACGAGAACCTGATCAAAAAGTGATCAGACCATGTAGTAGGCTCAGGATCAGTGACTGCTATGGGGAAGTTGGAGCAAATCAATAAGGTGACCCCCATCATGGGAAGGGAGAAGCATGTGTTGTCGGCCTGGGCGAGGCTCAGGGCATCTAAGAAAGCCCTGGCCTCCGGAGTAGAGGGGGTATCCAGGTGGATATTAAAATCTCCTAAAAGGAGAAATTTAGGGTACTGAAGGGCGCGTGGAACTAAAAGGTCCTCTATAGTTTTAAAGAAAGCTCCCGGCGCGCCAGGAGGGCGGTACACCAAAGTCCCCCCAAGAGTAAAATGGGGAGAGATGGGGAGGGTGAAGTTAAGGGCCTCTCCCTCCGCCCAGACTGTTATAGCTTCGCTAGTGTAAATCCAAGAGTCCCTTAACACCATCGCTAACCCCCACCTCTACCGCTTCCCCTGTCGGCTCAGACAATTTTATAACCTCTAGGGATGGCAAGTTCCACTACTGGGGCACGTGACTCATTGAGCCAGGTCTCAGTAATTAACAGTGCGCCTAGTTGGTAATCTGCGAATTCAAAGATATCACCTGCATGCTTGACCATGGAGCGTGCATTGATGAGCGCTGCCTGAATACTCGAGTTGTCCGGCAGGCGGGTTGCGAGTAGGGGCTCATAAGTCTGCAGGTAAAAACCACACGCCGAACATCTCTTGAAGGGATTGTTCAGGTCAGCCCTATGTCCGCCCCCCATGCAGCCGGGACCTCTAACCCCCAGTAAAGCCTCCCGTGAGTAAGTATACTTACTGATGGCAGTATCAGAGGTCAGTTGATCAGCATACCTGGCACTGGTCGCTGCCGGGGCGCGGACGAGTGCAGACTGGCTTGCCTTTTGCACCCCCGCTGCACCCGTCCGCTGCGTGACCGGCCAGCCATGTGCAGTAAGTAGCTAAGCCCCACCCCCAGCTAGACCGCAGCGAATGGCCCTACTGGGATCCGGGTCCTCACCAAAGATGGCGCCCAACCGGCACAACTTCCGCGGTGGACCGGGGCAGGGGAGCACACTTTAGCCAGGTAATCGGCATTAACTCAGCAATTTACTAAAGAAAATTAGGCAATTTTAAAAGAAATCAGAATTTCAGTTTAAAAGATTAAAAAAGAATGGCAGTGTAACAGGGTGGCAGAAGAGCATAAAACACCTCCAGCAGGCTCGCAGTCTGCCCCCGAATGCTCGAGCGGGACCTCGTAAGTGCTGCCACCAACTCACGAGTTGAGTTGTGACCATGGGTAATCCATGCTGGCTGCTTAAATGCAACTAAGCAGCTTTTTCTATTTTGCTAACAGATCCTGCCGCACCCCCACTGTCCATTTAGGAAGCTTCTATCCTTTCATAGAGATCCAACCTGCTGGCTATCTTTTAGCCGTTTTAATCGTCCATGCTCTCCTTACCCTCTATGGCAGTTGTCTTGGTTCTGTACCACAGTTGGCACTATTGATGGTTACCATGCTATTCACATACCAATTTTCTAATCTTAACTTCTGGCAATTAAAAAATAAAGTTCAAAGCAAGACTAAGTTGGAAAACAATGGAGGGGGGGGGGAATAAATTAAAGAAATGATTATAAGGTAGATTTGTTAAATGGTTACTGTTACTGTTGCCAGACGCTGAGGGTTGAGAGGTCTCACTTTCTGCACTCTGCTTTACAAAGACTGTGTAGAATCCTGCCAGTCTAGCACTTCTCCAAGAAATAAAGATCTTCTCCTACACTTAATTTGGTCATTGACAAAACACTACTTACTGTAATTTTAGAATAGATGTTAGGGTTGGGTTAACCTAAACCCAAAGATACTGTTCGAGGCATATGGGCTGCAGATGGTACATTATGAATAGATCGCCATCTGGTGTTGGGCTTGGATGATTGCACTTGTTTTTCTCTTGGAGAGTCTTTTGTATCTTAGTGACTCCTCCTTTGGTTGCTAGTGCGCATGGGCATCGGCTCCATCCTTAGATTGTTTTTTTCCGCCATCGGGTTCAGATGAGGATTGAAGCGCTCCAGATCGACTTCGGAAAGAAGTGACTTTTCGGCGCGTATTCCCTTTCCAATTCGACGGTATTGTTATCGAACGCGACTTCATTTCCATTCTGACGCGTTTCGACTCCAAAATCGAAGAAAAACTTTGATCTACGTCGACGAACAGGAGGCCTTTCTCGGCGCGGTCAAGCCCGGAGTCCATGGAAAGGACTCCATTTAAGAAATGTCCAACGTGTGGTGCTAAGTTCCCACACAAGGACCTACACGAGGTGTGCAACCTCTGCCTATCGCCTGAACACGAATCCAGGGACTGCGAAGCCTGCGCAGCATTCTCCAAGTCGACGATTAGAAACCGTCGAGCTCGAAGGCACGAGGTTTCCAGAATGCAGTCGGAGGCGATCCCGGAGCTGTTCGAAGACCTGCACCTCGATGAAGAGGATCATGATGATCAGTCGGGGTCGGAAGGGGACGAGTCGGATGTCTAGGAACTCGACGTGCAACAAACCGTGAGTGACGACGTCCCCTTACCAAAAAAAACGACCCCACCTTCGAGCCCGGTCAAACCGCAGAAAAAAGTTTCCGACGCCCCGCCTTCGGGCCCGGCAACGAAACCGAAACCAAAACTCTCGATCTCACACCATGTCGGTTCCGAGAAGCGGTCGACATAGACTTTGACGCCGAAGCTTCATGCAAGGGAAAGCTCGGCATCGAAACATTCCATGTCGAAACCGAAACACGATTCAACGTCGAAGACTCACTCGACACCGAAAAAATCGGAATCGAGCAAACACTCGGTGCCGAAAACACCGAACATTGACTATCGAAAACAAAGGCACCTTGCGGAACCAAAGGCTTCGGTACCGACACAGGAGCAGCAAACAGATCCCAAACAAAAGATTTTGTTTATCGTTCCACAAACTGGCAAAGTAGTGACGAAGAAGAGGCAGAATGAACAGCTAGAAGACAAACCTCTTCCTTCTAAAAAGAGAACACAGGGGACAAATACAACTCCTCCTACTTCTCCTCGACCTAAAGTCACACCCTCTTCTCCTATTCCTCACACTATGCCAAATATTCCTCCACCTTCTACACCAAGACCATCTACACCTCAGTCAGATGTAGACAGTGATACAGGGGAGGGAGAACCTCAAGGGGATGATGACACTATCCCAGATGAGGATGATCCATGGGAAAATTATGACGCAGGGTCAGATGATGACAACGACCCAGAGTTATATCCCTCAAAGCCTTCACCACCTGATGATAACAGGGTTTGTACAGCTCATTAATAGGGCAGCAAAATGTTCAAGGCATGTGGGGTGCTGAATTCATATCTGTGCATAGATCGCCGCCTAGTGTTGGGTCCGGATGATTGCACATTGTTGTCCTGGAAGAGTCTTCGAAGTATCACGAGATAGGTGGCTCCTCCCCTGGACTACGGTGCGCATGGGCATCGCCTCCATCCCCAGATTGTTTTTTTCCGCCATTGGGTTCGGATGTGTTTTGGTTCCCTCTGTCGGAACCGATAGTTGTTCAACTTTCTACTCGAGACCAAAAGGTCTTTAGGCTGAGCGTCGGTATAGTTGCGTTCGGTTTCTTGTCTGACTCTCAGCTCCGAACTCTTGCTACCCTTCCGCGTGCTTTCGGCGCGGACGGGCCTACACTACACTTCTGCTATGGAGCGGACACCGTTTAAGAAATGCCCGGTGTGTAACTCCAAATATTCACACCTCAACGTGCACCCCGTGTGCAATACCTGCTTGTCACCGGACCATGACGAAGACAGCTGCATGGCGTGTTCGAAATTCCGGTGCAAGAAAACTCTGAAGATTCGTCGGGCCAGTCGGCTCCAGGCTAAGTTCTCGGCTACCGCGGCGCCCCCACCAGACGGCATATTCCAAGAATCTGTCGGAGACGAGGACGACGTTCAAGGTTCGGAATCTGGTCCCGCGTCCGAAGGGGATGCCTACGACGCGGGTGATGAGGACTTTGACGAAGTCGCCGACGAGGTAGGGGACGACGACCGGGCTATTGCCACCGTAGGGGATAGCTCGGAGGAAGAGCATCCCCAACCAGACTTAGGGGTCAATCCCCTTTATACGGCCCAGGTCGAGGGATCGCCTTCGGGCCTTACCCAAGATCTACTTATAAGTCCTACGTCCCCGCCACCGGGCCCGGTCACGGACATTTCTGAGGCACCACTCCCGTTGAAGAAAACGAAAGTGAAGCCATCTGGCCACGCACCCTCGGATGCGAAAACGAAAGTGAAAGTTGCGCTGGGGCAGAAGGTTCTGGAGGCGTCCACTTCCAAAAAAGTCAAGATGGCCGACTTGAAGAGCCACGCCAAGATGGCCGACCCGAAGCCCTCGGGGTCGGCGCCGAAGGCGAAGTCGACCGACGCGGCTGCGTCGGCGCCGAAAGGGGTCGGGGACCCGAAGACGGCTCCGAAGAAGCATCATGCCGACGACGCGCACAGGGATCGGCCGGCGCCAGCCCTTGCGAACAAGGCGCATGAGGTGTCGGCCCCGAAGAAGGTGCCTGTCATCGCTCCGACTCTCGACGCGGGAGGATCGCTCGAGCCGGTCAGGCCTTCTCCTGCAATCACAAAGAAGGTAGCGGAATCCCTGCAGCGGATACGGAAGGACAATGACACTGTAGCGCCTAAGCTCACGCCGAAGCCGGCGAAGGCGCAAACGCCTATCCATTTTACCCTGCCGCCAAAGTCGACACCGAAGGCTTTCGCGCCGAAACCTGGAGGCCCCTCGAAGGAGGTATTGACGCCGAAGGCTGCCTTGGTGGTGTCAAAGCTTCGGCTCCAGCCACTTGCTGACGAGGAACGTCGTGAGGTTATCATCGACGCAAATACTGGGAAACTGTCTCTCCTCAAGAGGAAAATCACCACTGAGCCGGTGTTGGAACATTTTCGGATCCCTCTCAAAAATAAGAGGGACTCTGCGGACTCTTCGGCCCTGATGGAACCTGTGTCTCCACAAGCCCTAGGACACTCGCCGACTCATTCCGCCGCAGGCGATGCGGACGAGGAGGACGCCGAGTACGGCTATCCGGCGTATCCGGAGGAGGAACACGTACCGTGGTCGGCCGGAGGCCACCCGGAGGACCCGCAGTCGGGCCAGGACACGCAGCTTTTTGCGGCCAAGACGTCACCGACAGAGGACTCAGCGGCCTTCAACGCTCTGATCGAAAGAGCTGCGGCTAACCACGATGTCGAGCTGCACTCGGACCCCGTGGATGTGGACTTTTTATTTGACACTTTCTCGGTGGCTGAAAAGTCGGTCAAAACGCTGCCAATGCTTAAGGGGGTGCTCAAACACGCAACGGAGGTCTTCAAGGAGCACACACGGGCGCGTGTCGTCAACCCTCGTATTGACAAATATAAGGCAGCGCCCTCGGATCCAACATACATCAAGGGACACTTGCCACTGGACTTGCTGGTTGTATCCAACGCTAGGAAGAGGGCGAAGTCGCCGACCACTGGTGACGCTCCTCCCCCAGACAAGGAGTCCAAGATCTTCGAGGCCTCAGGGAAACGAATCGCTGCACAGGCAGCGAATATTTGGAGAATCTCTAACACACAGGCCCTACTTGCACGCTATGATAGGGCTCATTATGACACCTTAGAATCACTACTGCAACACTTGCCTGACCAGTACAAGGAGGCAGGGGAAATACGAATTCAGGAAGGAAAGCTCATCACGAATGCATCCATTAAATGTGCGCTGGATGTGGCAGATACAGCCTCCAGGGCGATCAACACCAGTGTGTTGCTTAGACGGCATGCTTGGCTGAGAATTTCAGGGTTCAAACCCAATATTCAAACAACAATACTGAATCAAACAGTTAATCCTGACCACTTGTTTGGCCCTGAGGTGGATGTGACGCTGGAAAAGATGAAAAAAGATACGGAAACTGCCAAATCTATGGGGGCCCTCCAAAATCAGCAGTTTCGGAGTGGTTCCTTTCGCCGCTCAAATTCCAGAGGCACCTCAAGGGGCCAGGCATCGCAGTCCACACAGTATTACAAGAGTAACACCCAAACCTCGTACAACAACAAGGGTAGAGGTGGCTACAGAGGCAATAATGTCAAGGGCAGGGGACGTGGAAACAACAGCTCCAGGTCCACCACCGCCAACAAGCAGTGACGTCTTGTCACTGCCCCCCGACCATACAACACCGGTTGGGGGGAGACTCCAGCAGTTCCTGCCAGCGTGGAAATCCATCACCACGGACAGGTGGGTCAAGTCTCTTATCCAGTACGGTTACTGTCTGGAACTCACTTCCATTCCACCAAACATACCCCCAAGAAGCCGTCCTATGTCCGGCGAGCACTTGACCTTGTTGCAGCAGGAAGTTCTAGTCATGCTGCAAAAAGGGGCGATAGAGCTTGTTCCATTGCAGGAAAGGGGAACAGGGGTTTACTCCCTGTATTTTCTAATCCCCTCAGGCCCATCCTGGACCTCAGGCCCCTCAACTGGTACATTCTCTCGGAGCATTTCCATATGCTCACGTTACAGCAAGTGCTCCCTCTGCTTCAGCAGGGGGACTTCCTGGCTACGCTGGATCTGAAAGATGCATATTTTCATATCCCCCTGCATCCTTCCCACAGGAAGTATCTCAGATTCACGATTCAAGACCAGCATTACCAGTTCAGGGTCCTGCCGTTCGGGGTCACCACGGCGCCAAGGGTATTTACAAAGTGCCTAGCGACTGTGGCGGCGCATCTCCGTCGCCAGAACGTCCACGTCTACCCCTACTTGGACGACTGGCTCATTCAAGCAAAGACAGAACGGCAGTGTGTAGACCACGTGTCACGCACCATTCATCTCCTGCACGATCTGGGATTCTCTCTGAACTACCCAAAGTCCCATCTCCAGCCCGCCCACGTGCGACAGTATCTGGGCGCGACAATCAACACTCTGGCAGCCACTGCGCAGCCAAATTCAGTGAGAATCGCCAGTATCCAGGCGCTGATCCAACGATTCAGACCCCAACACTCGCTTCCAGCGAAGGTGTTCATGCAGTTGATAGGCATGATGGCCTCCTGCATCTCCATTGTCCCGCACGCGAGACTACATATGCGTCCACTTCAGGAGTGCCTAGCACGTCAGTGGACTCAGGCTCATGGGCAACTGACAGACCTAGTGTTGGTGAGCGGTCGGGCATACAACTCTCTGCATTGGTGGAATCCACAAAACCTTTGCAAGGGCCGACCATTCCAAGAGCCTGTCCCACAGATTATCCTGACGACGGACGCCTCTCTCCAGGGATGGGGAGCGCATGTACTCCATTACACTGTGCAGGGACTATGGACACTACAGCAAAGGAAGATGCACATCAATGTGTTGGAACTGATGGCAATCTTCATGGCCTTAAAGGCGTTCAAAGTACATCTGTGCAACAAAGTCGTGTTGATCCGGACGGACAACATGACGGCCATGTACTACATTCAGAAGCAGGGAGGCACACACTCTCCACAGCTGTCTCATCTGGCTCAGAGCATGTGGAAGTGGGCCATTCAGAGGAACATCTTCCTCATGGCAGAGCATCTCCCGGGCAAGGACAACCAGATGGCGGACCTGCTCAGCAGGCACAGCCACCAAATGCACGAGTGGGAGATACATCCATCAGTACTCCAACCGTACTTCCAAAAGTGGGGTCATCCAGAGATAGACCTGTTCGCCACAAAGGAGAACGCAAAATGCCAAAGCTTCGCCGCCAGGTTCCCACACCCGCAATCGCAGGGCAATGCGATGTGGATGAACTGGTCAGGCAAATTTGCGTACGCTTTTCCCCCAGCACCTCTGATACCGCTGGTGGCACGCAAGCTCAGGCAGCACTCGATGACTCTCATCCTGGTTGCTCCAACGTGGGCGCGCCATCCGTGGTACACCCCGTTTCTGGAACTCTCCATGGTACCGCATCAAAGGCTTCAGCTCACTCCCAGCCTTCTGACGCAGAGCCATGGCGACATTCAGCACCCAGATCCGCAACAGCTCAACCTGGCGATCTGGCTCCTGAAGTCCTAGAGTTTGGCTACCTCAATCTACCTCCCGATTGCATGAACATCATTCGGGAGGCAAGGAAGCCCACTACTAGAGCTTGTTATGCGGCTAAATGGAAGAGGTTTGTCATCTACTGTGTTAACCACGATATTGACCCGCTAGATGCCTCCATTCAAAACGTCATTTGTTACCTGTTCCACCTGTATCAATGCAATTTGGCGTACTCTTCCATCCGCATTCATCTGTCTGCTATGGCAGCATACCTCCAGAATAGGCAACACCTGTCACTCTTTAAAGTCCCTGCTATCAAGGCCTTTCTGGAAGGACTCAAAAGAGTCATTCCACCAAGGACCCCACCAGCTCCGGAATGGAACCTCAATGTGGTTCTTACAAGGCTGATGGGTCCTCCCTTCGAGCCACTGCACTCTTGTGAGCTTCAGTTTCTGACTTGGAAGGTGGCGTTCTTAGTAGCAATTACATCGCTACGGAGGGTTAGCGAGTTGCAGGCGCTCACCATCCAAGAACCTTTCTTCCAAGTACATGCTAACAGGGTTGTGCTCCGCACTAACCCTAAATTCTTACCCAAGGTTGTATCTCAATTCCACATTAACCAGACAATTGAGTTGCCGGTGTTTTTCCAAAACCCAGAGACACTGGCGGAGCGGATGCTCCACACCCTTGACGTTAAGAGAGCCTTGATGTACTATGTAGACAGGACAAAAGATTTTCGCAAAACCAAGCAGCTTTTTGTTGCTTTTGCCACACACCACAAGGGAAACGCTATCTCCAAAGCTGGGATCGCTAGGTGGATCGTGAAATGCATTCAGATCTGTTATGCTAAAGCTAAGCGCACTCTCACTATCCCACCGAGGGCCCATTCCACCTGAAAGTTGGGGGCCTCTATGGCTTTCCTAGGTAACATTCCCTTGGAAGATATCTGTAGAGCAGCCACATGGTCTACCACACATACTTTCACTAAACACTACTGTGTAGACGTGCATTCCAAACAGCAGGCAGCTGTTGGGCAGGCTGTTCTCAAAACACTTTTTCAGACTGCTGCAGCTGGCACGGGCGGCCGCCGCTAATGGAGGGACTGCTATGTATTCTATGCACAGATATGAATTCAGCAGCCCACATGCCTCGAACTGCAAATGCTACTTACCAGTATGCATCTGTTCTTGGCATGTAGGGCTGCTGACATTCATATCGCCCACCCTCCTCCCCGGCGCCTGTAGCAGCTGCAGTCTTCATATATATATATATATGCTCATAGCATGGTCATCACTCACGTACTTCACTCCATCTCTGCCAATGGCTAAAAACAATCTGGGGATGGAGGCGATGCCCATGCGCACTGTAGTCCAGGGGAGGAGCCACCTATCTCGTGATACTTCGAAGACTCTTCCAGGACAACAATGTGCAATCATCCGGACCCAACACTAGGCGGCGATCTATGCACAGATATGAATGTCAGCAGCCCTACATGCCAAGAACAGATGCATACTGGTAAGTAGCATTTGCAATCATAAGGTAGATCTACATACAGAACCTCAGGTAGAGGATTTCCTATTAGAGACACTACCTACTGCACAAAGAACATCAGGTACTCTACCTATGCTGAAGGGTCTTCTCAGTCACACAGCAGACATATTCAAAGACCCAGTGAGGGCTAGGGTGTTAAACCCAAGAATTGATAAAAAATATAAGGCGGCTCCAAAGGATCCAATATTTATCAAAGGGCAGGTACCTCTGGACTCGCTTGTAGTTTCAAACACTCGCAAGAGCGAACTCATTATCTACAGGAGAGGCCCCTCCACCTGATAAAGAGTCAAAATTAATAGATGCATCAGGCAAAAGAGTGGCATCACAAGCGGCAAATAGCTGGCGTATAGCCAATACACAAGCGTTACTTGCACGTTATGACAGGGCACATTATGATGAGTTAGAAAAACTCATCACACATCTCCCCAAAGAACATCAGAAGAGAGCAGATCAGCTAATACAGGAAGGAAAGATAATAACTAACACTTCCATTAAGTGCGCCCTAGACGCGGCAGACACTGCAGCAAGATCCATCAACACCAGTGTCCTGTTAAGGAGACATGCATGGCTTAGAGTCTCAGGGTTCAAACAAGAAGTACAAACATCTTTATTGAACCAACCCTTTGATCAAAAGACACTTTTCGGCTCAAGCACAGATGAGACCTTAGAAAAAGATGAAAAAGGACACAGAAACGGCTAAGTCAATGGGAGCATTACAACAGCCAACACAAAGGGGTTCCTTTCGTAGATCCACCTTTAGAGGGGGCTCAAAAAGTACAGGAACAAGTCAGCAATCCACCTGTTTTACGCCAACGTCACCCAGAGGTAATTCAAGAGGTAGTTACAGAGGTAACAACAACAAGGGTAGGGGTCGCGGAAATAATAACAACCGCAACTCCCCAACCCCAAAACAGTGACTTAATACAACTTCCCCCAGACCACATAACACCGGTCGGGGGACGTCTAGCACAGTTCCTACCTGTCTGGAAAAACATCACATCAGACAAGTGGGTGAGACAAATTATCCAACATGGTTATTGCCTAGAACTCACTGCTACCCCACCAAACATCCCCCCCAAACAGCGTCCAATGAGTCAAGACCATCTGACATTGTTAAAGGAAGAAGTACTATCACTACTACAAAAGCATGCCATAGAGAAGGTTCCAAAACCTCAACAAGGGACAGGAGTATACTCTCTATACTTCCTAATCCCCAAAAAAGACTGGTCCCTAAGACCAATCTTGGACCTCAGACCTCTCGATGCATACATAAATTCGGAACATTGCCACATGGTCACGCTCCAACAAGTACTTCCTTTACTGAAGAAAAGGGACTTTCTTTCTACACTGGATCTAAAAGATGCCTACTTTCACATCCCAATTCACAAAGCCCACAGAAAATACCTAAGGTTTGTAGGGGAAGGACAACATTATCAATTCAAAGTCCTTCCGTTCGGTGTCACAACAGCACCAAGAGTGTTCACAAAATGCCTAGCTGTGGTGGCAGCACACCTAAGAAGACAACAAATACATGTCTTCCCTTACTTGGACGATTGGTTAATAAATGCCAAGTCACAAGAAGAATGCCTTCACAACACACAGAAGACAATTCAATTGCTGCACCACCTAGGGTTTACGGTGAACTACAAAAAAATCACACCTACAACCAAACAAAATTCAACAATACCTGGGGGCTACTATAGACACAGAAAGAGCCAAAGCATACCCCAATCCAATCAGTATACAGACAATGGTCAAGTTAATACAAAGATTTCAACCACAACACTCACTACCAGCACGAGTGTTTATGCAGCTGTTAGGCATGATGTCCTCCTGCATACTACTAATACCACATGCCAGACTACAAATGCGTCCACTACAAGAGTGTCTAGCGACACAGTGGAATCAGGCTCAAGGTCAGATTACAGATCTGGTGTTGGTAGACGACCGTACGCATCGCTCTCTGAAGTGGTGGAACACAACAAACATTTCCAAAGGACGGTCGTTCCTAGAACCGATTCCACAAGCGATACTGACAGCGGACGCATCGCTCTCCGGATGGGGAGCGCACATGGACAAATACACAGTGCAGGGGAAATGGAGTGTGCAGCAAAAGAAACTGCACATCAACTACTTGGAACTACTTGGAACTACTAGCAGTATTTCTAGCACTAACAGCTTTCCAGATGCAAATAACAAACCAGGCAGTCCTGATCAGAACAGACATGACTGCAATGTATTATATTCAAAAACAGGGGGGGGACACACTCTCTCCAACTATCCAGACTAGCACAGGACATTTGGAGATGGGCCATTCCTCAAAAGATCTATCTGTTAACAGAACACCTACCTGGAGTTCAAAATCAGATAGCAGACATTCTAAGCAGAGAGTCAGAACAAGTACACGAATGGGAGCTGCACAACCAAATACTGCAGCCATTCTTCCAAAGATGGGGACAACCAGAGATAGATCTGTTTGCCAATCATCAGAACGCAAAATGCCAAAACTTCGCATCCAGGTACCCACACCACAGGTCCCAGGGCAATGCACTATGGATAAATTGGTCCAACAAATTTGCTTACGCTTTCCCCCTCTCCCACTAATTCTGTTAGTGGTTCGGAAACTGCGAAAGCACTCAATGACAATGATACTAGTAGCACCCACGTGGGCAAGACAGCCGTGGTTCACCACGCTACTGCAACTCTCACAGGTGCCGCATCAAAAGCAAAGATTATTACCCATGCACCTTACACAGAACCATGGAGAAATAATGCACCCAGATCCCAAACAATTGAACCTAGCGATCTGGCTCCTGAGGTCATAGAGTTTGGATACTTAGATTTACCTCCAGAATGTATGGAAATCATTAAACAAGCAAGACGTCCTACCACCAGAGCATGCTATGCAGCAAAATGGAAAAGGTTTGCTGTACACTGTAACAGTAACCACATCAACCCTCTGGACGCATCTACTAAACAGATTATTTGCTATTTACTACACTTGCAGCAATGCAACTTAGCATATACCTCGATCAGAGTGCATCTCGCAGCTATAGCAGCGTACCTACAAAACAGGCAACATCTTTCCCTGTTTAAAGTACCAGCAATTAAAGCTTTCATGGAAGGACTCAGAAGAGTCATTCCACCAAGACTGCCACCTTCCCCAGTCTGGAATCTCAACATAGTACTTACCAGACTAATGGGACCACCCTTTGAACCTATGCATGGGTGTGAAATACAATTCCTCACATGGAAGGTGGCCTTCCTCATAGCTATCACTTCACTCAGAAGAGTAAGTGAGTTACAAGCGTTTACAATTCAAGAACCAGTCATGCAGTTACACCAAAACAAGGTGGTTCTTAGAACAAATCCCAAATTCTTGCCTAAAGTAATTTCAGCATTCCACATCAGTCAGTCAGTGGATTACCGGTCTTCTTTCCAAAACCACAGACGGTAGCGGAAAGGGCCCTACACACATTAGATGTCAGAAGGGCAATATTGTATTATATAGAAAGAACACAAACTTTCAGAAAGACAAAACAGCTATTTGTAGCGTTTTCTCCTACACATAAGGGCAATCCCATCTGTAAAGCAGGCATTGCCAGATGGATTGTAAAATGTATACAAATATGCTACTTAAAGGCAAAGAGGACATTAACTGTTCCTCCTAGAGCTCACTCTACACGTAAACTAGGAGCATCTATGGCATTTTTGGGAAACATTCCACTAATGACATATGCAAAGCAGCTACCTGGGTTACACCGCATACCTTCACAAAGCACTATTGTGTAGATGTGCACACAACACAAGCTAGAGTGGGACAAGCTGTACTAAAGACTTTATTTCAGACTGTTGCAACAGACACAGGCGACCACCGCTAGGGAGAGAACTGCTGTATAGTCTATTCATAATGTACCATCTGCAGCCCATATGCCTCGAACGGAATATGCTACTTACCGGTATGCATCTGTTCTTGGCATAGAGGGCTGCAGAGTGGTACATGCCCTCCCAGCCTCCCCGGAAACCTGTGTCTGTTCCAAAAATATCTTATTTAGATACACTTACATGGGCATTTCTATCTGTATTCTATCATACTACTCCATCTAACCCTACTATGGCAAAGCAATCTAAAGATGGAGCCGATGCCCATGCACACTAGCAACCAAAGGAGGAGTCACCAAGATACAAAAGAGTCTCCAAGAGAAAAACAAGTGCAATTATCCGAGCCCAACACCAGATGGCGATCTATTCATAATGTACCACTCTGCAGCCCTCTATGCCAAGAACAGATGCATACTGGTAAGTAGCATATTCCTTTTGGTGACATGCCTACTAGTTTCCCAAGACCCTCAGAGCTGCTGTGACATCTTTGACCTTGTACATGTGTCTTTTCAACCCTGCATTTGCACTTTCTCTCTGGTGCGGTTACTGAATGGCACACTCTATTATTCTAGATTCTCCATGGTTTTAAGGACCAGGTGGGAGAGGAGAATTGGCAGCAGTTCTCTGAGCAGTTCCCCCCTCTGTTGAAAGAGAGGCTGGCGGCCTTCTACGGGGTCTAACAAAAGGGACAGACCATGCTAGGTAAGTGTGAGGTCTTAAAACAATTCTTGATATAAAGAATTGTTTTTTTTTTACTTTTATGTAGTGTGAGCCAGACCTAATGAATGTCAAAGCATATAACATAAAAAAAGTTGAATTACACAAAGCATTTTTGTTTTGTTGCATTACATTATTCTAGTGGCAAGGTTAAAGTCTAGTTCGTCAAGCAAAGCTTTTCTTTCTATTAAGTTGTTTCTTACTAGGTTTCTGTGTTCATCAAATTTCCTAGCCGCTACAGGGAAAATGGGGGACAACGATCACAATCAAGTGGAATGTGGGTAGGGGCGAGCTAAGAGTGTCTGAATTATTTCAGCCTTTGTTGTTATCCAGTTATTTTAATGCATGCTGCACCTTTGGTATCACTTTTGGATGGTCCTTTGTTGCTAGCAAGTGAGGCTAATTCACAATTTTTTTTCTCTTTTTCTCCTGCAGGTTCCTGTGTGTCCTGGGAGGGATTTCTGGGAGAGCTCGTCCACATCCATGTGTCGCACTGCCCAACCAATTGGGGTTAGGGAGGAGTGTGGGACAAAAGACTTCCCGTCCCCCTATCATTTCCTCACCTCGTGTTCAGCAAATTTTAAGGTGGAAGAGAGGTGGAGGAGGACCTCAATGTCATTTTTAAACCAGGGAATTTAACAAGCAAAGTGAATTTCATGAAAAGATGGCCTTTGCTTGGCGCAGTGGACACTATCCTCTGTCATAGGGGTGAGTGTCCAGTCTGCCGTGAAGGAGGGAGTTTGGGGGATGGGAGGTCCACCGGGAAGTGCCATGGAGGGTATGTCTAGTGGGGGCCATGCTGGGGTGGGAGGTCTAGCAGGGGCCTTTCAGGGAGGTGTAGCAGGGGCCAGGGAGGGTAAGTCTAGCAGTGGCCATACTAGGGTGGTATGTCTAGTGCAGGCCAGGGAGGGAGGTCTAGCATGTGCCTGGTTTGTCTGGAGGTACATGTGACTAGTTTTAAACGCATCCAGTGGAAGCACTGAAGGTGAACCAGAATGTCTGAAGTATAACGGTGTACTAAGCGTAGGATCTGAGAATCTGAAGCAATCGGGGACAGGACCTTTAGACTGTTCTGTCGAGGCTGCTACTTTCTTGCTTTCTTCTTCCCAAACTTGGTGGGTGAAGAAGAGACGGGGAAGGTACTGTGCATGAGATAATGGGCTAGAGAGCCATCTGAAGGTCAGCCATTAGCTGTTCAACATTTCATTTAGGACCTGTTCATGATGCTGCAGTAGGGACCAGTCTTGTTCTCTGTGCTATTAAAGCTTGGACTGCCCAGCAAGCAGTTGGGGAAGGGAGTCATGGAGGGGGGCCAAATTAGCTAAATAGGGAATGGGAGGGCTTCTGGGACGGGAGGGTCCTGTCGTAACAAAACTGTAGAAGCATGTTTTAGTCACTTTAAATTGCGAGCCTTTGTGTTCTGTGACCGCTAATTGCGTCCTACTTATGAGCGTGTGGGGAACACTGACAATAAGGCTTTCTATGTCCTTGTGGTGTGCGTGGAATAATCTGTAGGTGCACTTTCTGCCCAAACCCTCCACTGTGGGGAAAGCATCTCTAAAGAGCAATCCGCAGTGCTCGCAAGCGAGTGAAACTTGCTTGTTTTAATTGAAACAACGGTTCGTTCTGAGGCCTTTTTTTGTCCCTGCCAATGGCAGGTTGTCAGTGAGTCTGAACTTGTGTACTCAAATGTGTGGGGCTAGCTTCCAGTTTGACTGTAAGTGTTGTAAGATGTGTTCTTAGGAGGGGTGCACCCATAAAACTGTTTACATGCTCCAGTGCCAATGAAATTGGGAAGGTGCCACGGGCAAGCACACCAAATTCCTGTGTGCAGAGTCAACAGATTGTAACAGTCCGATTTGGTTTCTGAGACTTGTTCCACCGCAGAAGTCGTTGAGTAGAATTATTTCAGTGGTGGTGCAGGTAAAGGAGCAAGTGCTGGAATGAAAGTTTATTGCTTATGTCTTATGATATTGAGGCGACGCACATATTCTAATGATGTGCTTGTATGTTTTGAATACACCAGGGTGCAGTAAGTACCCAGGCAATCTAAGCCTGAGCTGCTGTTGTTGAAAAAGCTATTCTGGTCTACTGGAAAATGATGGGCTGGGGGGGATTCAAAGCTGTCTTCACATGATTGATTGTAGCTACAGACCTCTCCGCCACCATTCAGCACCAACAGACTAGATGGAATCCTTTTTCTTTTGCAAGTCAAGTGGGTTGACCCCTCAGTTATAAATGTCTGCTAAAACCATGTGTTCAATATTTGGGGATTGTGTCCAGTGGCTTAAACTTCTTGCACCACCCCCTGCCTTATCTCAGAGGGTTTGTGGGTTCTGTTTGTTGCTTATTTCACTGGCTGGATGGTTTCTGAGGCAACTGCCCCTGAGCTCGAGTCCATTCAAGTCTGCATTCCATCCTCCGAATGTTTGAGCTGCCCAATACTCGATACAACGCAGCTCCCTTGAAGGGCAATGCAGGTGGTAACTTTGAAAATTAGACTACAAAGCAAAAACCTTTGGACTACAGGAAGGAGTTGTAGTTTGTTGGACATTAAAAAGTGGTATCGGTTTAAGCAGACTTCTGAATCCTAAATGAAAGCTGACCAGTCATGTTTTATGGTGGACCTTTGACGTTCGTTTTGGTGTCATCCTGATAGTCCTCAGCTTGAGGGTTCTAGAAGACCCTCATGAGCATGTTGTGAGTTTTTGATACCTTCTGTGACCTGAAGTTCACTTGTGAAAAAGGCTAATGTGACGCAGACCAGCTCCTGGTGATCTATTTAACTCTCAAAGCATCAGCTGCTCTTAAAAATTGAAGAGCATCCACTACTTCCTTTTATTGGGATTTGGGACAGTTGGAAGGACATTGAAGGCAAGATTGATTTAAAAATGAGTTTGTAGTGGCTGGCTCCATATGAGTAAGGAGGACTTCACCAAAGTCCCATTGAGTAGCAACTTAATAAAATTTTGGGGTTACAGATGGCATCCTTTTATGTTTTTTCTGTCTTTCACTTGTTCTAGTGCCTCAGCTGTTAGGAAAGCAAGCCATCTCTGCATTTTTAAATAAAATTTATTTGGCTACAGTTAGCTTTTTGCAAGAGCCAGATCGAACGGATCCCAGAGTCGTATATATTTAATAAAAAAGCGGCAGCTGGGGGGTGGTTGAAAGTTTAGTTTGACACCATGGAGTAGGTTTGCTCCCCTGGTTCTTCCTGGTGCCAAAGATCAATGTGGTAGCAGCCTGTGGTAATGTCGACAAGGTAGGGGTTTTAAATATTTTAATCCACCTTTGAATAACTCTGGCTCATAATTTAACAGAATACAAAGTTCACTGAAATCATTTGCTTTCAGTGGGAGGGACTGAGCAATTTACCATTGGGGTTTGGTGACCGTGACTGACTGGGCTAGTAAGTTTGCTTCAGGTTGATTTTAATTCCATTTTTGTCTTCAGTGAAGTTTAAGCTACTTGACCAAGCTGCCTCCTGACTTCCTTGTTTTTGTACAACTACTTCTGTAGTTTTAGCCTGTCTGTTAATCCTGAACTTGTATATTTGTAAATGTTCCGTAATGTTTCCTATGGTAAAACAGCAATGTATTAGTGTTAAAGCGGCTGCTTGCACCTTGCGCAATGAGATTTTTCTCATTTTATGTACAATTATTTTTTTGTTGACTAAAAAATGTTTCTTGTGACTGTGTCTCCATTATTTGCTGATGTTTCTGGGCGTAGGCAAAGCTCGCACCTGTGTCTCTTGCACTTGAATCTGAGGGGTTTGTGTTAAACTGGTAAAGGATTTTGTAGGAGGGACGGCTGATTTTTCCTTCCCCAACTGATTCACAGAAATCTGAAAGAAGGGTTGATTGGCAAGTCCTGCACACTTTCCCTTAAGAGCCATAAATCCTTGGATGGAAAATTTTGTTTTGATTCTGTAATACAAACTTTGCTAAATCCCGTCTGTCGGGGTATAATCTGTCCCTTCCTGTATCAACTCGAAGGAAGATGTTCTATGTTGCAGCACCTAAAGTGTAAATGAATGATTCGAAACTGTGGTAATTGCAGGTGAGCTTACTAAGCTGCCATGTAATTGAAAGATCAAGATTACATTGCTTTGGTTTTGTATGAGAATATTGCTGCTGAGGATTTAATAATTGCCCCAGTATTGGAACTTTCATAGATTCTCATGCTTTGTATCATTCTCAGTCGTCCGCCTGGGAGCCTTGGTAAATAGAAAATACCATATCAGTATGTACATAAGAGAAAGTAAGGCCTAATCTCATTTTGTAGCCTATGTACCTCTTTTTGTAAAAGAGACCAAAACTTTGCAATAACCAATCAGATTAGCCTCACCCCATAGAACCCTCCTGAGAGCCTTAAATTTTCAACTGCACGTTGTGCTAAGGGAGTCTCCACTGAACTCTGCTCAGTTTTCTCTTCAACTTTGGATTTCTACAGCGATTTCTCTTCAGGATGTCCGAAAAGAAAGCTTTATTCAAAGACTGTGCTACTTGCTCGAAGAAGAGGCTATATGTCGAAGATAAGCATAAAGATTGCATTTGTTGCTTATACCCAGATCACAAGGCCACTGAGTGCAAGATCTGCAGGACCTTCTCAACCAAGACTGAGAGACCCGGAAGGAAGACTTCTGACTTGGCTACAGAAGATGAAGTCTCGAAAGGAGGTTCTTTCTAGTGATAGTGAAGATTCCAAGTAATGATAAACTAAGGTACCCCCAAAAATAATTTTAGGTCTAGAGGAGAGGGGGTGAAAAACAAGAATAAGCCAAGAAGGACCTCTGAACTGACCTTTCAAAAAAATGTTTTAACATGTGAATGAACCTAACCTAAATTCTATAGAGATGCTGCACACATCATGTAATAAGCAGAAAGGTTAAATTCATATTATTTATTCTTTTTCAAAGATGATTTTCTTCTATTTGCAGTATATCATTCAAAAACTTTTTTTTAGATTCTTTACAATTCGTTTTTGTGATTGATAGAAAAACAATTTGTGACACAGTAATCACTAATCCAATAAACTATAACCCCCCCAAAAAGAGCAATTATAAAACATTGTAAAACATACTCTACAATGGCCAACCATTCTCCACTATCTCACCATCCATTGAGCTCATACAAACCCACTCACATACTGTGCAAAGATTTAAAAAACACAACAAACAATACATCTGAGATACAAGGACCGAGAGTGACAGAGTGCAGTGTTATCAGTATTGCACGTATCCCATATGTTTTAATCCTCTTGGTTAATCTTATTTTTCCTTGGTCCTCCTTGGTGAAGTTCTCAGGTGTGAGGCCTACGTACGTTTCTGTCAACAATGATTTATACCACCTTCGTCAGGGCCGACCTAAACATAAGTAATCTGAAAGAGACACGTTAGTGATAGATTTCTTACCTTAGAATATCCCCAGGCGTCAGACTGGATCCGGAAACTTTTGCTTAGCAGTACCCTTGTGCGTCGGTAGGCGTTGTCTGCGGCTCCGCGTCCTTCGTGGGGGCCCTGATCACGTCGTCGGAGTACTTAGACGCCGCCTCCGCGTGCTGACGTCAGTTCTTTTTTCCGCGCCAGCAAACTCAGATCTGGCAAAGCAGTAACCCTAGTCAATTTTTGACTATTTGGGATCATTTTTGATCGTTTCTCGAAGTCTTACGACTCTGATCGGTGCCGTAGGGATGCCTAGTTTCAAGCACTGCGAGGATTGCGACCGCACAATGTCTGTCACGGTTCCTCACCACCTGTGCCTAACTTGTCTAGGCGTCGACCATGACAAGGCCTGCTCCGACTGCCAGGCTCTCTCTTCGAAAGCCAGGCGGGAGCGGTTCCACAGGCGACTCGAACTCCGGCAGTCGGCCCCATGCCGCGTGAGGTCCCGGTCCCACGGTAGGTCAAGAGACAGGTTGTGGGGACAGAGCCACCACAGCTCCGGGAGTCAGCACCACTCCTCCGGGGCGAAGTCGTCGTCAGGTAAGAAGCACAAGAAGTCGAAGAGGCGTCATCGCTCTTCGCTCTTATTTCCACATCCCCGTCCTGCCGGCCCACCGGCGTTACCTGCGGTTCACGGTAGGCCACGAGCACTTTCAGTTTACCGTGCTCCCCTTCGCCTTAGCAGCGCCCCACGGGTGTTCACGAAGGTGATGGCGGTGGTCGCAGCTCATCTGCGCAGGTTAGGGGTCTGTCTTCCCCTACCTAGACGACAGGTTGTTGAAGGCGGGCTCGCCCCAGACAGTCGTCCACCACCTCCAGACAACGGCAGACCTCTTGCACCAGCTGGGGTTCTCCATCAATGTGCCGAAGTCACACCTGTGTCCATCTCAGAAGCTCCTTTTCATCGGAGCAGTTCTCGACTTTACGCACCCGAACAGCGGGTTTGGGATATACAGGCTCTGATTCCAATCTTCCAGCCTTAATCCCCAGTTTCGGTCAGGTTTACGCTGCGGCTTCTGGGGCTGATGGTTTCCTGCATCCTTCTGGTGCATCACACCCGGTGGCGGATGCGGGCTCTGCAATGGGACCTGAAGTTTCAGTGGGCCCAGCATCAGGGCAACCTGTCTGACCATGTCCTGATCTCGGAGGGCACTGCGAGACAGCTGCAGTGGTGGCTCACGGACCGCAATTGGGTCAGCGGCAGATCCCTCTCCCTTCCCCAACCGGAGCACGTAGTTGTGACGGACGCGTCCCTCCAGGGCTGGGGAGGCCACATGGGAGAGACTGAGATCAGAGGCCTCTGGTCTCCGGGAGAGTCCCGGCTCCATATCAACCTTTTGGAGCTGCGGGTGATTCGTCTAGCACTGAAGGCATTCCTCCCCTCTGTCCGGGGGAGTGTAGTGCAGGTGTTCACGGACAACACCACCGCCATGTGGTACTGCAACAAACAGGGCGGGTGGGGTTGTGGGCCCTCTGCCAGGAGGCTCTGCGCCTCTGGCAATGGCTGGAACATCAGGGCGTGACTCTGGTGGTTCAGCCATGGCGAACGAACTCAGCCGCCGGTGCATGATGGATCACGAATGATGTCTGAACTCTGACGTGGCGCAAGGCCTCTTTCTGCAGTGGGGAAAGCCTTGGTTAGATGTACTCGCCACCGAAGAGAACGTGCAATCTCATCAGTTCTGCACGTTGGAATTTCCAAGGCGGCACTCGCTCGAAGACGCTTTTCGTTCAGAGTGGAGCTGCAGTCTGTTGTACGCCTTTCTGCCTATGCCACTTCTGCCCAGAGTGTTGATCAGGCGCGACCGGGCACAAGTCATCCTTGTGGCTCTGAACTGGTCAGGCGATCCCCCAGTTCGTCTGCCTCTTCAGGAGAACCTTCTGTCGCAGCAGCAGGGGCACGGTCCTCCACCTGAACCTGTCCAGTCTCCACCTCCATGCTTGGAAATTGAGTGGCGACAGTTGAGGCCATTTGACTTGCCTCCTGAAGTCTGTAACATCATTCTGGCAGCCAGGCGTCCCTCCACAAAGTCTGTATATGCCTGCAGGTGGAACAGACATGTGGCATGGTGCACAGCAAAGGCTGTGGATCCCCTCAATGCCCCTCTTTCTGAAGTTCTTCTCTTTCTTCTTTCTCTTGCCCAGCAGGGCTCTGCTCTGGACACTATCAAGGGCTACCTTTCTGCTCTTTCAGCCTTTTTGAGGCTGCCTGATCAACCTTATTTGTTCAAGTCCCCTATCGTTAATAGATTCCTGAAAGGCATCACACATACGTTCCCTCCTGTTCCCCTTCTTATGCCTCAGTGGGACTTGAACTTGGTTCTTACTTTTCTGATGTGCACTCCCTTTGAGCCACTTCGCAACTGTCCTCTCCGCCTTCTTACTTTGAAGACTGCCTTCCTGGTAGCCATCACCTCTGCCAGGAGAGTGAGTGAGCTCCAGGCTCTATCCTGTAAACCTCCTTTCCTTTCAGTCCATCCGGACAAGGTTGTGTTGCGGACAAGGCCCTCTTTCCTACCCAAGGTAGTTACAGCCTTCCACATCGGGCAATCCATCACCTTGCCCACCTTCTTCCCACCTCCGCATCCCTCGAGAGAGGAAGAGAGGCTCCACCGTCTGGACCCAAAACGTGCGCTCTCGTTCTATCTGGACTGCACACGCCAGTTCCGGGTGGATGACCAACTCTTTGTTCGTTACGTGGGCTCTAAGAAGGGGAAAGCGGTGCACAAGCGGACCATCTCGCGGTGGATCATCTTGTGTATCCAGGCATGTTACTCCTTGGCTAAGAAGGAACCCCCTGTTGGGCTGAGGGCTCATTCCACTCTGGCCACAGCGACAACTGCCTTGGACCGAGGAGTGCCCTTGCAGGACATTTGCCAGGCGTCTACGTGGGCCTCGCTGCACACGTTTGCAAGACACTATTGCCTGGACAGCCAAGTCCGGAGGGATGGCTTCTTTGGCTGTTCCGTCCTCCAGGACTTTCTGGTGTGATTATTGGTTCGCAGACCCACCACCGGGGTTGGTATTGCTGGGGTATCTATTCTAAGGTAAGGAATCTATCACTAACGTGTCTCTTTCAGATGCACAAGTTACTACTTGTGTAACAATATATCTGTAAGAGACATTAGTTAGTGATAGATTCCTTACCGACCCATCCTCCCCGTTCTGCGAACCGATATCTAGGGTTAAGGTCATCCCTTTTCAGGGCCCTAGTTTCAAGGCACCAGTGTTGGTTTTTAGCATAGCTCTGCGTTTCTCGTGCAGAAAAGCTGTGTCTAAGAACTGACGTCAGCACGCGGAGGCATCGTCTAAGTACTCAGACGATGTCATCACGGAGCCCACGACGCCGATGACGGACGCGGAGCCGCAGATGACTCCTACCGACGCGCAAGGGTACTGCTACGCAAAAATTTCTGGATCCAGACTGACGCCTGGGGATATTATAAGGTAAGGAATCTATCACTAACTAATGTCTCTTACAGATATAGCGTTACACAAGTAGTAACTTGTGCATCATAAAAGCTGGGGGATCTTCATATCTATATCGCTGGGGAGATAAGCTCATGGTCTGTGCTGCCTCTTCTTGGGTCCAAGTCACAGATTTTAGAAGGAATGTTTATGCATCCTTTCTGGGGCTATTGCGAGAGTTCATTGTATTCTGTTGGACCAAGCGGTTTCCCATCTCAAAGGTATTTCACTACAGGAGTGGAATTCCATCTGTTGTCTGTAATGTTAAGGTTCCTGTTTTGAGGACGCCTCCTTTTTGTGGCGTGTGCCTACAAAATGTGGGGTTCTGAGTCAGCCAACAGCGATAGTGAAGATTCCTCCTCAGCAACATCTTCGAGGAGGTCTACAAAAAGGGGTAGGTCTTCCCCTTCTACATCTGCCGAACCTCCTGCTAAGGCTTAGTCCCCAAAAATCTCCTCCCCATTCAAAGGAGAAAGAGGGACTTCTTCCTGAGTTGTCATGTGGAAAAAAGGCAATCCAAGGCCTTTGTTACCTCCATCGGAAAAACAAAAGATCTTTAAGAAACCTTCAAGTACACCTCAGGATGCGAAAGGAGAGAAGAAAATCCGTCCGTCGATAACCATCTCCTTCGGTTCGACTATGTCAAAAACCCAATTGGTTTCAATTTCAGCTCCGTCGACGGGCCTGTTGTCGCGAGCTTTGCCGACGACATCGTTGACGATACATCTTACCTCTGTTTCGTCGAGACTGACCACGTTGGCGGTGATGACGCTGATGATGGTGTAGCCAGCGACAAAGACTACTACCATGTTGATGACTACAGCGAAGTTGATTCTGACGTGTACCTCGTCGACGGTACCGTTGAAGATCAGCCCACCGTCAACGGCCACTCCACTGTTGACGACCGATTTGCAGTGTGAATCTATCTGGATTCACTATGCTGTGCAAATTCCGCTATACCCTTGGGCGCCATCCTCGGATTCTTTTTTCCGCCGTTGGGTCTGGATCGTCGCATGAAGCTCCAGAAGTTTTGGAGGAGAAAAGGAGGAAAATACGCAAATTTCCTCAGGAAAAAACTCTAAGACCAGGAGAAGTAGATCATCAAAGCCGGGACGATTAAGGAGAGGAACCTCGAGATCTTCGATGTCCGGAGAATGCGCACACAGGGGGGCTCCTGAGCGCAGTAATGGACAACACACCATTTAAATTCTGCCGTAATTGCCACCACAAGTACGCGCAGAGAGACCAGCACCCAGTCTACAATCTGTCTGCCTATCGACCACGGGAGCGAGGACTGCAACGCCTGCTCAGTCTTCACGCCAAAGAAGTTGAGGATTCAGGAAAAAGAGGATAGCTCACCACACGATGCAAGGCAAGGGCAAGGCTCCGTCGCTGTACGACCTGGGCCTCTCCACAGACGACTAGGACAACATTGCCGAAGGTCCAGATGTCTCCATGGTCGCAGAGACAAAGTAGGAGAGTCTACGACCCCGAAACCCCCGACAGGGCCTTGAGTCTGAGGGGGGCTCTCAAATCAGTCTAGAACCTCGAGAGAGCACCGCCGTCAATCTTCGACGACCGAAGCTGCGGTCCCCGAAAAACAGCCCAGCGGATCCTTCGAGAAGGACTCCCAGACGGCAAAGACAAGCGAAAAGCAAAGGTCGTCGAAGCAAGCTCCTGAAAAGAAATCTTCGAATGAGAGAGCCGAGAGCCGCTTAGACGTCGGCGGGCCGTCTAAGAGGGCGGCCGAAACGCTCGACGCCGAGCAGGCCGCACAGAAGGAGAGAAAGAAAAGAAGGCTCGAGGCAGAGATGGAAAACCTCATCCAGAGGAAGAGGGACTTCGAAGACAAAATGAAAAGTTACAGGATCCCTTCGAAGCCCATGACGGTCCTCGAAGACATAGAAGAACACGAGGAGTTTGACGCCGAAGAGCCGCCAAAAACTCCAGAACCCTCGGAGCAGGGAGAAGAGGAGGGCCTCTAATACACAGAGGGTGATTATGGGGACCCGCGTTTGAGCTACAACTCGGGATCCTCGACGACTCAGGACCAGGATTGGCAGGACATCGAGGCCAAAAACCCAGAGGAGGCTGTGGAGACATACCCCTCGAGGCCTTAGCCGCCAGACGACATAGGGGCCTACTATGAGGTTGTCAAGAAGGCTGCAGCAGCTTATGGAGTCAAATTGGAGGAGAAGGCTAAGGCAGATTTCCTGCTGGAAACCTTGCTCCCTGCACAGACAAAAAGCCACTTCCTGCCCATGCTGAAGAGTATCATGGCACAGGGCAAAGAGGCGTTCAGAGAACCAGCTACCTGCGGGTCTGTCACGCCAAGGAAGGAGAAAGTACAAGTTCTCCTCCCAGGACCCCCCTTACATCCATGGGACAGTTTCAGCAGACTCAATTATAGCCGCAACGGCCAGAAGAAGGGCCAATGTCCCAACAACATCGGGGCCGCCACCTGACCAGGAAAGCAGGAGGATGGACCTAACAGGCAGAAAATTTGAGAGAAACGCAGCAATGCACTGGAGGATGGCAAACTCCAACGCCCTTCTTAACAGGCACCAGTACCAGCATTGGGACAAGATGAACCAATTGCTCAAGCACCTCCCAGAGGAACACCAGCAGAGAGCCGCTCACCTCGTGGAAGAGGGGAAAAGCATCGCAAACTCGTGCCTGAAGACAGCCTTGGACGGGGCAGAAACATCCAGCAGGCTGATGGCTATAGGGATCACAGAGAGAAGGCAAGCCTGGCTCAGGATCTCAGGCTTAAAGACTGAGGTTCAAAACAACATTCTGAACACCCCTTTCAATGGAGAAACACTGTTCGGAGCCCCAGTTGATGAGAAACACACTCAACTGAAGAAAGACAACGAGACGGCAAGGTCCATGGGGGCCCTGCAATTCAGGGGGGATGAGAAGAGGCACTCCTACGCGGATGCCGAACGGGAGGGGTGGAAACCAGCAAGGACAACCACACCAGGCGTTCCACCAGGGTCAACAGAGTGACAACCAAAGTCACCAGGGCCAGCAGAAGCAAAACGAACTACCAGAACAGGGGACAGTCCTTTCGCGGGAGAGGAAACGGACAGGGTGAGAGAAGGAGAGGCGGTGAACAACCCCCCTCTAAGTGACTTCACTCAGGAATAGGTGCTCACCCACTCAAATGCTCCGAGGGAAGAGCACGGAAAAGCAAAGAGGAGAGGGCTACACGGACAAGTCACAAAAGAACATGTAACACCAGTAGGAGGCAGGCTGAGATTTTTCTTCCAAGAGTGGAGGAAAATAACCACAGACAAGTGGATACTCAACATCATACAGTTAGGATACTGCATATAGTTGGAAAAGAGACCACCAAACAGAAAGCCAGAGAAAAGAGAGCACTCTGGAAGAGAGCTGTAATTGCTCCAAGAGGAAGCTCTAGAACTCCTCCTCAAAGAGGCCATCGAACCGGTCCCATTCAAAGGACGGAACAGGGGAGTGTACTCAAACTACTTCCTGGTGCCAAAAGTGGACAAAAGCCTAAGACCCATCCTGGATCTACGGTTCCTAAACAAGTATATAAAGACTCAAAAATTCAAGATGACGTCCCTACAAGAGGTCATCCCACAGATAAAGGCCGGGGACTTCTTCTCCACCGTAGACCTCAAAGATGCATACCTGCACGTCCCCATGAACAGGCTGCACAAGCACATGCTAAGATTCACAGTAAACAAGGAGCACTACCAATTCACTACCCTGGCATTTGGTCTAAAGTCCGCACCAAGGGTATTCACCAAATGCCTTGCAGCAGTGGCCGCGCATTTGTGGAGAGGGGATACACGTGTACCCCTACCTCGACGACTGGCTCTTACAGGACATGCAAGGTTCATGTAGTGCAAGTCACAAGAACGCTAACAACCCTGGGATTCTCCATACATTGGGGAATAAGCTCGATGGAACCAGAGCAAGTGAAGATCTTCCTGGGAGCTCAAATCAACACCCTCGAATGCAGGGTGTTACCCAGCGAAAAGAGAACACTCAGCCTACTGAGGGAGAAACGTCACTACCAGAAGGGGCGAGCTCTGACAGTGAGCAAGATCTTGGGAATGATGGCGTCATGCATACATCTGGTCCCCAATGTACGCCTACAAATGAGACCACTCCAAGAGTGGCTGCAACAGCAATGCTGATTGGCTCAGCAGGCAGACTTCAGCATCCCACGAGTGGGAACTCAACATACAGGAAACAGACTATTCAGGAGGTGGGGCACTCCGACAATTGACCTGTTTGCAACACGCCAGAATGCAAAATGCCGGTACTTTGCATCCAGACAACCAGAGGCACTATCCCAGGGGAATGCCCTATGGATAAGCTGGTCAATAACATTTGCCTAGGCTTTTCCCCCAATACCACTGATCCCCAGGGTTCTCAACATATGCATGACAAGCAACATGACGCTCATCCTGGTAGCACCACAATGGGCCAGGCAGACCTGGTACTCACAGATAATGGAGATGGCGCAGAGCCCACCCCACAAGTTCTCAAAAAGAAGAGACCTACTCTCCATGGAAAACGGAGAAGTTCTACACCCAGAGCTGGAGAACTTCAGCCTCTCAGCTTGGCTCCTGAGGACTTAGAGTTCGCACATTTAAAACTACCAGAGAGCACCCTGCGGGTGCTGCGGGAGGCAAGAAGGCCCAGCACACGCAAGTGCTATGGGGAAAAATGGAAAAGATTCACTCAATGGTGCTGCAAGAAAAAACTCCATAGAAACTTAGCACCGTTGATTCCTTGGTCCGCTTTCTATGGAGTGTTTTCTTGCAGTACCATGGAGTGAATCTTTTCCATTTTTCCCCATAGCACCTAATAAAAGCTAAGCTAAGCTCATCCTCGCTGAGGGTACACCTGGCAGCGATTGTGGCATACACAAGAGGAGAAACAGGGAGAAGCTTCTTTACATCTCAAGTAGTAAAAAGATTTCTAGAAGGGGCTAAAAGAATAGCGCCACCAAAAAGGATGCCGCCGCTGGCTTGGAACCTGAATGTGGTACTGACAGCTCATGAAAGCACCTTTCGAACCCATCTACAAGGCATCACTGCAAATGCGGACCATGAAAGCGGCCTTTCTGGTAGCAATCACCTCGCTACGCAAGGTGGGCAAACTACAGGCACTAACACTGCAGGAACCTTACATCCAGATACAGTGACAGGGTCGTGATGAGAACAGACCTGCACTTCATGCCAAAGGTGGTGTCAAGGTTCCACATGAATCGGAGTATTCAAATTCCTAGCTTCTTCCAGAACCCCACGACAAGCGCTGAGAGGGAGCTCCACACTCTAGACGCAAGAAGGGCAGTGATGCACTACATTGAAAGGACGAAGGAACACAGGAAGACAAAACAGTTCTTTGTATCCTTTGCAAACAGTTACCTGGGTAGACCAGTGACTAAGAACACCATAGCTCGATGGATCGCACAAACTATACAATTCTGCCACAAGCAAGCGGGCCAGGAGCTAACAGGAGGGGCACAGGCCCACTCGACCAGAAAGAAAGGAGCAACAATTGCCTTTCTGGCCAACACACCAATTCAGGACATATGCCTGGCGGCAACATGGGCTTCAGTGCACACGTTCACTAAGCACTATTGCGTGGATGTACAGATGAACAAGGAAGCACAAGTAGGACAAAGAGTGCTTCAACATAAATTCAACAACCAACGCTCATCTTCCACCCAGCTGCCACAAAAGTAACGAAACCGCAACAAAATCTATGCACAGCATAGTGAATTCAGAAAGATTCACGCTGCAAAACGAATAGTTTCTTACCTGTTGGTGTAGTTTTGAAGCTTGAAGATCTTTCTGGATTCACTAGCGAACCCACCCGCCTCCGCCAGAAAGATGAGGCTGGAGAAGAAGGTGGAAACACATGGAATAGAAAGCAAGTTGAAGCTTACAAGATACGTGAAAAGAATTACGTTGAAGAAAGGTTTAACAAACATAGCCATGGATTCACTACAAGGACAAAAAAGAGGAAAAAAGAATCTGAAGATGGCGCACAAGGGTGGGAGCTTCCGCCGAAAGCATGCAGACGTCACCGAAGGTACACCAAATGGTGGGACGTCGACGCCCACCTGGGCTACGAAGAAAAAGAGAAAAAAGACTACGATTCCGGACTCAACCACCAGATAGCGGAATATGCACAGCATAGTGAATCCAGAAAGATCTTCAAGCTGCAAAACTACACCGACAGACTATTAGTTCTTTCGCAGAAGACTATTCCTTTGTCTATGACAGTCGACAATTCATCAGAAAGACTAATTACTCCGGAAATGACATCACCCCGTAGAGTAACACCATTACCTCCACCTCTTATTCTGGAGGAGGAATATTCTGACGAGGATGTAAGTCCATATGGAGATGCTTATAGTCCTTCTCGACTTCAGGTGACGTACCAGGACTCTGACGAGGATGATTATTACCTGGGTCAACATCATCCAGAAACTCCATTCACTCCTTGTGATACACCTCAGGAACCATCAGGTCAAGGAATGGTGGCCATGCCGTCTTCACTATTAAATGACCTACAGCTGATGTTAGATTGCAAGAAGAGGTTCCCATCTCAAACCTCTGAAACCAGGCAACCTCCCCCGCCACCACCTCAGCAACCTCCTACTTCTGTGGCATCAGCTTCTCAAAGACAGGGAGAACAGCCTTTGATAGAAGGGCATGATGTGGTTACAGTGCCTGATGTTGATTCATCAGATGAGGACCAGAATGTGGAACATATCCAAAATCCTGACGCAGAATGGGACGATTATGTTATCCCAGATCTTAAAGAGCTGTACAAGAAATCTATCCATTCCATACCCATATTAGAGCATGTTTGGAATGAGGGCAAGAAGGTGATGCAGTCTCCAGCTACTGTAACTCTAGTTCTTCTGCGGCTGGGGGAAAATATAAGCTCCGGAGGACAGTCCTGCCTTTCTTATTGGTCAACTTAAACTGGACTCTTCTCAGGCGGCCCGAAGAAAATCAAGAAACCCGACTGCACCTCTGACTGCACCGCCAGACAGAGGGCAGTCGCCTGGACCATGTAGTCAAGAGGTCTTCCTCTGTCTAGCCTCCTTGTTAGGGCCTCGAAGGCACTAGCAATTTTGGGACGATATGATCGTCAAATGTGGTGCGATCTCTCTCCTTTCATTGATCAGCTTCCAGAGAGTGCCAAAGAGGTAGAGAGAAATCCTGGAAGAGGGTGAACGGTCTTCATCTGAAATTATATATGTGCAATGGACATTGCTACAACGGCTTTTCGCGCCTTAGCAGGTTCAGCGGTACTGAGGCGTCAAGGTTGGCTGAGATGTACCTGGTTTCGCCTGGAGGTGCAGAATAGGATTCTGGATCTGCCCTTCGATGGAGATATGCTGTTTGGCAAGCATGTAGATGATGCTTTACAGGACATTAAAAAAAGATATCGAAACTGCAAGATTTTTGGGCACACTTCAATATCGAAAAGTACCTTTCCGGGGTGCAAGAGGAAAAGGTTTCTCTACATATAGGGATGGTTATCAGCAACGCTACTCACAATCATTTAAGCCTCAGTACTCTCATCGGCAAAGTCAATCGGTAGACTGGGACGTCAGGGGAGAGATACCTCTAAACGCCAATAGCGGCTTCCTGGCTCTGCCTACTGGTCATACATCCCTTATAACATCGATAGGGGGCAGGATTACACATGTTCTCGATTGCTGGAAGATCATAACAGATCGGTGTGTCCTAAATATCGTTCAATTTGGCCGTAGACTAGAATTCCAAGACCTCCCAGAGCCCCTCGCTCCACAGAATCAAAACATCTGCATTTTCTCCGTAGCAAAGTTTGTCAACTGCTCACCAAGGAAGCGATAGAAACAGTGCCACTCTGAGGAAAAGGGTTCTATTCCAGATTTTTCCTTATTCACAAAACAGGAAAAGTGGCGCCCAATCTTAGATCTGAGGGAGCTCAACACCGATCTTATTTAACTGTTTTCGAATGGTCTCTTCAAGACGTCTTGCATCTTCTAAATCCAGGGGATTGCATGACGACTCTGGATCTCCAGGACGCATATTTCCATTTTCCGATCCACCCAGCTCACAGAAAATATTTACGCTTCCTAGTAGCCAAGAGCCACTTTCAATTCAAAGTACTGCTGTTCGGGCTCAGATCCGCTCCCACGATATTCACAAAGGTAATGGCCCCGGTAGCAGCATTCCTAAGGAAACAATCACTAGAAGTTTTCCCTTACCTAGACGATTGGTTGATAAAAGCTCCGTCTTCTCAAGCAACGACAAAGGCAGTCGAAAGTTGCATCCAACTTTTCAATCACCTGGGTCTGCATCTCAACAAGGACAAATCAGTCTTCCATCCAGAAAGGTCAAGTTCCTGGGCTCCATTCTGGATACAAGAAGCTACAAGGCTTTTCCTTCAGAGGATAGACAGAAAAAGCTAATCTTCTCTGCTAACCATTTACAAAAGAGACGATCCCGGTCAGTCTATACAAGTCTTTCCTAAGGTCGATCTCATCTTGCATACCATTAGTTCTGCATTGCAGACTACGAATGCGTCCCTTGCAAGAACAGCTACATATGCAGTGGAGCCAGGTGGAAGGTTCTTTCGAGGAAAAGATAAAGGTCACTCCTCTCATAAGAAAAGCAGCAGGTTGGTGGGCTATCAAGGAAAATATCTCGAAAGGTCTCTTTCAGGGTGGCTCCATCCCCTCTGATTCTAACCAGACGCCTCAATGGAAGGTTGGGTAGCTGTCTTAAAGGACCTCTAGGTGAGCAGTCACTGGAACCCAGAAGAGCGTTTTCTTCATATCAATCTCTTGGAACTCACAGCGATTCGCCTAGCCTTGCAGGCTTGCATTCCGAAGGTTCAAGGCGCAACCGTGCTGGTCAGGACAGACAACACAACGGCCATGCATTACATAAACAAGCAGGGAGGTACCGAGGTCTCATCTGCTCTCAAGAGGCCCAGGAGATATGGAAATGGGCAATTCTCCACAATGTCGTTTTTTCAGCAGAACATCTACCAGGCACTCTAAACACCAGAGCAGACATCTTGAGTCGTCTGAGATCGGCCTGTCACGAGTGGGAGTTGGATCAAGACATTCTAGAGGAAGTGTTTCAACGTTGGGGAACTCCAACAATAGACCTGTTTGCTACTCCGGAAAATAGGAAATGCCGACGCTATGCAAGCAGGTTTCACCATAGTCACTGGGGAATGCTCTTTCGATGTCTTGGTTAGGCGCATTTGTTAACGCCTTTCCTCCAATTCCCCTAATCCCATGGCTTCTCAGGAAAATACAGAGGAACCTTGCAGGATGATCTTAATAGCACCAGCATAGCCTCGCCAATTCTGGTTCACAGAACTTCTCCTGATTTTCTCAGGACCATCCATTTCACCTATGTTGCATTCCATCTCTATTAACAATGTCCCAGGGACAGGTGGTACATCCAGATCCGGGGGCTCCATTTGAAGGCCTGTCTCCTGAGCACAGAGAATTCCACAGCTTAGATATCCCTCAGGAATGTAGGGAGATACTAACTCAAGCTCGCTCACCAAGTACAAATAAAACCTATCGTGCTAAATGGAAGCACTTCTGCCTGTGGTGTAATCTGGAACACATCCATCCATTCTCTTCAGCTCCTAATCAGATACTGCCTTACAGTCTATCGCTGGCTAAATCAGGCCTTTCTCATTCTTCCATTAAAGCACATCTGGCGGCTATTTCAAGATTCAGATCAGCTTTGGGTCCTTCTCTCTGGTCTGCTAGAATTATCAAGCAATTCCTGAAAGGTCTTTTCAGGGTTTTTCCCCCAGTGCGGCCACCACCTCCAGCTTGGAATCTCAATCTTGTTCTGGCTCATCTCGTGAGACCTCCGTTTGAGCCAATCCACAGGGTGGACTTAAAGTTTTCGTATTGGAAATTAGCTCTCCTTTTAGCCCTCGCTTTACCTAGTAGAGTTGGAGAGTTGCAAGCTCTCTCCATTCTAGAACCTTTTTTACAGTTCAAAAAGGACACTTGTTTTTAAGGACCAATCCAAAATGTATTCCAAAGGTCCCTTCGGATTTCCATTTGAACGAACCAGAGGCTCTAAAGTCATTCTTCCCTCGGCCTACATCCCCTGCAGAACGGTCTCTACATTCCTTGGATGTCCAGAGATGTCTCAAATTTTATCTTGAACGCACAAAGGATTTTAGAAAATCTCAACTTTTTGTGGCATTTAGTGCACCTCGAAAAGGACTTCCTCTCTCAAAACAAGGAAACTCTGGCTGGATTTCAAGTGCAATTCATTATTGCCACAAAGCGGCAGGGAAGCCGCTGGAGAGACATGTACGAGCTCACTCCACAAGATCGGTTTCATCTTCAGCAGCTCTCTTCGCTGGAGTCCCTATAAAAGACATTTGTAGGGCGGCCACATGGAGCAGTGCCCATACATTCCCAAAGTATTACTGCCTGGACTCTTTCGTAAGGAGCGAAGCGGCAGTAGGACAAGCAGTCCTGAGGATTCTTTTCCAATGAGGTGAGCATTCCCTTCTATCCCTCCTATGATTGCACATTTTGTATCGCATAATTTTTTCTGATGTACTGTTACAAGGTATATATGGTCATATGAAGATAGTTATGCTGAGATGTAATAGGCTTGTAGCAAAATGTGCAGTTGTGGCTTACTGCTAGCTACTCTGATACAAAGCATGGGAATCTATGAAAGTTAAAATACTGAGGCAAGAAAACAAGTTACTTACCTTTACCAATGCTGGAGAACCAAAGTTAACTTTCATATATTCCCATGCGCCCACCCTCCTCCCCTGGGAAAGCTCAGCCTTCAGCAAAGGTTGTTACTGTTGGACAACGGCTGCGAAAATCTGAGGCTCTGGTCTCTCTCAGGAGGGTTCTATGGGGTGAGGCTAATCTGATTGGTTGTTGCAAGTTTTGGTCTCTTTTACAAAAAGAGGTAGATGGGCTACAGAATGAGACTAGGCCTTACTTTCTCTTTTGTACATACTGCTATGGTATTTTATATTTACTGAGGCTGACGGGGAATGATAGAAAGCATGGGAGTCTATGAAAGTTACCAATACTGGAGAACCAAAGTTACAGGTAATTAACTTGTTTTCTTCAGGGGGGTCTAACCTGTATGAGGAAGCACAATTTTCGGCACCGTCAGGAGCTAGAAATGTGTAGCTGCAGATTCCTCTCCTTTTGAATGCTCCTCGTGCATCAGGCAGGATTCAAAAAAATTTCAGCAGTTCCTCTGCTTACCAGTAGGTGACAGTGTGGCTCTGCACTGTTACTGTTCCGAAAATGAGGAGCAGAGCCTGTATAGGTGCCACTCCCATGTTTTGACGTTAGTTTCCATTATTTTCAACGCCACCAGATGAAATTGTGTAGCTACTAGTCCCCTTTCAGACCCTTACCTCTTCTTAAATTTTCAGTATGCCAGGGAAAGGTCACCTCCCAAAATGACAGGTTTTAATCTTTGGTAGGATGGTCACAAATATCTTTGACAGATCCTCACCAGGTTTTCCTGTTGTGACTGGGGTCGAAACTCAACTCTTAATGCCTGCAGTGATTGCGACTCTTATGAACCTGAAGGACATACTGGACAGGGAAGCAAAGCGCTGGAAGATTCCCCTATGAGACTGGTTCAGGTTGAAAGTTTGGTCCTGTTTCAGATGTCAAGGTAGGTCTTTGTTGTGACTGAAATAGTCAGCTAATACTAGGAAAAAGCACAAGAAATCTAAGCGGTACTCTGCTCCTTCCCGCCAGTTACATTCCTCTTGGAAAGGCATGGGGGTGGCACTATAGATCTTGCTTTCACAGGTGTTTTGTGTAGGCTTATCTTGCAACCTGTTCCTGACACTACCAGGGTTTCCTGTGCCGTCTGCCACAAAAACAGATCGAAGTGTTCAGCAAAGCTATTTCCGACTGCCTCTGGTGCATCTTCAGGCCCAATAGAGCAGAGTGGCTCCATCTAGAAAGCCAGCTGCGGGTTTGCCGTTTGCCCCAGTTGGACCCTCTGAGACCATCTTGCGGCAGCTTCTGGCTTCAGTTCTGAATGACCCCAGATTTTCTCATTGGTTCCTGCAACTTAGACACAGATTTAATCTATACTGGATGGTGGTTACCTATTGTATTTTCACTCAGTTGGTCCTGGTTCACCTTCAATCAGTGCTGCGCCTGCCCACTGTCAAGGCACCTCTTCCTCCACTTGATCTGCCACCTCCACAGGGAGAATGCATGATCTGCATACCATTTTTTGCAGTGATTCGGACACTGGTGATGAGATCAGAAAGCCAAACTGTCTTATCTGCCCTCAACCCTGTGGATTGAATGGTAGCATTGGACCTGCATGCCATGTTGTCTTATCAGCCCCTCCTGCAAGCCCTACGGTTCACCATGCAGTTCATATTGACAGGAGCACTTTGTTAGCTGTCCCCTCCTTTGGTCTCAGTAGTGTCCCTCGGGTGTTCATAAAAGTGATGATGGGGGTATCTGCACATCTTTTATCTTTAAGGTTTACTATCACTGTGCCGAATTCACTCTTGATTTTTTAGGTGCTCCATCCAAGCAAATCTGTTTTCTTTTTCCCCTGGAAAGGAGAGTACAGGACATTCTGGCTTTGATCCTGAGCTTTCAGTCTCTCCTGGCTTTCAGTAGTTAGTGATTGACATCTGCTGATCTGAAAGAGACACGTTAGTGATAGATTCCTTACCTTAGAATATCCCCAGGCGTTAGACTGAATCCAGAAAGTTTTGCTAGCAGTACCCCTGCACGTCAGTGGGTGGCATCGCGCAGCTGTGTCCGTCGCTGGCGCCGTATGCGCCGAGATGACGTCACTGAGACTACTGGGTGACTTTGTCTTGCATTGGTTTTCTCTGGTGCACATAAGGATGCCTGGTTTTAGGTCATGTGGGTCCTGCCGTCTCAATGTCTGGGGCGGACCCTCACGAGGTCCATCTCTACTGCCTGAAATGTGACCATGACAACCGGTCCTGTAAGGACTGTGGGGCTAATGCATCCAAGGCCTTGAGGAAATGGCGCTGGAAGTTGCTTGAAGTTTGACACTCGTCCCTGCGCAGAACCAGACTTTGCGTGCCCGTGGAGGCCGCCGGGGTGGCTCCGGGGGCCAGCGTGAAGGACAGTCCTCCGCGACATCAACTTTGAAACTTTCCTAGTCTGAGCTTCGGGTCCACCCCACACCGGTGGGTGGCAAGATTTGCCATCACCTTCTCCATTGGCTTTCTGTCCCCTCTGACAAGTGGGTGCTGCAACTTGTCCAGAGGTGTTACTCCCTCCCCTTCGAGTGTAACCCCCACCCATGCCACCTCCGTTTCCCCGCATATCGGTGGATTACTTCGCACTTCTCCAACAGGAAGCCATGGCCAACTTGGCCTAGGTGGGGGGCCCATCAAGCACGTTCCTGGGCCGGAAGTAGGCTGTGGTTGTTACTGTAGGAAGGTGGATACCTGACTATGGTTGCCCCCAACTTTTTTCCTGGTGTTTTGCTGGTTTTCCGACTTAGTTGACCTGGGGCCCTGCCAATCAGGACCCCAGGCCTACTGCTCTCTCTCTAAAATGGATTCCATGTCCCTTAGGTACATTTCCAATTGGTACTGGGCCACCTTATCAGACCCTGTAACTCAGGGCATAGGTGTACCCAGGGGCTGAAGCATGTATTATGCCACCCCTGGATGGCCATCTAAATCTGACACAACTGGCTGCACGACAGCTGGGGCAAGGTGGTGTAATCACCCTTTGCTTTAGATATAGTATACCTATATCTAACCCTAAAAGATGGACACACAGATTCCTATCAGTCACTCCTATGGCAGGCCTTGACAATCCTGAAGGCAGAGTGCTTGGAATCGTGTGAGATGGTGCTCTGGCATGAGCTGAGCCCGTTTGCAGCTTGCAGAACCAAGTCCTAATAGCTGTTCCATGATAACGCATACCATATACTCTTAAGTGCATTCTAATCCTCGCGGTTAAATGCTATCTTTGGTATTGCTTTATCAAAACATGTCGAGTAAGGTGTCATACGAATTGGAATACTAACCCCTCGCCAATCCTGGCGACGGGGTTAGCATTCCACCCTTCTAGAGGGACACGACATGTATGTAACTTACCCCCGGTTAAAGTTAACTCAAACCTCAGCTCCACAAAATGGATGCTGCCACCACGGACACAAGTCTGACCTCCTGCTGCTGGGAGTCCTTCCAGCGAGGAGAGCTTGGACAAAGGGTTTCCTGTCAGGGGCGGTGCTAGCACCATCCCAGACAGGGTTTTGTGTATCCTGGGTAGGCAGGGCTTTACAGGAAGGTGACTGCAAGTGGCACCCCGGTGCTCACTACGCATCTGCCGGCTAGAACCAGTTCCAGGGGCACACCAGCCCCTGGCCTGGGGAAAGTCTGGCATGGGAGAGGGGTGTAACCACCCCCCTTCCTGGTCCCACCCCTAGGGCAGGACCTAGTCTCGTACCCACCCCTTTCTTTAGGATAAAGGCAGGAGCGGGGACCCTTCCAAATTAGATCATCTTTGATTCAAGAAACTACTTTCTACGAAAGGAACTCTCGACTCTTCTCAAGATTTCTCCCTTGTGGCTAAGGAGTAGTCACCCTGCATCCGCAGGCACCATCTAAGAACGCTGCGGTTTGCTGCACGTCCTTCCTCAGGAATCCGACCGACCAGCTCGACGAGACCCGGCTTCCCTGGCACCTCTGACCTCTACAGCTAAGCTGAGAACCGTAGGTGCGACGAGACCTCGAGGGACCGGCCATCATCAGAACTGCACGACTTCTATCCAGCACGACCGCCGAGGGATCCTCTGGTGAGTGCTTTGGGGTCCGAGAAGCCCCGACCCTGAGCAGCTCCAGCACCGAAGTCCAGCCCCCCAGCATCTCCACGATCTGCGTGGGGCCCTTCTGCTTTTTGGCTGCTCACCGCGTTGTCTGGCTACTAGCCCGCTGGCTTGTGGCCTTCTCGAAGACGATCAACGACGACAACTCTGCTGGTCTGGTTGCTCCAGACTAGCCTTTGCTCCCTCCTGGTCCACTCCAGACGCCATTTTGGGTCCACCGCGTGGGCTTGAATTTGCCAAGACTTGTTGCCCCAATCCTGGGTCCAGCGACGTCGACAGCATCAACCATCGTGGGACAGCTCGCACCTCCATCCTGGTCGCCGACAACGCCTCCTGGTCCGTGAGACTGCAGAGCCCAGCGTCGCCCACTCACCTGGTCGAGGTGACTTCGCCCGGTGCCATCCTGGTGCCCACACAATCACTGGCTAGGGATTAAGAACTTGGTCCCCTCTGCTTTCAGGTGTCATCCATCTTCGATCCAGGCTTGGATCACTCGAACAATCTTCACTGGTCGCCTGCCAGCAACTTCTTTCTTCAGGCTCCTGGTTCGTCAACAAGGATTCCCGACGTCTTTTCAGACCTATGCAGCTGCAGCCCCTGGGCTAGGTAACTTCGGCATTTCGGTGCCCCACCATAGCCTCACTATCCAAGGGTCCAGATCCACTTTCGATCTACCTAGTCGGGTTCGCCCGAGAACACTAACTTTGCCTTTACTAGCTCCCATAGACTTTGTCCCGCGTGAGAGTGCACACTCTGCACCCGAGTCCCCTAGGTCTCCTACTAGTAATCTGAAGGTTCAGTAACGTAGTCCTAGCGATTCCAAAGCCTATTAGTACAGTACTTACCTGCTAGTAATTTCGCATTCCACTTTCAGAGTATATGGTTTTTCGTGCCCCTCGGGCATTTGTGTAAATTGTGCAACTTTAAGTATTTTCGTAAGAGTTTTGTTGTGTGCTTAGTACCCTGTCCTCATAAAGAGTGCAGGGCTGTTGTGATCTAAATAAATACACTGTTTATTTTCATAACACTTTTGTGGTGTCCTTTCACTTGGTGTTCAAGGGGTATATGTGATGGTATAACAGCTGGCTTAACACGCCCTCTAGAGTTTAGCCCGAAGACTGCTCGTATCCATGCTACTAGGATAGCTGGTCTATAAGGTTGACTTACAACCAATCACCATAAGGGTTGTTTGGACTGATACAAAGTGCTCACTTGAATAGTGAACATTATATCAGGCCAACTTCTCACAGTTACCACTACTTTCTGGTCCCCAAGAAGGACAAAGGAGGCTTGCGCATCATCTTGGACCTCCGGACGTCAATCGCTTCCTTCGGAAGGAGAAGTTCAAGATGTTGACTCTGGCTCAGGTCCTGGTTGCCCTTGACCCTGGAGACTGGATGGTAGCGTTGCACTTGAAGGACGCATATTTTCACATCTCGGACCTGCCGGCCCGTCGGTGTTACCTGCGGTTCACTGTCGGCCAGAAGCATTTTCAGTTTGCCGTGCTCCCCTTTGGCCTTACCAGCGCTCCGCGGATGTTCATGAAAGTGATGACAGTGGTCGCAGCTCATCTGCCCTGGTCAGGGGAGTCGGTCTTCCCCTACCTTGACGACTGGCTGTGGAAGGCGGGCTTGCCCCAGGCAGTCATCGCCCACTTTCAGACTAACGCCGACCTTCTCCATTTGCTGGTGTTTTCCATCAACGTGCTGAAGACGCACCGGAGTTCCTCTCAGAATCTCCTCTTCATTGGAGAGGTTCTGGATTCGACGCGATTTCTGGTTTATCCTCCTGAGCAGGAAGTTGGGGATATTCAGTCTATGATTTCGATCTTTCAGCCTCTATCCAGGTTTTCGGTAAGGATGACCCTCTGGCTCTTGGGCCTGATGGCCTCATGCATCCTGCTGGTGCGACATGCCACATTGCAATTGCGATATCTGTAATGGGACCTGAAGTTCCAGTGAGCACAGCATCAGGGCAACATGTCCGATCAGGTCCAGATCTCGGAGGGCACTGCACAACAGCTGCAGTGGTGGCTCACGAATCGCGATTGTGTAAATGGCAGATTCCTTTCCCTTCCCCAACCGGAGCACCTCAGTGGTGAGATGTCCCTCCTGGGATGGGGAGGCCACTTAGGAGAGGTGGAGATTAGAGGCCTCTGGCAGAGTCCTGGCTCCATATCAACCTTTGGAGCTTCGGGCGATCTGTTAAGCACTGAAAGCATTCCTTCCCTCTGTCCGGAGAAGTGTAGTGCAGGTGTTCACGACCACACCACCGCCATGTGGTATTGCAACAAACAGGGCAGGTTGGGGTCCTGGACCCTATGCCAGGAGGCTCTGCTCCTTTGGCATGGCTGGACCATCAAGGCATTTCCTTGGTGGTTCAACACCTGGCAGGTTCTCTGAATGCCAGGGCGGACCAACTCAGCTGCCGGTGCTTGATGGATCACGAATGGCATCTGAACTCTGACGTGGCGCAAGGTCTTTCAGCAGTGGGGAGAGCCGTGGTTAGATCTATTCGCCACCGAAGAGAACGAGCAATGTCATCAGTTCTGCGAATTGGAATTTCCAAGACTGCACTCGCTCGGCGACTTCTTTTCTTCATGAGTGGAGTTGTGTTCTATTTTACGCCTTTCCGCCTATACCACTTCTGCTCAGTGCTGAAGAAGATTCGATGCGACCGGGCCCAAGTCATTCTGGTGGCTCTGGATTGGGCAGGAAGATACCGGTATCCCGAGCTACTCAACATGGCGATCGATCCCCTGATCCGACTGCCTCTTCAGGAGGATCTTCTTTCGCAGCAGCAGGGGACGGTCCTGCACCCGAACCTGTCCAGTCTCCACGCGTGGGGATTGAGCAGCGACAGTTGACCGCTTTCGGCCTTCCTCTCGAAGTCTGTGTCATTCTGGCAGCCAGGCGTCCGTCCACTAAAACTGTATATGCCTGCAGGTGGAACAAGTTTGTGGCATGGTGCACATCGAAGGCTGTGGATCCCCCTTTCTGCCCCTCTTTCGGAGGTCCTTCTTTTCCTTTTTTCTTTGGCCCAGCAGGGCCCTGCTCTGGGCACTGTCAAAAGTTTTCTCTCGGCCATCTCCGCCTTTCTACAGCTTCCAGATCAGCCTTTTCTTTTAAAGTCTCCGGTTAACGGTTTTCTGAAGTGCATTACGCACACGTTTCCTCCTGTGCCGTTCATCATGCCTCAGTGGGACTTAAATCGGGTCGTGACATATCTGATGTGCGCTCCCTTCGAGCCCCTTCATAACTGTACTTTGCGTCTTCATACTCTCAAGACTGCTTTCCTTACAGCTATCACCTCTGCCAGAAGAGTGAGTGAGCTCCAGGCTCTTTCTTCTAAACCTCCTGTTCAAGGCATATGAGCTGCAGATTACACACTGCGTAGATCGCCCCCTAGTGTTGGGCCCTGGATGTTTGCAGTTTGTTTTTGTCCTGAAAAGTTCTTTGGAAGTCACGAGATAGGTGACTCCTCCTTTGGACCACTTTGCGCATGGGAATCGGCTCAATCCTCAAATAGTTTTTTCCCCGCCATCGTGCTTGGATGTGTTTCCTGTGCTCCGGTTTGGAACCGATTTTCCTTCAGCGTGCAATCCTCACCCAGTTCAACTGTATTGTTTTAATCGCGGTCCCCATCGACGCGACTCTTCACGACTTCGAGGTTTTCGACGAAGGCCTTCGGACCTACCTGGGCCTTATTCTCTAGCTCATGGAAAGCACGCCATTCAAGAAGTGTCCTCAATGTGGGTCTAAGTTTCCCCACACCGATCTACATGAGGTGTGCAACCTTTGCCTCTCCCGGGTGCACACCGAGAGACTGCTTCCCACGCCCGCCTTTGGGCCCAGCAAAGAAGCCTACTAAACCTTCAGGCGGCTCAGTCTCGAGTCAGCCTATTCCCGGTGTCGATCTCATACCGACACCGAAGAAAAAGCCATATTCCTCATTTACGCCGTCCGCTTCAACACCCAAGCACTCTGCGCCGAAGACTGGCACCGGCTCATCGATGTCAAAACCGCACTCGGAGCAGAGTAAAAAACTGCCTACGGGTCACGACTCCCATGCTTCAGAGCTGAAAAAACTCTGGAACCGAAAACACTTGCCGGTTAAGGACATTTCAAAAGGTCACAGTTCAAGGCCGAAAGACCCTAGACAAGCTACTGAGTCGGTGCCCAAAAAACCTTCGCAACCGAGAACTTCGACACCGAAGGATCTACCCTCCACAGAAGAGCTTTACACCAGATCCTACTCAAAAGACTCTTGTAAAGACTGGCCAACTGTCTCTTAGCTCCAAGAAGAGACCACTAGAGGCGCCTGCACCTCCTCTTCCTCAAAAGGACACTGCAACCTCTTCATTAACGGTCGCTTATCCTCCACCTCATACTCTTCCTCCTCCTCCACAGCATTCTCCTACACCATCCCCTATCCAGATGATGATGTCGATACAGGCTCTGATCACACAGGTGGGGGCACATGACCCAGTAGGGACCAATAGTCTCCCCTCAATAGCCTAATCCATGGGATGATTATACCATCCCTGATGTGCCTTACGGCCCTCAAGATGATGTATATCCCCCCCGAGGACACTAGGTTTTAACCTACTAGTCCATAGGGCTGCCCAATACCATGGGGTTGACTTGCACACATACTGTGGAAGAAGATTTCTTATTGGACACTTTTGACACTACACAAAGGTCCCCTTCCATTTTGCCAATGCTTAAGGGAGTCATTAAGCATTCAGCAGAGGTATTTAAAGATCCTGTCAGGGCTCGAGTCCTCAACCCCCGCATTGAGAAAAAATACAAAGCTGCCCCTACAGATCCAGTTTGCATTAGAGGCCCAGCACCACTAGATTCCTTGGTAATTTCTAACGCACGTAAAGGTGCCAATTTCCAAACATTAGGTGAGGCCTCACCACCAGATAAGGAATCTAAACTCCTTGACACCTCCGGCAAACTAACAGCGTCACAGGCAGCTAACATATGGCGCATTGCTAATACTCAAGCACTGTTGGTAAGATATGACGGCACATTATGATGAACTTGAATCCATAATGCAGCATCTACCAGATAAATACAAAAATAGGGCCAATGAACTCATACAAGGTAAAAACACCAATACTTCCATTCGTTGTACCCTAGATGCCGCAGATACTGCCTCAAGGGCAATTAACACCAGTGTCCTTTTGCGTAGGCATGCCTGGCTATGTATTTCAGTTTTTAAACCTGAAATACAAATTTCCATCCTCAATCAGCCATTTGATGAGAAACACCTATTTGGCCCTAATGACTATATATCGTTAGAGAAAATGAAAAATACACCGACACAGCTAAATCTATGGGAGTCATACAATTGCAAGCTCCCAAACGTTCTTTTCGTCGCTCATCATATAGAGGCAACACAAGAGGCTACTCCTCAGATAGCCCCTGCACTTCCTATAAAACCCCTAGCCAATCCACATTCACTAAGGGCTACCAAAAGAGGGGGTTACAGGGGTAACAACAACAAAGGCAGAGGCAAAACCAACTCCCGCTCAGCCTCCACCCCTACCCAATGACTTTCCTCCATTCCCCCCCAGCCCCCCCCCCCCACCACCACCACCATTCCACTCCTGTGCAGGGACCAATTCCTTCCTTCCTGCCTGGGCCGACATCACATTAGACAGGTGGGTGTGACAAATTATTCAATCAGGTTACTTTCAAGAACTAACATCTACCTCTTCCCCCCCCCCCCCCCCCCCCCCAAACAAACCAGCCAAACCGCGTCCTATGTCACGAGCATCTATCACTGCTAAAGCAAGAAGTAATTTCTCTACTGGAAAAAGGTGCAATAGAACCTGTTCATCTGCACCAACAAAATAAGGGAGTCTACTCCCTATACTTTATTAACCCAAAGGAGGACGGGCTCTCTAAGGCCTATTCTAGACCTCAGACCTCTAAACATATACATACAGTCAGACCATTTTCACATGGTCAGACTCTAACAAGTCCTTCCTCTTCTGTTACAAAACGACTTCCTTGCTACTCTAGATCTCAAGGACGCATACTTCCACATTCCCATTCACAAAGCTCATAGGAAGTTCTCAGATTTGTAATAAACGAGCAGCACTATCAGTTCAAAGTACTTGCATTCGGAGTCCCAACAGCACCAAGAGTATTCACCAAGTGCATAGCAGTAGTGGCAGCACATTTACGAAGACAGTACATCCACGTCTTCCCATACCTGGACAACTGGCTCATAAAAGCCAGCTCCTACAACCAGTGTGTAGAACACCTCAGGCAACTATCCAACTGCTTCACAACTTGAGGTTCACAATAAACTACACCAAGTCCCATCTGCAACCACCCAAAGTACAACAATACCTCGGTGCCACAATAAACACCTCAGCTCCCCCTCTGGTAAGAATAGCCAGCATGCAAGCTCTTCTCACAAAGTTTCAGCCACAACACTCCCTTCCAACACGAGTGTTCATGCAGCTCATAGGGATTATGGCCTCTTGCATTTTTATAGTGCCCCATGCAGACTTCAAATGCATCCTCTCCAAGAGTGCTTAGCACGCCAATGGACCAGGCTCAAGGTCCATTAACAGACCTAGTGTTGGTGGACAGTCTGACTCATCGCGTGCTGCAGAGACCGCTCCTAGAGCCAGTTCCTCAGATAGTCTTGGCAGCGGACGTATCGCTCTCTGGCTGGAGAGCCCACCTACTGCAACACACCATGCAAGGCAGGTGGACACCACAAAAAGTTACTACATATCAATCATCTGGACTTACTAGCCATATTCCTAGCATTAAAAGCTTTAAAAAAAAAAAAGTATCAGCTGTTAGTACGCACGGACAACATGACAGCCATGTATTACATACAGAAACAAGGCGGAACACAATCCCTGCAACTCTCTCAGCTAGCACAGAACATATGGCGGTGGGCTATACCTCTAAACATATTCCTCTTAGCCCAGCATGTTCCAGGAGTACAAAATACCATAGCAGATCTGTTAAGTCGTCAGACACAACAGATCTACGAGTGGGAACTTCATCCACAAGTTCTTCAACCATTCTTTCAGATGTGGGGACCACCTCAGATAGACTTCTTTGCCACCCACAAACGCCAAATGCCCAAGCTTCGCCGCCAGATATCCACACCCACTGTCCAAAGGCAATGCGATATGGATGAACCGGTCAGGAAAATTTGTGTACGCTTTTCCGCTTTTTTGTTCTACCACTCATGCCACTAATAGTATGCAAACTACAGCAGCATTCTCTAACCCTCATCCTAGTTGCTCCAACGTGGGCCAGACAGCCGTGGTACACCACACTGCTACGATCTGTAGTGCCGCACCAAAAGCTATACCTATCTTCACCCCTTTTAACCCAGAACCGTGGAGAGATCAGACACCCGGACCCAGCTCAGCTCAACCTTGTGATCTGGCTCCTGAAATACTAGAATTCAGATATCTTAACCTTCCTCCTGAATGTATGAACGTCATAAAAGAGGCTAGACGTCCAACCAGTAGAGCATGCTATGCAGCCAAGTGGAAACGCTTTGTAATATATTGTCACAACAACAATATTAATCCTCTACACGTGTCTATTCAACACATCATAGCATACTTACTACATCTTCAAAAATGTAACCTGGCCTACCCGACTATTAGACTGCATCTTGCTGCCTTAGCTGCATATCTACAGAACAATACTTTCTAAATGAGGCAACATAAAGAAAACAAATCATATGTACATAATCAAACTGACGAAAAATGGTCTTGTGTTCTTCTTTTGTCAGATGTATCATTGGTATGCACAGGAATGAGATCAGCCAACGTGTTTCGCCCAGAGAAAAGGCTTCTTCAGGGCTGTGAGAGCATACAATTTTAAACATACATCAGTATGTTTCAGACAAAAGACAAAAAAACATACAGAGATACTAAACAAGAACAAGCCATTTATAGTGAAGACGAGAGAGAAAAAGTGATTACTGAAAAGGGCGGAGCCGAGCGGACGCTGATAGTCTCGGCTCCCGGTCCTCGAGATGCTCCGACACGGCCCTGGGCAGATACAGCCCTTCATTTCGACCGCTCTTTTTTTCCAGCACGAAGCTGAGCGAGTGGGGCAGGTGCGGAGAAGCAGTGACCGCTCCGAGGTTGGCAGACAGGCTCGATTTCCCGAGGTGAAGGAGGAGAGGGCGGAGGCGCTCAAGATGGCGGGCGGCACGGCGCCGTTGACTCCGCTGACTGCAGCCGCCGCTGGGAGGTAGGGTTTCGTCCTGCGCTACCCCGGCTTGTCGAGACTCTCGCCGCAGCAGCTGGCATAATCTCCACTAGTTTCACTTCGGTGGATACCCCCACCGAGGGAATCCTCCCAGCGCCTGCCTGACTCTAAGATGGCGGCCAGCGGCGACTTTTGTATGGCGATCGCCGCTTCCACTGGCTCGCCCCAACTTCTCCCCGGCCTCCTGCTAATCCTGTGGCCCTCTCTTGGACTTTTGGCCTGCCTCCCGACCTGCTGCCAGTTTGGGGCCACTGCCAGTGCTGGAATGCCCTGTGGCCCTGCAACACGGGCCGGATCTACAGACCACTCACCACCCCCCCCCCCCCCCCCCCCCCCAACATGGCACCAGTGTTCTGAATGTGCCGCTGCTCCTGGAGTCCACACTGCTTGCGGGTGAATCCACACACAACCCACCGGCAGCCGTGCAGCGCCCCATGGCCAACTCGTGACCGTACCAACAGCGTCAACATGGTCCTCACCTCCTGGCCCACTCTCTCCCCCACCGAGACGGCTGACTGCAAGCTCTCCAAGATGGTGACGCGCCTGCGGCTGGCCTCCAGCTTCATCTCCCACCTTCACTCCTGGACTTCTTGACTTTTTGTTTTGTCCTGATCATCAATTTGCTGCTGCTTTCGGACAGTTTCGCTGGACTCTAGCCCTCCTCCCATTCCCTCGTCCGTTAACCCTGTTCCCGCGTATGATCCTCAAATGTTCCCTCCCTTTTCCTCTTCCCCTTCTCTCCATACCCTTACATCCCTCCCATCCTCCTCGTTCTGTGACTGCATCCACACTTTTGGAACTCTGCTCTTTGACTTATTGTAATAACTCTAATCAATTGTATTTGCTTTAGACCTTGCACCATATACCACTAGTGTCTGCAGTGGACCTTTGTACTCTCTACCACCCCTATGTGACCCTTAGAGTGTTTCCAGTCATATCCCTCCTGTGTAGATAGAAGATAACTCTAATGACTAGTATCCTATGTCATTTTTAGATTGTATCCATGTGTATCTCCTCCCTGTGTTTAGAGTTATAGCTTTAACGACTAGTCGCCTGTGTGACTGTTGGAATATAGCCAGGTGTATCTCTTCCCCCGTGTGAAGAGATAACCCTATTCACTAGAACAAAAAGAAATGTGTTCCTGTAATGTGTAACGTAACTGATTCTATGTAAAGTGCTTTGATAACATGTAACGGAACTGGTGCTATGTAAAGCGCTTTGATAACCTAATCGGTTCAAGTTCCTTAAATGTATAACGTAACTGATTCTATGTAAAGTGCTGTGATAACATGTAACGGAACTGGTGCTATGTAAAGCGCTCTGATAACCTAATCGGTTCAAGTTCGCGCTATAGAAAACTCTAAAAAATAAATACTCCTAAAATGCTAGTGCATATGGTTCTAAAAGTGCTCAAATTGTGAAAAGAGCGAAATTCCCAGAGGATGAAGGGGTGCGAAGACCCAATGAAAGGGCCCAACGGTTCTCGCAGAGGATCACGTTGGTGAGAGGATAATTTAGTACACAATCAGTGAGTACAGCATAGATGGCAAAAACTAAAGAGACACATCTATGCTCCGTCAAAAATAAAAAGTGAGCACCTAAAACAAACCAGCATTTACAATGCAATTGTCTCGACATTGTTAAAGTTAGAGCTATTGGCATTGCTCATGACATTATTTTTTATTTGTTTTGGTTTTAAAAACATAAATAAATGGCATTGTCATTTACAATGCCAATAGCTTAATCGTTCGCAAATGCGAGACCTATTGCATTTGCACCCACACAGAGCCAAACATACAAAGCCACCCACACACATAGAGCCACCCTCAGTCATTCACATAGAGCCACCCACACACACAGCCACCTGCACACACAGCCACACACAGAGCCACCCACACACACACAGAGCCACTCACACACACAGAGCCACTCACACACACAGAGCCACCCATACACATAGAGAGCCACCCACACACATAGAGCCACCCACACACACACAGAGCCACCCACACATAGAGCCATCTACAAAAAAAGCTACACAGAGCCACACACACACACAGAGCCACTCACACACACAGAGCCACCCACACACATAGAGAGCCACCCACACACATAGAGCCACCCACACACACACAGAGCCACCCACACATAGAGCCACCTACAAAAAAAGCTACACAGAGCCACACACACACACACACACACAGACAGTGCTGTCCTCTCTCTACCAAATGTTGCTCTTCTCACCACAGAACAACCTTCCAATTAGCTCCTAAACACAGTTTCTCCCAAACTCCCTCCACTTTGTTGACACTCCGAATGTTTCTCCGTTCCTTCCTGGCAGAAATAAGACTCCACCTTCATCGCTTATCCGCGTGGCTCGCGTTTCCCTCATTATTTAGGGGTTCAAATAATACTTTTCCTCAAAAAGACTTGTTCATCTGCTCCCCCTCCCAGTTTCACGCGCAGGTTCCCCCGCAATCATTGGCTTACCTGTAATTGCTGTAAACTGAAGCAAGAGAGCTGAAAAGTGGGAAGGTGCAGCACCCAGTGTGGATAAAGCTGCGGGTCCACCTCGGGCTGCCATCTGTAGTTCCAAAGCACAACAAACCGCGTCCACAAACTCTGACGTCACTGCGCCAACATCAAGCCATAGCATTGCGCGCGCTGCATTTCTGTCACCTTGCCTGCAAATCAAATTGTCTTGCACGTGCACCTTACCTAAACAGGCACTTTACTCATGTCATCCAGTGGCTTCGCCGAAAAACGCACTCCTTAACCGCACTGCACTTCAACGTTTGTTTACATAGAATTGAAACACTACCTGTAAGGTACTAAAGTGGGGCATTTTCTACCGAGCGTGGCCGCAAATACAAACCGCGTGCTTTACTTTTTTTAAAAAACCTATATCTTGGAACCTCCCGTGCTCAAGTCGTGGCGCCTTCTGTTTTCATAATCTGCTTATAAATCTGCTTTATTACGTTTTTTCAACCATGGGAGGAAGATGGGCTGCCACGGAGCAGGAGGGAGGAAGCGGGTCAAAGGGAAAGTGCTGCTCCTACGGGGGTGCCCGGGAGCCGGCGACATTGTTTGGGAGGCGTTTGGAGCGTGCAATGGAAACAAGAGGGTCCGGGTGCAGCCGGAAAAGGAAGAATGGGGCCAAATGGCTTAATGTCGTAGTGGGTGAGTGACAGAATCGAGTGTCTCCCCCCGGGTGGACCCGAGAGATGTGTGCAGTCCCGGCGTTGATGCAGTTCAGGAGCATCAAGATGGTAGTCTGGACCCGATAGTCAGGAGAGGGACTCCAGCTCGCCGGATCATAGGAGCCCTCTACACATGCTGCTAGAAAGAGCTCTAGTGCCAGCGTGTGCTAAGAGCCATCAGAGCAGCGGGGAGGGCTGTGAGATACTGTCCCCGTCACAGCCGAGTGTGTGTGCCACAGGGAACTCTCTGTGCAGAGGGAGGGTGTCCCTGAACACCACCATGTTTCTCCGAGGCGATGCAGAAATGCCTCGAAGAAACGCAGCTCATTTTGGGATTAGAGGGCGTGTTTTTTTTTTCTCTCCTCTTTCAATTGGCTGGAATGTAAAATTCCAGCCAATGGGAAGAGGAGAGAAAGAAAAGAGAAAGAAGCAAAAAAACACCCCCCCGTATCTGAACAAAACGACGGGGCTCAAACTGAGTGACGCCCCTCTCCTCCAATGGCTGGCCTCTGTTTAGGAAGCCAGCCAATGGAGAAGAGGGGCGGGTTCAAGCCCCACTCTAGAAAACAGGCTCAGAGCGAGACTGCGCAAGCGCAGCCTTCGGTCCAAGACCTAAAAAGTGGAAGTGATCCACACATGGATACCATGAAGAATATAGTGACACAAGTGTCAGTTCAATAAGCACTAAAAACCCATGCCGTGTTCAAATCTACCCAGCTACTAAAGGTAGAGTGGCTCAATAAATAGTGTAGGTAAGACAGATAACTTTTAAGTTTTTCAAGATCATGTGAATATTATAAATCTGAAAAATATGAAATCTGAAAGAAACAGGTTAGTATTGGATTCTTTACCTTAGAATATCCCCAGGCGCCAGACTGGATCCGGAAATTTTTGCGTAGCAGTACCCATGCGTGTCGGTAGGCGTCGTCCGCGGCTCCGCGTCTGTGTCGTGGGCGCCGTCATGATGTCGTCGGAGTACTTAGATGCCGTCGGAGTACTTAGATGCCGCCCCGCGCGCTGACGTCCGTTCTTTTTTCGGCGCCAGCAAGAGCAGATCCGGAAAAAGTTGTACCCTAGTCAATTTTTGACTAACATTTTACAATCCTTTTTGATCTACTTTCTAAGTCTCGACTCAGACGGTGCCGGTAGGGATGCCCGGGTTCAAGCCCTGCGCCGACTTTAACCGAATGATGTCGGTTACTGACCCCCCCCCCCCCATCGCTGGTGCCTGTACTGTCTAGGCCCGGACCACGACGACAAGTCCTGCTCCGACTGCCGGGCCCTGACGTCTAAAGCTAGACAGGAGCGGTCCCGTAAGCGACTCGAGCTTCGGCAGTCTGCCCCGCGCTGCTCGAGGTCCCAGGCCGGAAGGAGGTTGAGGGACCGGTCGCAGAGCCGGAGTCCCCACTGTTCCAGGATTCGTCATTGGTCTCTGGGCTCGAAGTCCTCAGGTAGGAGGCCCAAGAAGTCGTAGAGGCGACATCGCTCTTCTGACTCCCCCGGACGCTCGCGCAATGCGGCCGTGGGTTCGGGCGACACTGCCCACTCGGCTCCAGCGGAGCCGCAGGTGTCACGGCCTGCTCCATTCCCGCCGGTCCCTGGGCAGAACGCGACGCCGGGGGAGATTGATGACTTCCTCATGGCCATGAGGTTGCTCGCTCCCCGCCTAGTTCCGCGACGCCTTTGGGCCAAGTGGCCCCCACTGGGTCCCCACGCGGGCCGGGTGCTTCGGCTCCGGCGCCGCAGACGACTTCAGTCCCGGGGCCCCACTGGATCCGGGTCGTCTACCTCGCTGGCGACGCTCCCCAGGGTGTCACTCCCGGCGCCGTCCCAGGACGACGCCAACCCTGGTCCTGCCCTTGATTTGGGGCCAGCGTCGGACCGGCGCCGTATTCGACGCCGCTTGGAGACCCGGCCCCATCCTTTGAGCCTGAGTACCAGGCGATGGGTGACGAGGGGGATTGGGAGGAGTCTGAGGACCACCTGGCACGTGAGTGTCTTCGGCGGACTGGACAGGAGAGCTTGGGGAGGCCAGTGGTCTGGACACTTCGCCCGACACTGGTTTCGTCTCCCCTCCTAGCGTGGCTACGGAGGAGGGGGCAGCCTATAGCGTGGCGCTGATGAGGGCGGCCAAGGCTTTGGGCATTGAGCTCCCTGTCGCGGCCGTGAGGACTAACCTCACTGAGGTTCTTAAACCGCAGGCAAGCTCGGCCGAGCCTCTGCTGCCGTTTAATGAGGCCTTATCAGACGTTCTTCTGGGCACTTGGTCCAAGCCCGCCACAGGTCAGCCTATGGATAGGAACGTGACCAGGCGCCACCGCCCAGCTCCGGGTGACCTCTGCTTTGTCTACCCATCCCACTCCCGAGAGCCTGATCTTCCAGGCCTCTAATTCCCAGACCGCATTCCGGAATCCAAGAGGTACGAGCAATACGGGAAGAAAGTATTCTCCTCCCTAAGTTTTGGATTGCGGTCAGTCAACACCGCATGCCTCTTGGGCCACTACACCCACTCTCTGTGGGATACTGACGCGGTTGTGCTGCCAGAATGCCCGGTGGAGGTCCGGGCTAAACTCTGCCAAGCCCTTGTGGAGGTTCGAGATGCGGCGCGTTATTCCATCAAGTGTGGGCTGGACACAACTGACTCACCAGGCAGAGCAATGGCAACGACTGTGGCGATTCGCCACCACGCCTGGTTGAGGTCTGCCAACTTTTCGACTGATGTCCAGAACACCCTTATGGACATGCCATTCGATGGCCGGCGCCTCTTTGGTGACAAGGCAGACCATGCGGCTTGAGCACTTTAAGGACTCCAGGGCTACGGCCAAGTCCTTGGGCCTCTCGGCCCGCGCCAGCAAACGGCTGCCTTTCGTCCCTTTCGTGGCCAAGTAAGGGGCGCCCCCACACGTCCTGCCAGCCAAGGGCCGCAGACTACCACCTAGTGCCGTGGCGAACGTGGAAACCGCCGTGGCGGCGGTTGGGGACAACGGCGAGGCCAGAGCACACCTGCCCCTGCAGCATCTGCCTCAAAACCCTCCTAGTCCGAGCTTTCAGGCCCATGTGACACCAGTGGTGGGCAGGGTTCGCCATCACCACTTCCACTGGCGCACAGTCACATCGGACAGGTGGGTGCTGCAAATCGTCCGAAAGGGCTACTTCCTCCCCTTCGAGGTGACCCCTCCAGCCATGCCACCGCAGTGCCACTGCAGTGCCACCCCGTGTCGGGGTTCACTTGAAACTTCTACAAGAGGAAGTTACGGCCCTCTTGGCCAAGGGGGCCATCGAGCACGTTCCTGGGCCAGAAGTAGGGTGTGGTTGTTACTCCCACTACTTTCTGGTACCCAAGAAGGGCATGGGGGGGGCAACAGCTTCCTCCGGAAGGAGAAGTTCAAGATGCTGACATTGGCTCAGGTCTTAGCTGCCCTAGACCCTGGAGACTGGATGGTAGCGTTGGACTTGCAGGATGCTTATTTTCACTTCCCCGTCCTGCCGGCCCACCGGCGTTACCTGCGGTTCACGGTAGGCCACGAGCACTTTCAGTTTACTGTGCTCCCCTTCGGCCTTACCAGCGCCCCACAGGTGTTCACGAAAGTTATGGCAGTGGTTGCAGCTCATCTGCGCAGGTTAGGAGTTTCAGTCTTCCCCTACCTCGACGACTGGTTGTTGAAGGTGGGCTCGCCCCAAACAGTAGTCAGCCACCTCCAGACTACGGCCGACCTCCTGCACCTGCTGGGGTTCTCCATCAATGTGCCGAAGTCACACCTGTGTCCCTCTCAAAAGCTCCTCTTCATCGGAGCGGTTCTAGACTCTGCGCAAGGCCTCTTTGAGCAGTGGGGAGAGCCTTGGTTAGATCTATTCGCCACAGAAGAGAACGCGCAGTGTCATCAGTTCTGCAAGTTGGTATTTCCAAGGCGGCACTCGCTCGGAGACGCTTTTCGTCGCGAGTGGAGTTGCGGTCTATTGTACGCCTTTCCGTCTATACCACTTGCCCAGAGTGCTGAAGATCAAGTGCGAGCGGGCCCAAGTCATCCTTGTGGCTCCAGACTGGGCATCAAGATACTGGTATTCCGAGCTACTCAGCATGTCAGTCGATCCCCCGATTTGTCTGCTCTTCAGGAGGACCTTCTGTCGCAGCAACAGGGGACGGTCCTCCACCTGAACCTGTCCAGTCTCCAACTCCATGCTTGGAGATTGAGCGGCGACAGTTGAGGCCATTTGACTTGCCTCCTGAAGTTTGTACTGTGATTCTGGCAGCCAGACGTCCCTCCACGAAGTAGGTATACGCCTGCAGGTGGAACAGATTTGTGGCATGGTGCACAGCAAAGGCTGTGGATCCACTCTTCCCCCTTTCTGAGGTTCTCTTCCTTCTCTCGTGCCCAGCAGGGCTCTGCTCTGGGCACTATCAAGGGCTACCTTTCTGCCTTCTTGAGGCTACCTGATCAGCCTTCTTTATTCAATTCCCCGATTGTTAACAGATTCTTGAAGGGCATAACTCATATGTTCCCCCTGTTCCTTTCCTGATGCCCCCGTGGTACTTGAAACTGGTTTTGACTTACCTGATGTGCGCTCCCTTTGAGCCGCTTCATAACTGTCCTCTTCGCCTTCTTACTCTGAAGACTGCTTTCCTGGTTGCCATCACCTCTGCCAGGAGAGGGAGTGAGCTCCAGGATCTTTCTTCCAAGCCTCCGTTCCTTTCTGTCGATCTGGACAAGGTTGTGTTGCAGACAAGACCCTCTTTCCTGCCCAAGGTAGTCGCAGCCTTCCACATCGGGCAGTCAATCACCTTGCCCACCTTCTTTCTGCCTCCGCATCCCTCTAAAGAGGAAGAGCGGCTCCACCTTCTGGACCCAAAACGTGCTCTCTTATTATTTGGATCGCACACGCCAGTTCCGGGTGTTTGACCAACTCTCTGGTTACGTGAGCGCTAAGACGGGACGGGCGGTGCACAAACGGACCATCTCTCTGTGGGTCGTGTTGTGTATCAAGGCATGCTACTCTTTGGATAAAAAGGAGCCTCCTGTTGGGCTGAGGGCCCATTCCACTTGGGCCACGGCGGCTACTACTGCCCTGGGCCGGGGAGTCACACGTTTGCAAGACACTTCTGCCTGGACAGCCAAGTCCGGAGGGATGGCTTCTTTGGCCGTTCCGTCGTCCAGGACTTTCTGGTGTGATTATTGGTTTGCAGACCCACCACCGGGGTTGGTATTGCTGGGGTATCTATTCTAAGGTAAGGAATCTAATACTAACCTGTTTCTTTCAGATGCACAAGTTACTCACCTTCGGTAACAATATATCTGTAAGAAACAGTAGTTTGTATTAGATTCCTTACCACCCCACCCATCCTCCCCGTTCTGCGAACAGATATCTAGGGTTAAGGTTATCCCCTTTCAGGCCCCTAGTTTCATGGCACTAGTGTTGGTTTTTATCATGGCTCTGCGTTTCTGGCGCGCAAAAGCTGTGTATAAGACCGGAAGTCAGCCCGCGGAGGCGGCGTCTAAGTACTCCGACGTCATCGCGGCGCCCACAACGCCGACTACTGACCCGGAGCTGCGGACGACGCCTATTGACGCGGATGGGTACTGCTAGCAAACATTTCCGGATCCAGTCTGACGCCTGGGGATATTCTAAGGTAAGGAATCTTAATACTAACTACTGTTTCTTACAGATATATCGTTACCGAAGGTAAGTAAGTAACTTGTGCGTTAAACATGTGGTCAGGTGAAAGGCAGTCCGAGGTTTGGCTAAGAGGCTCTAACGGAAGTAAGACATCTGTTCCAATATTATCTTAATTAGATACAGCTTACATGGACATCCATCCTTTTCTTGCAAAGCTCCATCATTTCCCTAATGGCGAAAAACAATCTGAGGATGGAGCCGATGCCCATGCGCAATGTGGTCCAAAGGAGGAGTCTCCTATCTCATGACTTCCAAAGAACTTTTCAGGACAAAAACAAACTGCAAACATCCGGGCCCAACACTAGGTGGCGATCTATGCACAGTGTTTCTCTGCAGCTCTATATGCCAAGAACAGATGCATACTGGTAAGTAGCATTTTCCTTTCTGTTCATCCGGACAAGCTGGTTCTGAGGACTTGGCCTTCTTTCTTGCCTCAGGTTGTCACGCCCTTCCACATCGGGCACACCATGTTGTCCTTCTTTCCGCCTCCGCATCCTTCAAAAGAGGTAGAGAGGCTCCACCGTCTGGACCCAAAACGGGCGCTCTCGTTCCATCTGAAACGCACACGACCGTTCCCGGTGGATGACAAGCTTTTTGTTGACTACGTGGGCGCCAAAAAAGGTTGGGCCGTGCACAAATACCACCTCTCTCGGTGGGTCATTCTCTGTATCACGGCATGTTATTTGTTGGCTAAGAAGTAGCCTCCTGTGGGGCTGCGTGCCCATTCCAACTGGGCAACAGCAGCCACTACTGCCTTGGAACGCGGCGTTCCCTTGCAGGACATTTCAGGCAGTAATGCAGGCCTTGCTGCACAAGTTTACCAAGCATTACTGCCTTGACAGTCCAGTCCGAGGAGACTACTTCTTTAGCCGTTCGGTTCTCTGTGACTTTCAGGTTTAGTCTTGTCTGCAGACTCTCTACCGAGGTTGGTATTGCTGGGGTATCTATTCTCAGGTAAGGAATCTATCACTAACGTGTCTCTTTCAGATGCACAAGTTACTACTACTTGTGTAACAATAGATCTGTAAGACATTAGTGATTATATTCCTTACCGCCCCACCCATCCTCCCCGTTCTGCAAACTCATTACTAGGATTAAGGACATCCGTTTCATGGCACCAGTAGTCTGTTTCTTGCATGGCTCTGCGTGCCTGGCATGGAAAGTCGTGCACAGAACTGACGTCCGCGCGCTTGGGTGGCGCCTAAGTAGTCCCCGTGACTCTATCTCTGTGCATATGATGCCAGTGGACGCGGAGCCACCCACTGACACACAGGGGTACTGCTAGCAAAACATTCTGGATCCAGTCTGATGCCTTGGGATGTTCTAAGGCAGTGGTTCCCAAACTTTTTTGACCCGTGGCTCCCTTGACCTAATTGGCAGTTGGGCGTGGCTCCCTACCATTTGCTTACCGGGGTGCCGCAGTGCACACTTGGGGAACCACTGCCATAGCCCATTGGCTGAGTTCATGCACTTATTTGTTTCCATTGAAAGCAATGAATATTGCCACTGTGGTGAAGTGGAGTTATCACTACCTTCAGTAGAATGTATAGGTTGCACACAGTCTTGTCCCAATTGAGAACTGTTGGTTCAGGTTTCTACTTTAGAAAACCTGAGCTACAAGACCCCATTAAAATTGGTGCAGAAACTGTGGCTAGTGTAGAATGTGAAAGCTGGGGTAAGATGAGTGTCTTTGCCTTGTGTCAGTACCTGTGAAGCTTGCTCTCTGCTGTATAGAGCATGTTGCTTGCACATCCAGTCACATCTTGATAATTTTTAACACTCTTTGAGGATTGTGCCCTGAATGTCTCAAATAACCTGTACTTATGCTCAAATAATGCCCATCTGCATAATGTTCTTGCACGTGTTCAGATAAGTGAATCGTGCTATTAGTATTAGTGTTTAAAGTGTACTGTTTTTCCATGGAACAATATTCGATTATACAGTGCCAGGAACCATCATCAAATCAAAATCAAATCAATAATTTATATAGCGCGCTACATACCCAGAGGGTCTCAAGGCGCTTGAGGAAGGGTGGGGAATTACTTGTCGAATATCCAGGTTTTAAGTTGCTTTCTGAATGCTAGGTGGTTCTGAGTGAGGCGAAGGTGAATGGGAAGTGAGTTCCAGGTTTTAGCCGCCAGGTAGGAGAAGGATCTTCCTCCCATGGTGGCTTTGTTGATGCGAGGTACAGCAGCAAGGGCTTGGTTGGAAGAGCGTAGCTGGCGGGAGGGGGTGTAGAAGGAAAGTCGTGTGTTGAGGCATTTGGGTCCAAGTTCGTAAAGTGCTTTGTGTGCGTGGGTTAGGAGGCGGAATGTTATCCTCTTATTGACGGGGAGCCAGTGGAGGTTTTTCAGGTGACCAGAAATGTGGTCTTTACGCGTGATGTCTAGTATGAGTCTGGCTGATGCCTTCTGGATGCGTTGGAGTTTTTTCTGAAGTTTTGCAGTGGTACCGGCGTACAGGGTGTTTCAGTAGTCCCGGCGGCTTGTAACCAGTGCGTGGGTGACCGTTTTTCTAGTTTCAGTGGGGATCCAGCGGAATGTTTTTTTGAGCATGCGAAGAATGTTGAAGCAAGATGATGAAACGGCGTTGACTTGGCTGGTCATCGAGAGTGAGGAATCCAGGATGACGGCTAAGTTTCGTGCGTGGTCCGTCGGGATGGGTACTTTTCCAAGGGCCTCTGGCCACCAAGAGTCGTCCCAGGCGGAGGGGGAGGTACCTAAGATGAGGACTTCTGTTTTGTCTGAATTCAGTTTCAGACGGCTGTGCTTCATCCACTGAGCTACTTCTTTCATTCCTTCATGTAGGTTGGTTTTGGCGGTGTTAGGGTCTTTAGTGAGAGAGAGGATTAGTTGAGTGTCATCAGCGTAGGAGATGATGTTGTTGTGTTGGCGTGCGATGGTCGCGAGGGGGCTCATGTAAACGAAGAGGGTGGGGCTGAGTGAAGATCCTTGTGGCACGCCGCAAATGACTTCAGTGGCCTCTGACTTGAATGGTGGGAGGCGGACTCTCTGAGTTCTTCCGGCAAGGAACGAGGTGATCCATTCTAGTGCTTTTCCTTGGATTCCGATGTATCTGAGGCGTTGTAACAGGGTGCTATGACAGACTGTGTCGAAGGCCGCGGAGAGATCGAGGAGGATGAGGGCGACTGTGTCTCCATTGTCCAGTAGAGTTCGAATGTCGTCTGTTGCTGCGATGAGTGCAGTCTCAGTGCTGTGTTTGGCTCGGAAGCCGGACTGTGAGGAGTCTAGGGATTTGTTGGTTTCGAGGAAGGCGGCGAGCTGGTTGTTGACAGCTTTCTCGATGACTTTGGCCGGGAATGGAAGGAGCGAAATGGGGCGGTAGTTTTTGAGTTCGGTGGGGTCAGCTGTGGGTTTTTTCAGAACGGCGCTGAGTTCGGCGTGTTTCCAGCTTTCTGGGAAGGTGGCGGAGTTGAGGAAGCAGTTGATGACGTCTCGGAGGTGTGGTGCTATGATGGAATCTGCTTTGTTGAAGATGTGGTGAGGGCATGGGTCTGTGGGGGATCCTGAGTGGATGGAGTTCATCAGGCGGATGGTGTCCTCAGTGGTGATTGGGTTCCAGTCATTAAGGATGTTCAAGGGGGGTGAAGGTGCGGCAGAAGGTTGGGTGGGTTGGTCTCCAGGTTGGTTCTCGAAGCTGTTGTGGATGTCTGCAATTTTGTCGTGGAAGAACGAAGCTAGGGAGTCGCAAAGGGCTTGAGAGGGAGTGATGTCGTTGGAGTTGGCAGTGGGGTTGGTGTACTCTTTATCTGAAAGAAACACGTTAGTATTAGATTCCTTACCTTAGAATATCCCCAGGCGTCAGTCTGGATCCGGAAACTTTTGCGTAGCAGTACCCCTGCGCATCGGTAGGCGTCGTCTGCAGGCGTCCCCTGCGGCTCCGCGTCAGTCGTTGGCGTCGTGCGCCGTGATGACGTCGCTGGAGTATATAGACGCCGCCTCCGCGCGCTGACGTCAGTTCTTCTTTTTTCCGCGCCAGTTGGCGCAGATCCGAAGAGCAGTACTCCGGTCTTTGACCAAGTTTTTTTATCTTTTTTGATCTCTGAATCTTCTACGGTGCCGTAGGATGCCCGGTTTTCAAGAACTGTGACGACTGTGACCGGACAATGTCAGTCACGGATCATCACCGACTCTGCCTCCGGTGCCTGGGCCCCGACCACGACGTGGACGCCTGCGTCGACTGCCGGGCCTGGACTAATAAAGCTAGGCGGGAGCGGTCCCGCAAGCTGCTCGAGCTCCGGGTGTCGGCCCCGCCTCGAGAGCGGTCCCGGTCCGGCCGGAGGTCGAGGGAGCGATCGAGGGAGCCGTCCGGGAGCCGTCACGGGCGCTCCGGGAGTAGTCACCATTCATCTGGTTCCTCAGGAAGCACAAAAAGTCGGGGCGTCGTCATTGTACCCCCGACTCCCCCCGACGCTCGCACGAGGCGGCCGGGGGTTCGGGTGGCCCCGCCCCCGCGGCTCCGCGTGAGTCGCCGACGCGGCCTGCTCCATACCCTGCGGTCCCTGGGCAAGGCGCGTCCCCCGAGGAGATAGAGGCGTTCCACGTGGCCATGAGGGCTCTTTCTCCTCCGGCGGGTTCCGCGGCGCCTTCGGGCCCTGTGAACCCGTCTGGGGGCCCTAGCGGCTCGGGTGACCCTGCCTCGACGCCGTCTGGTGCTCCGGCGCCGCAGACGGCTCCGATCCCGGCGCCGCAGGGGCCTTCGGGGTTGACGCCGGCAGGTCAACTGGCCTCTCCGGCGCCGATTCCATCGGGGCAACCCCTGGCGCCGCCCCCGCGCGGCGCCGGTGCTCCGGGCGGCGCCGTCCCCATTCCCTCTCCGAATCCGGACGCGGAGTCGGACCGGCGTCATTCGACGCCGGGCTCGACGCCGATGGGGCCTGTGAACCCCGAGGAGCCGGTCTACATTGTTGACTCAGAGTATGGTGAAGATGTAGAATACGGAGAGGGGTGGGAGGGGTCCGAGGACCCTCTGTCACGCGAGTGTCAGTATGACATGGACTGGACAGGTGACTTGGGTGACGCCAGTGGTCTGGATGACTCCCCCCAACCCTGGTTTTGTCTCGCCTCCTACCGTGGCTACGGAGGAGAGGGCTTCCTATTCAGTGGTGTTGATGAGGGCTGCCAAGGCCTTACACCTTGAGCTCCCCATCGCGGCCGTGAGGACTAACATCCTCACAGAGGTCTTCAAACCGCAGTCATGCCCACAGGAGCCACTGCTGCCGTTTAACGAGGCCTTAACGGACGTTCTTTTGGGCACGTGGTCCAGGCCCGCATCAGGTTTGCCTGTTGATAGGAACGTGGCCAGACGCCACCATCCGTGTGCGGACGACCCCAAGTTTCTGTCCACCCACCCCACCCCTGAGAGTCTGGTGATCCAGGCCTCCACCTCCCAAACCGCATTCCCGTCGGCCCCGCCCGACAGGGAATCAAAGAGGTACGACCAGTATGGCAAGAAGGTCTTTTCGTCCCTGAGTCTGGGACTGCGGTCTTGCAACACCGCATGCCTCTTGGGCCGTTACACCCACTCTCTGTGGGACACGGTCGCGGACCTGCTGCCTGAATGCCCCGCGGAGGTACGGGCTAAGCTCGGCAAGGCTATGATTGAAGGCCGAGACGCAGCAAGATATTCCATCAGGTGTGGTCTTGATACGACCGACTCGCTGGGCAGAGCGATGTCCACGACGGTGGCGATTCGTCGCCACGCCTGGCTGAGATCTGCCAACTTCTCGGCTGATGTCCAGAATGCTTTGATGGGCATGCCGTTTGATGGCAGTCGCCTGTTTGGCGACAAAGCGGACCACGCGCTGGAGCGCTTCAAGGACTCCAGGGTCACGGCCAAGTCCTTGGGTCTCTCGACCCAGCGCCAGCAAACGGGTTCGTTTCGCTCCTTTCGTAGCCAAGGAAGGGGCGGTCCCACACGTGCTGCCAGCCACTCGCCGCAACAGAATTATCAACGCGGTGGCGGCCGTGGAAACCGCCGTGGTGGCGGTCGGGGACAGCGGCGAGGTCAGGCCACACCTCCCCCCGCAGCATCTGCCACTAAATCCTCCTAGTTCGAGCTTTCAGGCCCATGTGACACCGGTGGGAGGCAGGGTTCGCCATCACCTCTCCCACTGGTGCACAATAACATCGGACAGGTGGGTGCTGCAGCTCGTCCGAAGGGGCTACTCCCTCCCCTTCGAGACAACACCTCAAGCCATGCCACCGCAGAACCACCGTGTGTCGGGGGACCACTTGGCACTTCTGAAAGAGGAAGTTACGGCCCTCTTGGCCAAGGGGGCCATCGAGCGCGTTCCTGGGCCAGAAGTAGGACATGGTTGCTATTCCCACTACTTTCTGGTACCCAAGAAGGACAAAGGGGGCCTACGTCCTATCTTGGATCTAAGGAACGTCAACGGCTTCCTCCGGAAGGAGAAGTTCAAGATGTTGACTTTGGCTCAGGTCTTGGCTGCTCTAGACCCACAAGACTGGATGGTAGCGTTGGACTTGCAGGATGCGTACTTTCACATCCCCGTCCTGCCGGCCCACCGGCGTTACCTGCGGTTCACAGTAGGCCTCGAGCATTTTCAGTTTATCGTGCTCCCCTTCGTCCTTACAAGAGCCCCACGGGTGTTCACCAAAGTGATGGCGGTGGTCGCAGCTCATCTGCGCAGATTGGGGGTCTCAGTCTTCCCCTATCTAGACGATTGGTTGTTGAAGGCGGGCTCGCCCCAGACAGTCGTCAGCCACCTTCAGATGACGGCAGATCTCCTGCACCAGCTGGGGTTCTCCATCAATGTGCCGAAATCACACCTGTGTCCCTCTCAAAAGCTCCTTTTCATCGGAGCGGTTCTCGACTCGGCGCAGTTTCGGGTCTATCCTCCGGAACGGCGAATCCAGGATATACAGGCTTTGATTCCCATCTTCCAGCCGTTATCCCGGGTTTCGGTCAGGTTGACGCTGCGGCTGCTGGGGCTGATGGCTTCCTGCATCCTTCTGGTGCATCACGCCCGGTGGCGGATGCGGGCTCTGCAGTGGGACCTGAAGTTTCAGTGGGCCCAGCATCAGGGCAACCTGTCCGACCACGTCTTGATCTCGGAGGGCACTGCGAGACAACTGCAGTGGTGGCTTACGGACCGCGATTGGGTCAGAGGCATATCCCTCTCCCTTCCCCAACCGGAGCACGTTGTTGTGACGGACGCGTCCCTCCAGGGCTGGGGAGGCCACTTGGGAGAGGCAGAGATCAGAGGCATCTGGTCTCCGGCGGAGTCCCGGCTCCATATAAACCTGCTGGAGCTGCGGGCGATTCGTTTGGCACTGAAGGCATTCCTCCCCTCTGTCCGGGGGAGTGTAGTGCAGGTGTTCACGGACAACACCACCGCCATGTGGTACTGCAACAAACAGAGCGGGGTGGGGTCGTGGACCCTTTGCCAGGAGGCTCTGCGCCTCTGGCAATGGCTGGAACGTCAAGGCGTGACTCTGACGGTTCAACACCTGGCAGGTTCTCTGAACGCCAGGGCGGACGAACTCAGCCGTCGGTGCTCGATGGATCACGAATGGCGTCTGAACTCGGACGTGGCGCAAGCCCTCTTTCGGCAATGGGGAGAGCCTTGGTTAGATCTATTCGCCACAGAAGAGAACGCGCAATGTCATCAGTTCTGCGCGTTGGAGTTTCCAAGACTGCACTAGCACGGCGACGCCTTTCGGCTCGAGTGGAGTTGCGGTCTGTTATACGCCTTTCCGCCTATACCACTTCTGCCCAGAGTGCTGAAGATCAGGCGCGACCGGGCCCAAGTCATCCTTGTGGCTCCGGACTGGGCTCGAAGGTACTGGTATCCCGAGCTACTCAGCATGTCAGTCGGTCCCCCGATCCGCCTGCCCCTTCAGGAGGACCTTCTGTCGCAACAGGGGACGGTCCTCCACTCGAACCTGTCCAGCCTCCACCTCCATGCGTGGAGATTGAGCGGCGGCAGTTGAGGCCATTTGACTTGCCTCCTGAAGTTTGTGATGTGATTCTGGCGGCCAGGCGGCCCTCCACAAAGTCGGTATACGCCTGCCGGTGGAACAGATTTGTGGCATGGTGCACAGCAAAGGCTGTGGATCCTCTCTCTGCCCCTCTTTCTGAGGTTCTTCTCTTCCTTCTTTCTCTTGCCCAGCAGGGCTCTGCTCTGGGCACTATCAAGGGCTACCTTTCTGCCCTTTCGGCCTTTCTGAGGCTGCCTGATCAACCTTCTTTGTTCAAGTCCCCTATTGTAATGAGATTCTTGAAGGGCATCACACACATGTATCCTCCTGTTCCGTTTGTGATGCCTCAGTGGGACTTGAACCTGGTTCTAACCTTCCTGATGTTTGCTCCCTTTGAGCCACTTCATTCCTGTCCTCTCCGTCTCCTGACTTTAAAGACGGCCTTCCTGGTTGCCATCACCTCTGCCAGGAGAGTGAGTGAGCTCCAGGCTCTTTCTGTCAAACCTCCTTTCTTGTCCATTCATTGAGACAAGGTGGTTCTGAAGACTAGACCTTCTTTCCTGCCCAAAGTAGTTTCTGCTTTTCACATCGGGCAGTCCATCACCCTCCCCTCCTTCTTCCCGCCTCCGCATCCTTCAAAGGATGAAGAGCGGCTACATCGTCTGGACCCAAAACGTGCGCTTTCATTTTATATGGATCGCACACGCCAGTTCCGGGTGGATGACCAACTGTTTGTTGGCTACGTGGGTGCGAAGAAGGGACGGGCGGTACATAAGCGGACCATCTCTCGGGTCGTTCTGTGCATCAAAGCGTGCTACTCTTTGGCTCGGAAGGAGCCTCCAGTTGGGCTGAGGGATCATTCCACTCGGGCCACGCGGCTACTACTGCCTTGGGCCGGGGAGTCCCCTTGCAGGACATTTGCCAGGTGGCTACGTGGGCCTCGCTGCACACCTTTGCGAGGCACTACTGCCTGGACTGTCAAGTCCGAAGGGATGGCTTCTTTGGCCGTTCTGTCCTCCAGGACTTTCTGGTGTAGGAATGTATTGGTCCGCAGACCCACCACCGGGGTTGGTATTGCTGGGGTATCTATTCTAAGGTAAGGAATCTAATAATAACGTGTTTCTTTCAGATGAACAAGTTACTTACCTTCGGTAACGATATATCTGTAAGAAACATTAGTTAGTATTAGATTCCTTACCGACCCACCCATCCTCCCCGTTCTGCGAACTGATACCTAGGGTTAAGGACATCCCTTTCAGGGCCCTAGTTTCAAATGGCACCAGTGTTGGTTCTCACATGGCTCTGCGTGTTCTGGCGCGGAAAAGCTGTGTGCAAAGAACTGACGTCAGCGCGCGGAGGCGGCGTCTATATACTCCAGCGACGTCATCACGGCGCACGGCGCCAACGACTGACGCGGAGCCGCAGGGGACGCCTGCAGACGACGCCTACCGACGCGCAGGGGTACTGCTACGCTAAAGTTTCCGGATCCAGACTGACGCCTGGGGATATTCTAAGGTAAGGAATCTAATACTAACTAATGTTTCTTACAGATATATCGTTACCGAAGGTAAGTAACTTGTTCGAGTTTGAATAATTCCTTGCTGTTGTGGGCGTTGTTGTCTAGTCGGTCTTTGAATGCGGCTTTCTTGGCAGTCCGGATCAGTTGGTGGTGTATGCGGGTGGCGTTTTTGAAGGCGTCCCAGGTGCTGGTTTTTGGGTCTTTTTTCCAGGCCTTCTCAAGGGAGCGAGAGATTTTCTTGGATTTCTTAAGATCATCGTTGAACCAGGGGGCGTTTTTGCTGCCTTGTTTGGATTGACGTTTTTTCAGAGGTGCTAGGTTGTCGGCGCTGTTGGTTAGCCATTGAGTGAGGTTAATGGCTGCTTGGTTGGGGTTCGAAGAGTGGGCAGGGGGGTTTTGAAGAAGCGATGAGGAGATCTGGTCGATGGTGATTTTGTTCCAGTTTCTTCGCAGAGTAGGTTGAGAATGGTTGTGAGTTGTGGTCTTTTTGTAGATAAAGTGAACGCAGCTGTGGTCCGTCCAGTGGAGAACTGTGGTGTGACTGAAGGAGATATGTTTGCTGGAGGTGAAGATAGGGTTGAGTGTGTGACCTGCGTTGTGAGTGGGGGTATTAACAAGTTGTTTGAGTCCGAGGTTGGCGAGATTGTCCAGAAGGGTGGTGGTGTTGCTGTCGTTGCTTTTTTCCAGGTGAAAATTGAGGTCTCCCAATAGAATGTAGTCCTCGGAGGGGAGGGCGTGTGGGGTGATAAAGTCAGTGATGTCTTCACTGAATTGTGCACGGGGTCCAGGTGGCCCGTAGAGGAGGGTGCCTCTGAGTGTGGTTTTGGGGTCGGTGTGGATCTGGAAGTGAAGGTGTTCGGCGCTAGCGAGGTTGACGTCTGAGCTGGTTGAGATGCGGATGGAATTCTTATGGACGATAGCGATGCCTCCTCCTGTTTGGTTGGTGCGGTCTTTTCGGATGATCTTGTAGCCTTCCGGGATGGCAATGGTGATGTCTGGGGCTGAGGAGGCGTTCATCCATGTTTCTGTTAGGAAGGTGACGTCAGGAGAGATGGTGTCTAGTAGATTCCAAAGGTCGATGGCGTGTCTGTGGACCGAGCGGGTGTTGAGCAGGATGCATTTTAGGTGGTTGGTGTCAGAACTCTGTTTGGTGTTAGTGGATGGGGAGTTGGTCTTGGTGCAGTCATACTTGCAGGAGTTGCATGTGAAGGGTCCATGGGTGTGTCCAGGAGCGGCTTGGACGCAGTTGGGGAGTCGACCGGGGTTAAGGGCTGAGAGGGTGGAGGCGTCGTATGTAATGCGGGTGGGGTGGGTGGTACGGGGGCCAGGGGATCTGGCGCTGGGCGCAGTCCAGGCGCGGACGGGCGCAGACGGGCTTACCTCTGGCGCACCTTCGGCGCTGCCGCAGCGCGTGGCCGCTGCGCGTTGATTCATCTGGCATAAAAGGAGAGTGGAGGGGGCAGAGCGTGGGAGGGTCAGCTGGGAGGCGGGGAGCTGGGAGGAAACACGGGCAAAAGTAAATAAACACTAAGATGGCCGCCCGGTAGCTAAATCGAAACTGGGACACAGCCGGAGATCGAGTTCATGTAAGGTTCCTAATAAAAGTATTCAGTAACGCTTCTCATGCAAATTCATTCAGCCGCTCTACAATGGTACATACGCAGTAAATAAAATGCCAAATAAAAACGATACCAAGCGCCTACTATGTTCATAGTGAACACGCTTTAAGAAAACTGATTGCTTTAGGTGCATTTGCAATAATTGTAAATGTATTTTATAGCACAGAAACACCTGAAAAGACATCTGGGCACTTTTTTTTTGCAGCGAGGAGCATGCAACTCCGGAACCTAAGATTAGTAAATGAGTGATTTTTTTTTTTTTTTTCTCGTGCATTAGTTAGTAAACAAACAAGCAACCAAGAACACAATCCTGTTTAGTGGAGTTAGTAGTGGTATGGATAGAATGACAGGAGTGGGTTTGAAAAGGGGAAGTAGTGAGTTGTTTTGTAAGTAGTGTTTGTGTCTGCTTGTTAGTTGGGTGGCATGGCTGAAGGAGGGGTGAAAAACTGAGAAGGATGTTTCCGAATTCACAATAGTCAGAAAGTTGGGATGAGACATAGGGATCAGGGATGGGAAGGACTGATGGTTTATTTTTGTTTTGTTTACAACAGCAAGATGTAGATGCCAGCTCTTCTAAGGCTACATCTATTGCTTTTCCGTACTATGCACGTTGTGTGAAAGGTTGAAAAGTGCAAGCCGCACACGTCACTTATATCGGGGTTGGGAACATCCAAATCTTTGTTTTAACCAGGACCAAGAGCCGAATCCATGCCCACGAACAAAGTATAGTTTTCTATGCTCACTTCTATCATAGATAGATTTTGCGCCCATGACAAGCACCGGGGACATATGAACGTGGCAAATTTCTCCCCTTAACCCCACCTGTAGAAGGAAGGGCAGGGCGCTTCTAGTGAAGACTGCTTGAGCAGCCCCCACCCGCTCCAAACTAGAACAGATGTAAACGCCCATAAACAATAGAATGAAGGTCCGGCACGTGGTGAGACACCAACTCCCATAGAAAATCCTGAAGCGGACCATGGTTGGGGAGGTCACTGGGGCAGCAGGAGCAGCCCTCAATAGAGCCATTGAGATGCAGAGTGCGAGGATCATGTGACCTGGCAGCACAAAGGAGGGGCAGGAATTGCGGCTGCAATTTCCACGGCCCACATTCTGCCCGGCGCCCCTGGCTTCTAATCACGGCACACCAGGGTGCCGTGGCGCACACTTTGGGAACCACTGTTTTAAGGTAAGGAATCTATCACTAACTAATGTCTCTTACAGATATATTGTTACACAAGTAGTAACTTGTGCGTCAAGCGCACAAGGAGGCATATGTGGGCTCTTCAGGAGGATCTAAAGTCTTAGTAACCCCCTGCAAGGGGACTGCTCAGACCACGTTTGGATCCCTCCAACCCCCCCAAAACTGTTGAATTTTAGAAACCACAAAATACGTCCGAAAGGAGAAATACCCTCCCTCCATCCCCGTAACACAAAAAAAGGCAGTATATGACCTAGTCTTACGCATCATAAAATAAATTCCAGGAGCGGCACCGGTGACGGGTGGCATGAGAATGGGATACCACATACCTCCCTCAATCCCAACAAACTCAGCAACCACAAGGATCTGGGAGCCAGTCTAACAGCGGTCTATTGCCCAAAAGGTTTGCCAAGGGATTCCAAAGTGCATTAAATGTATAGTCCATATCGTCGAGGCTGCATGGCGATTAGTGATCTGTCTTCCTGACAACTCCTGTATGGAGAGGACTATCTTGGTCCCCGAACTTGAAGCAAGGAATTGTCTCACCACCAGTAGCATATTAAATATTATTCTCCAGTCCGCTTTGGGTAGGATCGCCATTTCTGCAGTTCGAAGGCCCAATATTACAACAGATCAGGTTTTAATGGGTATCCCATTACTCCCTAATATGGCGATGTATCTCTTTCCAGTAACATGACCTGTTGGGAACACCACACAAGCAGATAATCCTCTTCCATCTCGCATCCCCTCTAACATTGTGCATTAGTTCTTCATATCTGGCGTAATAGAACACATAGTCCTAGTCTTATTCATTGTTTCTCTATTTTGTATGGTCTTAGAGTGTGAATATAGCGGACCATAATATCTCCTGTACAGCTATTGGGATGGTATTACCATGTACGTTCGACCATTGTATCATGTAAGGCCAGTCCGCAAATGGATGTGTCTGAAAAAGTATTTCATTGATGCTAGATATTAAGCCTTTCAGGCCACTAATATTTGGTAAATAACCTCTCTAAGACTGTTAAGGGACAAGTGGCTGCCAGTTTACTGCCTGGGTGAAAGGCCTGGAGGCTGAGTCGAAAGTATGTCAGCTGCTCAATTTTGCATACCTGGTAGGCTGTTAGCATTGCAGGAAATCTTTAATTCCCCCATCCTCAAAGATCACTTAGCATTCTACGCCATCCCATTTTTAAACATTACTTTGATGGTCTCTGGCGAGAAATACTGGTTGCCTGGTAAGGGTGCGAATGGGAAAGTAGTTGGGCCATTGCATGTCACATTCCTTGAATGTAGGTTTTAGAATCCATGACGTAGCAATCCATGGGTCTAGTATGTTTTGAGAACCATCAGACCGCACATAGGGCTCGTCCAATGACCTTCACATCTATGTGGGCTCAGTGGTGCTCGGTTTCATACAGTGAATACTTGTAAATGCAGAGTTGGGTTGTTTGGTAATACTTTTGAACATTCAGAAGGCCTAGACTGCCAGATCCTCTGGGGCCTGCATTATTGCCCTTGATACGTGCACCGCCTTTCCTGTCAAGAAAAAGCAATCTATATCTACCTGCAAATTCTGGAGACCACTTTCCTGGTGCGGGTCCGGTAGCGCTTGAACAGAAAGTAATCGAGCTAAAACATTTTGCTTGATGACAGATACCCTATCCAACCATGAGACATGAAAATGCATTGACCTATAGAGGTCAGGCCTAATCGTATCTAGCTGTCAAGGGTAATTATCTGCATATAGCATGCAAAACCGTGGTGTGAAATACACTACCAGATATCTTAGCTTTTTTCCTGGGGCCCGTTGCAAAGGGGCAATAGTCTATAGCCCACCCCATCACCCAAAGAATTTACCGTAGTGGATTTGTTGAGGAGATGATCAGCAAACGTGTACAGCATGTTCTGTGAAAGTCATATCTCCAATATCCTTATTCCGCAGTATGAATGCCACAAAGGGCTTGACTGCTGAGACAAATAGCAAGGAAAGTGGACAGCCCTGTCTGGGCCCTCTCCTAAGAGATCTCCTCTGAAGTTTCTTCATTTGCCAGGACTTGGGCAGTAGGGTTGTGACAACTGGCACCCAACCAAGTAAGCATCTAGGGGTCGAGCATCACGATCTCCAGGACCATGGTAAGAAAGGGCTAGCTGACCCGTTCAAATGCCACCTTAGCGTCCAATGACAGGATCAGCAACGGCACCCCTGGAAGTTGGCTTTCTCAATTAAATGCAAGTCTCTTAATATTGTCAATGGCCTGCCTGTGGGGGCAAAACCTGATCTGGGTCGATGAGGTAAGGTTAAGGGGGGGATTCTGTTTGCAAATATTTTTGTGAAAATGTTTTCATCTGAAAGAAACAGGTTAGTGTTAGATTCCTTACTTAGAATATCTCCAGCCTTCAGACTGGATCCGTAAAGTTTTTGTCAGCAGTACCCCCTGCACGTTGCTAGGTGTTGTCTGCGGCTCCCCGTCCGTCGTCGGCGTCGTGATCGCCGGGATGACGTTGTCTGAGTACTTAGACGCCGTGTGCTGACGCCAGTTCTTTTTTTCACGCAAGCGCAGATCCGGGAAGAGCAGTACGTTGTCATTTTTTGACTAACTTTTTTGATATATTTTGATCGCTTTTCGAGTCGACCTTCGACTCGCGGTGCCGATGGGGATGCCTGGTTTTAAACCTTGCGAGGCCTGTCACCGCCTGATTTCGGTGACCGTCCCCCACCGTCGGTGCCTTTACTGCCTCGGGGTCGACCATTATGACAAGTCGTGCCCCGACTGCCGGGCCTTGACCTCGAAGGCTAGACTGGAGCAGTTCCGTAAGCTGCTAGAGCTACGGCAGTCAGCTCTGCGCCGCTTGAAGTCCCGGTCGAGTTCTCAGGTAAGCGGAGTGACGGTGACTCGCCACTCGACGAGTCACCACCACTCGTCGGGTTCCAAGTAAGTCGAGGCATTCGAAAAAGAAGTCGAAGAGGCGTCATCGCTTTTCTGACTCCACCCCCCCCTCCCCGACGCAGACGGGGGTTCGGGTGACACTGCTCGGTGGCTCCGTCAGCCGCTGGCACTGCGTCCAGCTCCATACCAGTCGGTCCTTGTGCTGCACGTGACGCCGGAGGAGATAAGTGCTTTCCTCACTGCCATGAGGTCTCACTTCCCTCCATCACCTGCTGAGGCACCTTCGGGCCCCGCTGGTCCAACTGGGAGCCCTAGCGGGCCGGTGGCTCCAGCCTCAGTGCCGTTGCGTGCTTCGGCCCCGGCGCCGTCGGGTGCTTCGGTCCCGGCACGGTCATCAACTCCGGTCCCGACGCAGCTGGGCCCTGCAGGATCCGGGTCTTCGCCAGTCGACCTTACGACTCCTCCGCTGGCGCCGACCCCAATGGTGTCGCTCCCGGTGCAGTCTCCGGACGACTACGTCCCCAGTTTCAGCCCCAGTCAGGATCCGGCGTTGGTACGGTGCCGCCCGGTGCAGTCTCTGGCGTTGATGGGTGAGACCTTCACCTACGACCCGGTTCCATCATTTTTACCTGACTATCAGGAGATGGATGACGAGGGGGACTGGGAGGGGTCTGAGGACCCTCTGGCACTGCAGTGCCAGTTGAGCCAGGACTGAGCAGAAGAGCTGGGGGAGGCCAGTGGTCTGGACACTTCGCCCCAACATTGGATTCGTCTCTCCTCCTCCGTGGCTTCGGAGGAGGGGGCTGCTTACAGCGTGGTGTTAAACAGGGCGGCCAAGGCCTTGGCTCTTGAGCTCCCTCTCGCGGCTGTGAGGACTAACCACCTCTCTGAGTTGCTCAAACCGCAGGAAACTCCTCTGAGCCTCTACTGCCGTTTAACGAAGCCCTCACTGACTTTCTGATGGGCACCTGTTCCAAGCCCTCTACAGGCCTCCCTGTGGATCGGAATGTGTCCAGACGCCACCGCCCAGCTACGGGCGACCCCTGCTTTGTCCGTTCACCCCACCCCCAAGAGCCTGGTAATTCAGGCCTCTACGTCCCAGACCGCATTCCCGACCGCTCCTCCGGATCGGGAATCCAAAAGGTATGATCAGTTTGGTATGAAACTGTTCTCCCTGAGTTTGGGGCTGCAGTCTGTCAACACCGCCTGCCTTTTTGGCCGTTACACCCACTCTGTGGGATACGGTTGCAGAGGTGCTGCCACAGTGCCCGGTGGAGGCCCGGACACAGCCCGCCCAAGCCCTAGCGGAAAAGCAGCATGCTACTCTATCTAGTGTGGACTTGACACCACGGACTCGCTAGGTAGAGCGATTGCAACAACAGTGGCGGTACTCCAGCACGCCTGGCTGAGGTGCGCCAACTTTTCAGGGGCTGTCCAGGCCACGCTCATGGACGTGCCCTTTGATGGCAGTCTCCTCTTTGGCAACAAAGCAGACGGTGCGCTGGAGCGTTTCAAGGGCTACAGGGCTACGGCCAAGTCATTGGGCCTAGGCCAACGCCAGCAAACTTCCGCTTTTCGCCCCTTTCGTGGCCAAGGAAGGGGCGCCCCCACACGTCCAGCCAGCCAGAGGCCGCAGAACCAGTCTTCACGCGGTCGCGGACGTGGTTACCGCCGCGGCGGTGCCGGGGGACAACAGCAGGGTCAGTCCACTGACGCTCCCGCAGCATCTGCCTCTAAGCCTTCCTAGTCTGGCATTTCAGGCCCATTCAACACCAGTGGGGGGCAGTGTTCGCCATCACCTCCACTGGCGTACCATCACCTCGGACAGATGGGTGCTGCAAATCGTCCGAAGGGGCTACTCCCTCCCCTTCGAGGCGACCACTCCAGCCATGCCACCGCAGTACCACCGAGCATGTTGAGGGATCACTTGCAACTTCTGCAGGAGGAAGTTACGGCCCTCTTGGCCAAGGGGGCCACCGAGCACATAGCTGGACCAGAAGTAGGACCTGGTTGCTACTCCCACTACTTTCTGGTACCCAAGAAGGGCAAAGGAGGCCTATGCCCTACCTTGACCCTACAGAGCGTCAACGGCTTCCTCTGGAAGGAGAAGTTCAAGATGCTGACTTTGGCTCAGTTCCTAGATGCCCTAGACCCAGGAGACTGGATGGTAGCGTTGGACTTGCAGGATGCATATTTCCACATCCCTGTCCTGCCGGCCCACCGGCGCTACCTGCAGTTCACGGTAGGCCACGAGCACTTTCAATTTACCATGCTCCCCTTCGGCCTTACCAGCGCCCCTAAGGTGTTCACGAAAGTGATGGCGGTGGTTGCAGCTCATCTGCGCATATCAGGGGTTTGTCTTCCCCTATCTCGACAATTGGTTGTTGAAGGCGGGCTCGCCCCAAACAGTCGTCTCCCACCTCCACAGACTACGGCCAACCTCCTGCACTCGCTGGGGTTTTCCATCAACGTGCCGAAGTCACACCTGTGCCCCTCTCAGAAGCTCTTTTTCATTGGAGCGGTTCTGGACTTGGCGCAGTTTTGGTTTTATCCCCCCGAGCAGCACGCCTTCGGGGCCCGTGTCCAGATCCTGTTTGCCCGACGACTCCTCCACTGGCGCCAGCCCCGGCACCACAGGATCCTGCACCTCTCGCCCCGGTGCAGCAAGGTGCATCGCTGCTGCCTCCAGCCCCGGCGCCGCCCTTGGCTCTGGCCCCAGCGCTGCCCTTGGCTCTGGCCCCAGCGCTGCCCTTGGCTCCTGCACAGGCGCCGCACTGGCTGCCGTTTCTCCCACCCCTGCCCCGGTTCTCTGACCATTTTTTTCCGGCCTGGGATCCGAATTGGGATACGGCTCCGGCTTGGTGCCGTTTTCGGCTCTGGCCCTGCCGCCGCAGCTTGCTCCCTCTACTCCGTAGCCAGACAGGGACTGGGAAGGCCCTGAGGACCCCCTTGCCCTGCAGTGTGACTCCGAGCTGGATTGGGTGGGCAGGAACTTGATGTGTCTTTTGACCCGGGTTTTGCCTCTCCTCCACCTACTTTGGAGGAAGGCGCTTCCTACACTATGGTGCTGTCGGGCTGCGGAGGCCCTCACCGAAGTCCTCTTGGGCACTTGGTTGCGACCGCCCACGGGAGCGCTAGTGAATAAAAATGTCGCTAGAAGTCATCGCCCGGCGCCTGGTGATCCCACCTTCTTGACCATTCATCCCATGCCTGAGAGCCTGGTCATTCAGGCCTCAACGTCCGAGTGCTTTTCCCATGGCTACGCTGGATAAGGACTCTAAAAGGCTAGACCAATTTGGCGAGCGGTTGTTCTCAGCCTGCTTGGGGTTGTGGTCGGTTAACACCGCCTGCTTGTTGGGCTGTTACTCTCACAGTGTGGGATTCTGTAACTCGAGTCTTACCTCCGTGTTCTGAGGATGTCCAGGCTGTCCTTTCCCAGGCTATTGTGGAGGGTAAGAATGCATGAGGTTTGCCATCCGATGTGGTTTGGACACCGCTGATTTTCGTGGAAAGTGACCTGCCCCACCAGACGTTGCGGCTCCACGCCTGGTTGATTTCCACTGGGTTCTCACCCGATGTCCATGGCTCGCTCATGGACGAGTCCTTTGATGGCTCCCGCCTCTTTGGCGATAAGGCCGATAATGCTCTGGTGGGCTCTAAAGACTCTCGGGCCACGGCCAAGTCTTTGGGTCTTTCCACAAAGACCCCTGCCACGCCTGTGTTTCGTTCGTTTCGTGACCGGGGCACCCAGGCACGCTTTTCAAACAAGCAAGGACAGAACCAGCCTCAGATCGGCTGTGGATTCCGCATGGACGGGTCTGGTAACCAGTGCACGGGTCAGTCCACCTCTACCCCTGCTGCTTCCGCCGCTAAGCCTTCCTAATCAGAGATTCAGGGTGCACCCTACGCTGGTGGGTGGCAGCATCCGCCACCAACTCCACCACTGGCGCGACATTACATCAGACAAGTGGGTGCTGCAGATAATCGGCCCAGGTTACGCCCTCCCCTTTCTGTCGTCCCCTTCGGCCATGCCACCTCGTTACCACCGCATGTTGGGGGATTATTTGACTCTTCTCCGTCAGGAAGTCTCGGCCCTCTTGGCCAAGGGGGCCATCGAGCGCGTTCCCAGTCAGGAAGTAGGAAGTGGTTGTTATCTGCACTACTTTTTGGTCCCCAAGAAGGACAAGGGGGTGCCTGCATCCCATCTTGGACGTCAATTGCTTCCTCCGGAAGGAGAAATTTAAGATGCTGACTTTGGCTCAGGTCCTGACTGCCCTGGAGACTGGATGGTGGCATTGGACTTGCAGGGCGCGTATTTTCACATCCCTGTGCTGTCGGCCCACTGGCGCTACCTGCGGTTCACGGTAGGCCATGAGTATTTTCAGTTTGCCGTGCTCCCCCCCCCCCCCCCCCGGCCTTACCAGTCCCCCCCGGGTGTTTACGAAGGTGATGGCGGTGGTCGCTGCTAATCTGCGCAGGTCAGGGATGTCGGCCTTCCCCCTACCTCGATGACTGGCTGTTGAAGGCGGGCTCACCCCAGGCAGTCGTCGCCCACCTCCAGATTACGGCCGACATCTTGAATTTGCTGGGGTTCTCCATCAATGTCCCGAAGTTGCACCCGAGTCCCTCTCAGAAGCTCCCCTTCATCAGAGCGGCTCTGGGTTCAACGCTGTTTCGGGTGTATCCTCCCAAGCAGCTGGTCAGGGATATTCAGGCTATGATTCCGCTCTTTCAGCCTCTATCCTGGGTTTCTGTCAGGCTGACCCTCTGGCTTCTGGGCCTGATGGCCTCCTGTATCCTGCTGGTGACACATGCCAGATTGCATCACGGCAGCATCATTGATGGCAATGTTCTCCACACTCTCCCAGGATATAAAGAGGGGCTTCGAGGAGTCCTCAGCTAATCAAGCCGAGATGAGGAGCTATTATGAGTCCCAAGATACCAAACTTGATGGCCTGGCGTCAAGAACAGGTGTACTGGAAGAGAACATGGGGATATTGTCACTTCATGTAGACAAAGTCGAGGAAGACATAGTGAAGTTAAAGAGAGAGGATCAAACCCTTCAGGATAGGATGGAGGTGTTAGAAAACAACGCTAGACGCAGCAACATTCGAGTCCTCAATGTGCCTGAAGGATCAGAGGGCTTGGAAATTAAACGTGGTTCAGCTTTTGAAAGACTCACTAAGCCTGGGCCGTTCAGTGGAGGAGCTCCCCACTGACATCCAAAGGGTACATAGAGAACCTTTTAAACATAACCCACAAAGGCTTAAACCACGTAAGATCCTGATTAATTTTCACACATATGCCCTCAAGGAGCAAATTCTCAATCAAGCCCTTAAACAGAAATCCCTATCAGGGAAGGGTTTCTCCTTTCAAATAAGATCAGACCTGGCTAGGGTCACACTTGAGACAGTGGGAACTAGGTAGGTGTTTAGACGCTTTTAGGAAGATGGGCGCTACAGCGAAGATAACATTTCCTGCAGCGTTAAAAGTAGTGCACGATAATAAATTGTATAACATCAGGACAGTGCAGGCAGCGGATGAGCTTCTGTTGGAGCTGGGCAACAGGGCTTCCTCAGTATAGGGGAAGGATGTGTTTTACGGAGATTTGAGTAAATTCAAATTGAGATATCTTCCCCCTTTTGTTTAAGAATTTAGATAAATGATAGATGTTTGGGGAAAAAAGGGAAATGGCACATATACACCCAAATGAGAAACCTTAAAAAAAAGGTTTTTTTCTTTTTCATATTTAGTTGTACATAAATTAGATTATAATGGTCTTTAAACCCAAAGGTCGGGTATTAGGGTTAGGTTGGGACCGGATGGGCTAGCCGGGGTCCGTAGGGGGGTGCCATCTACTGGACTTGATCCGGTTAGATACATCAAGGGTTCTCCACCGGAAGGGGGGAGGTAATGATGGAGAGGACTGGTTGGGGAGGGGTTAAAAGCAAAAAAATCCTCATTTGTCATTCCAATATGTTTTTTTATCATGAAGTTCAGTGGTCGCTTCACGGCCTGTAGATGAGTAGGTCCTGGTTGGAGTGGTATGACGGCATTCCTGGGTTTCAGCATTATTATCTGGTAAGAACTTGGCTGGTCCTTTTTCTTTATGGGTATGGCTAATCTAAAGATATTTTCCTGGAACATAAATGGCCTGCGGACTAAACCCAGGGCTAGAAAACTGTTTCAGTATCTCCGAGATATAGATGTGCAGGTCATTCTTCTCCAGGAAACCCACCTGACCCAAGCTGAGTTAGATGTACTGGTGAAGAAAAAAAAGGAGAATTGACTTTGCGGTCTCCACCTCCCAATCCACAAATACTAGGGGAGTGTCCTTGATCTTTAAAAAACAGCTAAAGGCTAGATTGATAACCTCCATAGCGGACCCAGGTGGCAGATGGGTCATTGCCTTATTAAACATCCTGGGGGCTCAATTTACTCTTGTCGGGTACTATGGCCCGAATCAAGACGATCCCTCAGAAGTCAAGTTTGCTTTATTTCGATTTTGGTTGTAAATCATAAAAGCATACACAAATATAAATTTATATATATATATATATATATACTATCAGCAAATAATTAGGATAAAACAGTCATTAATACATTATGTTAAAAGAGGATTAAACAACAATATACAATTTAAAAACAAGAGTGATTAACAACCAATAGGAGAGATACATACGTTTAGACGAGTGGTTTTAGTTTCTAACGATTAGGTTCAATAGTGCCTTGTTCGTTACTTAGGTCCATGGTCCTGCGGTATCTAACGAGGCATTTAAGGAAACGAGCCACAATAAAAACCATGTATTCCCCCTGTAACATTTGTAAAAAAAAGCAAAGCAGGATGACACTGTCTAAAGCCATTGTTCCTCAAAAATAGGACAAGCCATTTTTTCCTAAGATATCTATAAAATTTGCAAAAGAGAATAGTATGCAAGGTGAATTGTGATGATATTGTCACAAGGACAAGGGAGTAAGGTCTTTGGCCCAATTATTCCTAGAGGGGAAGGTAACCAACCTATGGAAGAAGTTCATCCTGAACCTGACCAGTAAAAATCATTCATAACTTGTGGTGCTGTAAATGAGATACGGGTGGATAGTAGGCGCTGCTTGTATCATCAGGCTGTGTTACCGAGGGTTTAGAAACCTCTAGCGCCAGTCTCTGTTCCTCAAGATAAGCAAGACATTTCGTTTTGAGGACCTTCCTTGGGATCTCACTAATTGAGCAAGGGTCTTTAAAGTATTTATCCCATCCCAAATCATGAAAAAACCCAGCAACGTAACACAGCCACCTTGAGTTTCTAAAATTATCCATAGACAGGCATTCCATGATGATAGTCTGGGTCAAAGTTGCTTTTTCAGAAGTCCAGATCCTTCGCCATAGAAGCAAGGGTTCAACTTTGGCCAGATCAGTTACATACGTGAGTCCCAGCTCTAAATGGCAGGCAAAGGTACCGGAGCTGCTCGTTCCTGCAAGGAGGAATTGTAGAAAGGAATTTTCTATTCTCTGTATGCTACCCGTGGGCACAAACCCCCACAGCCCAGCCCCATACAAAGCCACGGATAGACACTTGGCCTTGTAAATCATAATCATTTCGGGGGGAGCTCTTTCCCAATTTCTTGGCAAAATTTATCAAGGCAGAGGTAGTTCTTAGGAAAAGCAGTCTGCGCGTTCCTACCGCTTGGTTCCAAGACAGTTTATCATCTACAGTAGGTTTGGGTTGCCGCTATTTTTTTCCCTTTTGAGATAAATTCCCCTCATTTTGTGCTTGTCCAGACCCTGCCCTCATAACAAAGGTTTTCGTGATGTTAATTTTCAGGTCCAAGCTAGCCATAAAGTTAGAGTATCTGTCCAAATTCTTTTGTAATTCCATGGGAGTGCGTGCCAATATAAAGGTGTCAACAGCATAAAGGAGTGCTGGAATGGGGCGATTGTTTACCATTGCGAGGTTCTGGGACCCCTTCAGCATTTCTGCTTCCAATCCATTCGTGTACAGTGTGAAGAGGAAGGGTACCAGGACACAGCCCTGCCTCACACCCCTCTGTACCGAGAACTCCTCCGTTAGTCACCCCCCACCCTCCAAACCATAGCGTACTTGTGCTGTGGCGTTTGAGTAGAGTTCTCTCAGAAATTGCACTTCGTTTGGGGGGGCCCCCATATCCAGCAGGATTGACCAAAGCTTGGAATGAGAGTCAGTCAAATGCAGACGACAAGCCTACATAGACCATATACAGATCGCCTCCCTTGATAGAGACATACTTATCGATCAAAAGTGACAGGTTTAATGCCTGCTCAATTGTTCCCAGTCCTTGGCGAAATCCAAACTGGAGGTCCGATATGATACTTCCATCTTCAGCCCAGTCTTGCAAAAGTTCTAAAATGACTCGACCTGCCACTTTACCAAAGGAGTCTAAAAGGGAGATTGGGCGATAGCAAGAAACCAAGCTCCTATCCCCCTTTTTAAAAATAGGAACCAGGACGGATTTCGACCATGAATCCAGCAACCCAACATTGCAGGTTGCATTCAAGACCCTGGTTAAGAGGGGGGTCCAAAGGTCCATTTGAGCCTTAAACAAATCAACAGGGACCCCATCAGGTCCAGGAGCCTTCCCGGTTTTGCTGGCTTTTAGGGCCTGTTCAATTTGGTTCAGTGTGAATTGTAAGTCAATAGGATATGGACTAGTTACTTTTCTACAAAGAGAATGATCCTTTTGTCCGAGATCTCCAAATTCACAGGTTTCCGTGCTGAGTGAAAAGATCTTCGAGAAGTGCTGAACCCAATCCTTCTCCTCTATGGCTACCTCCAGCTTTGGGTGATCATTTTTGTCAGTTAAAAAAGGGGACCTAACAACATGCCAAAAAGCGGTCAAGTTCTTGTGTTTACAGCTCTCATGTAGCTGGTCCCATAATTGGCTTTTTAATTCCTTTTTTCTTAGCTTCAGGTGTAAATTATATTTCTTCCTTAGCCTTGCTATCTCATGTGGGATCCTGGCTGATTTCTTCAGGGCTTTTTTCAGATTGGAATAGGCAACCGTGCACTCATGGTTAAACCAGCCTTTTTTGTCTACTTTTGTGCTTTAGTTCAACCCACAGGGCCACTTTTATTACTTTAACAATTATAGCAAAATGGGCAATAACCTCCAAGTCTGTTAAGTCTTGAGTAAGACATTTTAGAATGGAAGAGAAGGCCCCTTCTACCACCGTCTTTGTTACTTTGATAGGGTCTGCTTTCTCCCATTTTAGCGTATAACCGTTCAACTTATCTAGGACCATGTTGTTTTGTGTTAAAATGGTACCAAGACCACTAATATTTACACATTATTGGTATAGAGATGCTAACTGGGGAATGATCACTCAGTGGAATGTCATGTGTTGTAAAAAGAACGTCTGAGGTCCTTACCCCACTTGAGACTAAAATAAAGTCTATTACTGATTGGCACCCCCTTCCATGAAAAGTTTATGCAAGCACAGGGTCTGCTTTGTTCAGGTTATTAGCTATTAACAAGTCTAGTTCAAAGATTATTTCGTTATGGTGATTACCTAGTATGTTATGCTTAAAGTGTGTAATAAAGTTTCCAGATTCGTCAGACTCCACATGTGTACCCACGAAGACATGGTCCCAAGTTAAAATCCCCTCCCCAGATGATTTCCTCCTTAGTAGCCTTTTCCCTTTGATTTAGCAAAACAGAGCGGATTTTAGACCCCCACAATCAATGCCTCAACATCGGGCAAATTATTATAGAAGTTCACGATGATAAAACTTTCCTGTCATTTAATGATAATAGATAATTTGCCCGTCCTGATGTAGACGGTTGGGCAGGCGAAAAATAAGTTCGGAAGCCCTCCATATGTATCACATCAGGAGACCACGTCTCCTGTAATGCTATTATATCTAATTTAGGGATGAAGGCCGTCCATTCATCATTGGTTACTTTGGAACGTTGCCCAGCCACGTTCCAGAATAGGGTAGTGATGCATGATTTTACCTGCCCCATTTTATGTCTATGGCTCTGTAACATTGGCTTTCCAAGGTTTTAGAATTTGGATTTTGATCACTGATAATAAGTGGCAGAGAGTGACTCAAATTTGTGGGCTTTATTAGGGTATCCGTCCTACCAAGGCTATCAGTCTGCAGGGAATTTATATCTGGATTAATGAGATTTTTCATTTCCCTTTGTTGCCATTTGGGTCCTCTCAACACCAAACTTTAATGGGTCCCCAGACTGAAGTCAATCGACTCCTTCCATGCCCGATAGAGCCGCGTAGTGGTTATATACAGGAATGGAATAGGCTGGGGCCTGATGCTGAAAAGGGGGCCTTGGTTCTGGAACCCGTTGCTGGAAGCCATGCCTTTGATGGAAAATTTGATTTAGAGGGGAACGCCCAAAATGATCATTCCAAAATGAGGATAAGAGCCTTGGGTTGGATACTTGATTGCCAGGAGGACGACGGTGGAAATCATTCCGCGATTGAAACACAGGGCCATTATAGTTGTCCCTAGGTTGAAGCAAAGGCCTAACATTGGGTTTTGGGGCCACTAGACCTCTGGGATAGAAATATGTCAGGTCAAGTTTTGCGATCGAGTTACTGTCGCTATAAGGGATCCTATCAGTAATATATTGGGCTGCTCTACAGTCCCTAAAATGTATTATTACAACATCGCCCCTCATATTCTTTTCCCTTCGACTCAGCCAGGGAGTGCTCCTGACAAGTAGGATTTCCCCATTTATATCAGGGGGCAGTGGACCGTTTTGTGTAAGCCAGAATATGACTTTATTCCTTAACTGTTGCTGGTCTTCTCTGTTTCCTTCCTTTAACGATGGCACCCCAGTAAGAGCAACCACGAAAGGGGCGGCTTCCGGGGGCAAATCTACCATATTTTTCTCAGATGGGAAAACCCTACTAATATCCCCTTTGTCTTTATATTTGGGGATGCTCGGGTTTGGGGTTTGTTGCTGAGGATTAGGATTTTTTACTACAACTACCACTTTTCCCTTATCTTTAGGTTTGCTATTTGTGCCTGTTTTGGAAAGCATTGGCTTTGCTAACTTTCTATTGTGTTTGGCTGAAACTTTACTCATCGGTTTTTTGGTTAACACTCTTTTGGGCTGGGAAGACAAACAAGGGTCCTGGTTGGGGCGTTAAAGTGCCTTTTGGAACCCCTTTGATCTCGCCAATGGCCTGCTCCAAATTGTCCAACTGATGGGCAATTCTTTTTAGCCTCTCCACCAGTGGTAATATCATTGATCTAACCAACTGCTCCATGCCACCCAACAAGTCTTTAGTGACTATGTCTTTATTTGAAGTGTGTGTAGAGGTGATTGATGCAAATGGGGATGGTACCTAAGGCGAAGATTTTTTTACACTCTCTAGGTTATCACTCATCTTAACTTTGTGTTGTCGCCTGCTCCCCCTCTTTCTTCTTTTCCTAGGTGGTGGGCCATGAATCTGGGGAGTTATAGGTGTTGTTTTTGTTTTATTAGCAGACTTCGGATGAGGTGATGAAGTGTCCACGAGCACTACCATTTCTTCATCAAAATTTGAGAAGGAGGTTGTAAGATTTGTGTGGGGGTCATTAGGCTGAATTTGAGGGGGGGTTTTATCCCTTAGTAATAATGGAATACTGTCATTGAAGGATCCGTCTTGACCCTCACTTATGTTGTGCGTTGCAAGGACCGGTGACAAAACTTGTTCAATTGGGCCTAAAGACGAACGCCTATTCTTCATCAGTTCCACTGAGCGGCGCCTTGCAGCACGTCTCTCTGCAAGGATGGCTTCTCTGTCAGTTTCCGGCGTGTCCCTTATAACAAAGTTATCTAATGTGCCTTGATTTTGACCACCGACCACTGCAGGTTTATCTTTGAGAAGGGATGGTGTCATTTTCAATAAAGGGCGCTAGTTCAAAATAGTTTGAGATAGGCTGGGAGTACTGGTGCTGACCCAAACAATTCTTTCAGGCTACGTACCCTGTTAAGTCTTGTTTAAGTTGTTTATCGGTTCCTCTTGTTGATATGTCCAGACGGCCGGGGTGTAGGGATCACTGGATCGAAAAACCAAGAGAGTGAGCCCGGCCTCTTCTGGCCTTGGAGGGCTTAGCCCCTGGCGTCCCGTTCGCGTCCCGCGACGCGAGGGGTATCCGCAATTTAAAGCGCCTCCTAGCGCGGTTCAGTGCGGCTTCCGGCCGCTAGGGATGCTGGTAATTTAAGTCCCTCATGCTCGTTCCCCCCGCCCTCCCCCCCCCCCCCCCCAACTGCGGCCGTGCTCAGGTGTTTCAGAGCAGCGGCGGCGGGAGGAGACTCACGTTGGCCGGCACTGTGGCTGTGTCTACACCACGCCGGGTGAGAAGCCGGCGCTGCAGCAGAAACAGGAGGGAAATGCGGTCGAAGTGCGTCCCAGGAGCAAAGCAGCAACACCGTGTTAGGTAAAGAACCCCCAGTATTAGAGACCATCTTTTTTCACCTTTTTATCTTTTCCCGAACTAGTAATATTCGCGGGAGATTTTAATATCGTACTTGATCCACTTCTAGACAAGTCACAAAATAACCGGTCCCGTATCCCTTCAAAATCCAGGACTTTTTTGCTTAACTCGATGAAGCAGTTTGGGTACGTTGATATTTGGAGGGAAAGGTCTGGGATTCAGCAGGGGGTTTCTTTTAGAAACCATAAATACCACCATCAATCTCGGATTGATTTCGTATTGGTTAGCCATAGTTTAGTTGCTGGTGTTAAGAACATTCATTATCTGCCCATACATTTATCTGACAATGCGGCTGTGGTATTGAAGCTTTTGGTGGCTTCTAATGCTTCATGTAGGAGCTGGACATTTGACCGTTCCCTGCTTTTCCACCTGATGACGTTTTATCTCTTAAAACCGAGGTCCAGCATTTTCTTAATGAAAATGTTGGGTCAGTTGATGATGGTATTGTCTGGGATTCCCTAAAGGCATTTTTACGAGGCCTTATCACCGCCAAGGTGTCTTATATAGGGAGGCTGTTGCTTCAGTTGAAGCAAACATAGCTTAAGTCCAACAAGACATTGATACCAACGGGGCTTCCTCTGCAACTTTCTTGTCAAGCCTGCAGGATAAGCTTCTCTCCCTAAAGGGACAATTAACTTCAATTTTAAACCAGCGTATTCAAGAAAGATGGGATGCTAGCAAGATCGCCCATTTTTAGTACGGTGAGGGCGCAGGGAAGTTATTGGCCTGGAAATCCAAAACTGATCAAATTCGTAACAACATAGACATGGTTAACAACGTTCCAATGTCATCAGACCTGGATATAAGACAGGCTTTTAGAGAATTTTTTCAGGAAATATATCATGAAGATAAAACAGCTGAACCTGATCAAATTAGGGAATGGCTGAATCAAATAGCCCTGCTGACCTTATCAAGTGAACAGAGCGAGTTATTGGATAGTATAATTTCAGAGGGAGAAGTTGAAGAAGCTGTTCAATATGCTAAAAAAGGGAAGGCTGCAGGACCGGACGGTTTACCAGCTGAAATATACAGAGTATTAGAGCAAGAACTAGCCCCCTTTTTGACACTCTTATTTAATCAAATTTTACAAGACGGCACTCGCCCTCCACCATCTTAGGATAACGCTTCTATAACTTTAATTCTAAAGCCCGGAAAGTCACCTACTGCATGTGGGTGTATAGACCCATATCAATCCTAAATGTGGATTATAAATTCTTTTACCACAATACTTGCTAAAAGACTCGCAATGGTGGCTCCTGAAATCTTTCACCCAGATCAGAAGGGGTTTGTGAAGGGACGACAGTTATAAGAGTTAAATTATGATTTAATAGGGGCAATAGATATGGCCTCTCTGGAGTCCCTCCCCTTAGCAGTCTTCACGCTGGACGCAACCAAGGCCTTCGACAGGGTGAACTGGTTTACCTGTCGGAGGCCTTGGCAAAGTTCAACGTGGGCAGAAAAACACGGCGGGCAATTGATCTTCTATATCAGAACCCTAGTGCCTCTATTTTGGTAAATGGCATTCTATCTGAGCCTTTGAACATCTCGAGAGGTACCAGGCAGGGCTGCCCTCTCCCCCCACTCCTGTTCGATCTATACATTGAACCATTTGCCCAGTGCTTAAGAGAGAATGTTAACATCAGACCGTTCATGTATAAGGAGTGGGAGAGAAAGGTGGCCCTATACGCCGATGATATTCTGGTGTACACTTCAGAGGTACACACTGCACTCCCAGCAGTCTTAAAGGTGGCCTCTGAGTTTGGTGAAATCTCTGGGTATGAGATCAACCCTGATAAGACTGAGATGTTGATATGGAATGTAGATCAGATCCCAGCAGATATCACAGTACGTCCTGGGAATAAGATGAGATACCTGGGCATTAACATCATTAAAGATATCAATCGGATCGCCAAGATAAATTTCGCAGCTGTGGCTAAGGAATGCCGTAAACTATTACTGTCATGGGCACAACTCCCTTTATCATTTTTAGGAAGGGTTAATTTAATTAAAATGTCTATTTTGCCTAAAATTTATTTTCTTTTTAATACAATTCCGTTATATTTTGATCCCTCATTAATAAATAAACTACAATCTGATATTAACTCCTTTATTTGGAGTAAGCGCCTCTCAAGGATCTCCTGGAAAAAGTTGAGGAGGCGCAGAGAAAAGGGTGGAATCGCGGCCCCAGACTTTCAGATATATGCATGGGCACTTCAACTATCCCATGTTGGAGGTGCTTCTTAAAAATCCATCTGGGTATGGGGCTGGTTCTTTGTATTCCACCCTGCTTACAGGAGAAGGTGTTAGCCAATCAGGGTTTTTGTTCAAGTTTGGGGACCCCAAGTTAAAAAAAAAATTAAGTTGAAGATTCTGCAAGGAATGGCCAAAATGTGGGCACAGATAACTAAAACCATTAAGGTAGGGTACTACAATAGCAGGACTCCGCTTTGGGATCTCCCTGAGAGTCCCTCTTGGTTGAGAGACAGTCTAGCGATACCGATTAAGGAAGCTGGGTTGGCTGTTTGGGGTGATTTGTTCACAGAAGGGGAGCTGCTCTCGTGGGAGTGTCTTAGAAACACCATTGGCTCCTGCTCGGACAATGCGTGGAAATAAATTCCCCCTAGGAGGTCACAGCCAATTAATATCATCCTTAGTCAATAAACCTCCCGCTAAAAAGGAAATCTCATCATGGTATAACCTGATTATGGAAGAAAGGGATGGCGCTTTTTCATTACCAGAAGACCTTTGGTCATCTACCATAATGGGGTGTAATCTGCAAGTGCTCTGGAGCCTATCCTGTGGAATGTTGTGGGACGTAGTGAAACCATCGTGGCTCCGTAGAAATCACATCTTTACCATCCACAGGGCCTACTACTCTCCATTAAGGCTTTTAAAATGTACCCAGGGGAGCCCGGTAACATGCCCTGAATGTGGTGTGGTAGCTGCTTCGGACAGTCACATGTTTTTTGAGTGCCCCGTTTTGTCAACTTTTTGGGAGGACATAAAAAACTCTGTCTTTATCTTTGAACTTGAACATAGTCCTCGATCTCCCACTGATTATCTTTAGTATTTTGGAAGATCTCCAAAGTTCAGAGAAGGAGCTAGTTTTTTCCTCTATCTTGCTTGCCAGGAGGGAGATATGCAGAAGATGGAAAGACTCTTTGCCCCCTACAATCGAAGATTGGTACACCTCTATCTTAACTGTCTCCAGATTAGACCTGGGTAGGTCTGGTAATTCAAACAAAAAGGCGTTTTGGCATCTATTAAATTGGGCGCATTGAATGTCCGTTTTTTTTTTCCCCGGGTCCAATGATTAAGCCACTTAGACCCAATCCAGGGCCCGATATCATTGTGGAAATATCCACTCCTTTCTTGATTGGTTTTTGTCTGGTGAAATAGAGTTGGTTTGAGAAGGAGGAGCTGAGGGTTAAGTATCAAGGGTTAAAGTTGAGCCCTACCAGCTAATTATCAGCTGAGACAGCATCCCGCTCGTATACCACTCGACTTCATCATGGAAACTAAACCATTGTGGCAAATGAGGACAAAAAAGACACATGCCAGATTGCATATGCGGGCTCTGCAGTGGGACCTAAAGTTTCAGTATGCACAGCATCAGGGCAACCTGCCCGATCGCGTCGGATCTCGGAGGGCGCTGCACGACAGTTGCAATGGTGGCTCACAAATCGCGATTTGGTCAGCGGCAGATCCCTCTCCCTTCCCCAACCAGAGCACACAGTGGTGACGGATGCGACCCTCCTGGGATTGGGAGGCCACATGGGAGAGGCGGAGATCAGCGGCCTCTGGTCTCGTGTGGAGTCCCGGCTCCATATCAACCTTCTGGAGCTGTGGGCGATCTGACTTGCACTAAAGCCATTCCTTCCCTCTGTCTGGGGGAAGTGTAGTACAGGTGTTCATGGACAACACCGCCATGTGGTACGCAACAAACAGGGCAGGGTGGGGTTGTGTTCCCTATGTCAGGATGCTCTCCGCCTCTGGACAAGGCTGGATCACGAAAGCCGTCTGAATTCAGACGTGGCGCAAGGTCTTTCTGCAGTGGGGAGAGCCTTGGTTAGATCTATTCGCCACCGAAGATAACGTGTAATGTCGTCAGTTCTGCGCGTTGGAAATTCCAAGGCGGCACTCGCTCGGAGACACTTTTCGTCACGAGTGGAGTTGCAGTCTATTGTATGCTTTTCTGCCTATACCATTTCTGACCAGAGTGCTGAAGAAGATCAGGCGTGACCGTGACCAAGTCATTCTTGTGGCTCCACACTGGGCTCGTAGAGTATGGTGTCCCGAGCTACTCAGTATGAGCATTGATCCGTGTGCCTCTTCGGTAGGATCTACTGTTGCAGCAGCAGGGGACTGTCCTCCACCCGAACTCGTCCAGCCTCCACCTCTATGCATGGAGATTGAGCGGCGACAGTTGACACCTTTCAATCTTCCTCCCGAAGTCTGTGATGTGATTTTAGCAGCTAGGCGTCCCTCCACCAAAACGGTATATGCCTACAGGTGGAACAGATTTGTGGCATGGTGCACAGTGAAGGCTGTGGATCCCCTTTCTGCCCCTCTTTCTGAGGTCCTTCTGTTCCTTCTCTCTATTTGGCCCAGCAGGGCTCTGCTCTGGGCACTATCAAAGGTTATCTTTCGGCCATCTCGGCCTTTCTGCGGCTTCCAGATCCGTCTTCTCTTTTTAAGTCCCCGGTTGTTAACCGTTTTCTTAAAGGCATTACGCATACGTTTCCACCCATACCCTTCATAATGCCTCAGTGGGACTTAAGTCTAGTCTTGACTTTTCTGATGTGCGCTCCCTTAGAGCCCCTTTATAACGGTCCTTTGATCGTCTCACTCTAAAAACAGCTTTTCTGGTTGCTATCGCCTCTGCCAGAAGAGTGAGTGATCTCCAGGCCCTTTCTTCCAAATCTCCTTTCCTTTTGTTCATCCTGACAAGGTGTTTTTAAGGACATGTCCTTTTCTGCCAAAGGTTGTCATGCCCTTCTACATCGGGCAGACCGTCACTTTGCCCACCTTCGTTCCCCCTCTGCATCCTTCAAGGGAGGAGGCTCTGCCGTCTGGACCCAAAACATGCGATCCCATTCTATCTGCAGTGTACACAGCAATGCCGGGTGGATGATCAGAATTTTGTTGGCTACGTGGGTGCCAAAAAAGCTCTGGCTGTGCACAAACCGAACAGTGGGTCGTTCTGTTCATCAAAGCATGTTACTCCTTGGCCAAGAAGGAGCCTCCTGTGGGGCTGCGTGCCCATTCGACCAGGGCAACTGCAGCCACTACAGCCTTGGGACGTGGCGTTCCCTTGCTTGACATTTGTCAGGCAGCTACGTGGGCCTCACTGCACACGTTTACAAAACACTGCTGCCTTTCTCACTGCACCATCAGGATTCAAGCAAGCCGGGCCGAAGACGGCTGAAATGCCAGAAACCGGTCCCCAACTTGGTAGTTTAGTCTTCCCTGTTCCCATGATGCACTGGGCCAGGGACAGACTGATTTGCATATAGCCAGGTTCTGAGCTGGGATGGTGCAGTGAGATAAATAACGGTGATGGATCAAGCCCTGATCTTTGGACTGGGTAAGAGTGGTCTGCTTAATTCCAACACTCTGTTCATCACCACCCCCTTTTCTGAATCCTTGACAGTCCGGTCTGGAGAGACCGCTTCTCTGGCCATTCTGTGCTCCGTGACTTTCTGGTGTAATCTTGTTCGCAGACCCACCACCGGGCTTGGTATTGCTGGGGTATCTATTCTAAGGTAAGGAATCTATCACTAACGTGTCTCATTCAGATGCGCAAGTTACTACTTGTGTAACGATATATCTGTGAGACATTAGTTAGTGATAGAGTCCTTACTGCCCCACCCATCCTCCCCGATCTGTGAACTGATTACTAGGGTTAAGGTCATCCCCTTTTAGGGCCCTAGTTTTATGCACCAATGGTCAGTATCTTGCATGGTTCTGCGTTTCGCGTGGAAAGTCGTGTACAGAACTGACGTCAGCGAGCATGGGTGGTGCCTAAGTAGTCTCTGTGACGTCATCTCGGCGCCTCCTACCGACGTGTAGGGGTACTGCTAAGCAAAACATTACAGATCCAGTCTGACGCCTGGGGATTATTCTAAGGTAAGGAATCCATCACTAACTAATGTCTCTTAAAGATATATCATTACACAAGTAGTAACTTGTTCATCACGTATACCATCAGTACAGTAGTGACATTAATACTACTGCTGATAGCGCATGGTTGATGATGAAAAATTAACTTTGAAAGGCTGTTGCATAAGACACGCCTTCCACTTTGCTTCGGCATCTTCAGACCCTTCACACTGAAAATATTCTTGATGGCAAAAGAAATAACAGTACACAGTGTAGAATTCCTACTTACTATCACTTGAGGATAAACTTAATACGATTTGAAACACAAAAATAAATGTAGTGGGTTTGGCTGTGGATGCACATGCTCTGTCAACTTCTGCCATCCAGTTTTGGGCTTTGCTGATAGTAGCTTATTTTTCTTAAGTCTACACTGGGAGTGGGTGTACGTGGGCAGGCACCAACTCCATTGTTGTTTGTTTTTAAATGTATAATCCCAGTCAGAAAAAGAAAATTGCAGTGCAATTAATCCATATAGAAAACATGTATAAATTCCCTTTCCCAAAATCTCACTATTTCTAGACATTCTGAAATGAGAGCTGCATAGATATCCCAACCCCCCTAAAAACTACTCCCTACCCCAAATTTCATGGAACTTCATTATGGCCCCTATTTGAGTATACTTTTCCTTGGATTCCACCTTTTTCAACTGTTGCACCCATTGTTTGAAGCCTGGAGCCTCCGGTAGGTTCAAAGATATGGCCACTAATGATGCAATACATTGCAGTTTCTGTCGCACTGGCAAGTTAAGTGTAGTATTAATGTCTAACAGAGGCCAGTGAGTCGTGGGCCAAACATGTCTGCAATTTTCCACTAAGCCGTTGAAAAACTAGTTCTGAAAAATCTAAGGTAAAATAAGCATGTACCCAGTCTCCTGGTTTGTATCTACATAAAAAGCATGACCCAGAAATGGATGGGAACATTCTATGTAGGTGAGATGGGGTACAGTATAAGTCCCTTACAAAAAAGTCCATACTTTTAAAGTTGGCCCCCCTATAGCTTTGTATGACCACTCAGAGGATTTCCACATATGCACTTCAGACCTACACAGGTGTAAAATAGAATATTTTTGCAAGGCTTGTGGAACAGTTTTGTCATTGCTGAATTATTTGATAGACACCTTAGGACAAAGGTTATGCAGGAAGTTGCTAAGTCCTACCTTCTGAACAGTGAATTGGTGTCTAAATAGCCACGTTATCACGCTCCCATAGCAAGCATGACTAATCAAAGTGGCTAGGGTATCCCCTGAAGGTGGCACGTTTCGCATAAAATTACAAAGCTGCAAAAACTACAAAAAAATAGTGAGGGAATTTCTGTGTTCAGTTTGAGCTGGTTTCATGTCTTCATGACCCCATCGACTGAAAGATCCCTAAATAGGTGGATCCTGATCTTGTCTTAACTTCTAATTGTGTGGGAGCTTGTATCTACTGTGTTTTGGAATTTTGATAAATGGATTAAGCTGAGCATTGCTTTTTAGGAACATTAGGTAAACATTGCCTTCCAAGTCATGAGGTGTGACTGCCCTAGCACACCAATCAAAAAATTCAGATTGATAATACTTTTTTAAAGTGGCACAGTGCAAGACCCCTGTACTCCACACACTGCTGTGGAGTTTCCACTTTGGTGCAGTGTTTCATTCGTGATTAAACAAATTGGTGCAATATTTGTTCAATTTCATTAAAGTAGCTTTGGGGACCTTTGATTATTACGTTCAAGAATATAAAAAGAGGAAGAATAGTCATTTTTAGGTCTCGCAGCATTGTTTGCACAGCCAGAGTCCTTTTCTCTGGGTTTTGAAAATGGACCTTGGAATTTCACACAGCTTGTGCGTGTGCATTTCCTAGGTCCATTTTCATTGGGCTTTGTGTGAGTGTATTTTTAAAACGGAACACGCAATAGGCCATAGGCGGTCGCATAGCTCCGCCTATGGCCTATTGGTGTCTGTTACGCGCACCAAAGGCCATATGTCTTCAATTATCACGGTCAGACACGGCTGCGATAATTGAAGACATGTGCTCACAGTGGCTCGCGCGCACCACTCGTGGGCTTTTTTTTTTTATTGAACAATAGCGATCGCGAAAGCGATTGCTTTCAGTGCTGCTTGTTTCTAAAAGATTCGGAGCCCCGTCCGGTATGTATGCCTATTTGCAAGGGTTTTCAATTGTCTTTTGGCAAAATGGCTATCAGAATGCAAAACAACTTATTAAGCCAACCGTACCAGACCGTATTTGCATTCTTGAAACGCGCGGAAGGAGAAAACTGAAGAGAAGTCTCTTCTAACCACAACTGCAAAATCCAAGCTGAGCTCGACTCTGACCGAGAGCTGCACTGATACGTAGGTGTTCGTGCTACTAATTCGGAGAGTGGGCGGGCTAAGTGTATTTGGGGTGGTTTTGGGTGCTTCTGTGGGCGGTCTAGACAGACTATGGGCGGGTCTGTACTTATTTCAGGCACACAATGGGTGGTTCACACGGATTTTGGGTGGGCCTTTGAGCAGGGTTTAGGCCGTACGCCATGTTTGAGGAGGAGCGAGGCATTAAATGGGTGGGGTGAAAAGAAAGCAACAGCAACCTATGCTGTCAGGAGGTACTCGGGCAATTTCAATACACCCACAAAACAACATCTTGACGCTTCGAGACGCTATCGGGAAGAGTATCATGGCAGAGCACCAGCCTCATCAGCGGCCTCTCTTACAGGCCCTTCCTCGGCAGTTCTCGTTCATACCACCGCCCATTCCCAACCCCTTTCTACACAATTTGAAGCTTACAAGGACCGACAAAATGCGAATAAGACGAGAGAGGGTGTTGTATGGGAGGGCATGCAAGGGTGGAATGCGAGCTGCAGACCTGCTGTTACTACCTTAGGGCGCACTTAAATATTTGTCTGTATAAGAGTATGGTATTCATTTTGACAGTTTTTAATTCATCTTCAGCCAGTTTTGTGATATTGGCGTCCTAATATAACTACTTGTTTTAAACATTGGGACCACCCAAGATACATTTGAGCGTTGGATCAGAGCCAGTGAAAGAGAAGCCTCCCATGATGCCCCACTCCACGTTTTGTGATGTTTGAGGTAATATCCTTCACGTGCTCGTGCGGGGGTTCCTCAACACAGATCCTGATATTCCGAGGTGTTTTGAAAAGAGTCTGACACACTTATTATTTTATTTTTAAAAATATATCTTGCTGGTCTCTGCCCTTTTTGAGGGGTTTTGTCAAACAGACAACTTGCGTCGTCATCTACAGGCGTCTGATTTTGCCACTTTCCTGAGGTGACCCAGAGTTCCCCGTTTAAACTTGACTCCACTCAGCAGCACCCGGACCACTCGGGGTGTAGTAGCCAGGAGTGTAGTGCACAATGCAGGCTTCATGGGGGGCAGTGCAGGCCCCTGCGCCATCATTTTTGCCTGTTTATCAGGACACGGACGAAGGGGAGGACTGGGAGGGATCTGAGGACCCTCCGGCACAGCAGTGCCAGTTAATTCAGGACTGGGCAGATGAGCTGGGGGAGGCCAGTGGTCTAGACACTTCACCTGACACTGGTTTTCACTCTCCTCCTGTGGCTACGGAGGAGGGAGCGACTTATGCTGTTGTGCTGCACAAGGCTGCCAAGGCCTTTGGCCTTGAGCTTCCTGCAGCGCCCGTGAGGACTAACCTCCCCAAGGTGCTTCAACTGCCAGTAAGCTCTTCGGAGCCTCTGCTGCAGTTTAATGAGGCTCTCACTGACGTTCTGATGGGTACTTGGTCCAAGCCCACCACAGTCCCTCCTGTGGATTGAAACGTGGCCCGGCGCCAGCTCCGGGCGACCCCTGATTTCCGTCCACCCACCCCACCCCTGAGAGTCTGGTTAGCCAGGCCTCCACATCCCAAACCTCATTCCCTACGCACCGGGATTCTAAAAGGCTGGAACAGTTTGGCAAGAAACTGTTTTCCTCTGTCAGTCTAGGATTGCGGTCCATTAATACCGCATGCCTTTTGGGCCGTTACACCCACTCTCTGTGGGATATGGTGGTGGACGTGCTGCCCCAGTGTCTCTGCTCGCCAGGCTCTTGCTGACGGGCGGGGTGCAGCACGGTACTCCATTCGATGTGGACTTGACACCACAAACTCGCTGGGCACAGTGATTGCAATGACAGTGGCGATTCGTCGTCACGCCTAGCTGAGGTCCTCCAACTTTTCAGGGGATGTCCAGAGCACTCTCATGGACATGTCTTTCAATGGCCGTTGCCTCTTTGGCGACAAGGCAGATAGTGCGCTGGAGCTCTTTAAGGACTCCAGGGCTATGGCCAAGTCACTGGGCCTGTTGGCCCAGCGCCAGCAAACTTCTGCTTTTCGCTCGTTTTGAGGCCACGGAAGGGGCACCCCGCACGTTCATCCAACCACAGGCCGCAGAACCAACCTCAAAGCGGTTGCAAACGTGCATTCCGCCGTGGCGGAGCAGGGGGCCAGAGAGACAGTCAGTCCACATCTGCTCCCGCAGCATCTCCCTCAAAGCCTTCCTAGTCCGAGCTATCAGGCCCATTCCACGCCTGTGGGAGGCAGAGTTCGCCATCACCTGCTCCATTGGCGTACCATCACTTCGGACAGGTGGCTGCTGCAAATCGTCCCAAGGGGCTACTCCCTCCCCTTCGAGACAACCCCTACAGCCATGCCACCCGTAGTACCACCGCATGTCGGGGATCACTTGCAACTTCTGCAGGAAGAAGTGATGGCCCTCTTGGCCAAGGGGGTCATCAAGCGCGTTCCTGGCCCAGAAGTAGGGCGGGGTTGTTACTCCCACTACTTTCTGGATCCCAAGAAGGGCAAAGGGGGTCTGCGCCCTATCTTGGACCTCGAGCATTGTTTTGCTCCGGAAGGAGAAGTTTAAGATGCTGACATTAGCTCAGGGTCTGGCTGCCCTAGACCCTGGAGACTGGATGGTAGCGTTGGACTTACAGGACGCTTATTTCCATATTCCTGTCCTGCCAGCCCATCACCGTTACCTGCGGTTCACGGTAGGCCACAAGCACTTTCAGTTAATTGTGCTCCCCTTTGGCCTCACCAGTGCCCCTCGGGTGTTCAAGAAAGTGATGGCGGTGGTCGCAGCTCATCTGCGCAGATCAGGGGTTCCAGTCTTCCCCTATCTCGACAACTGGTTGTTAAAGACGGGCTCGCCCCAAACAGTCGTCTCCCACCTTAAGACTACGGCTGACCTCCTGCATTCGCTGGCGTTCTCCAACGTACTGAAGTCTCACCTGAGCCCCTCCCAGAAGCTCCTCTAAATCGGAGCAGTTCTGGACTCTACGCAGTTTTGGGTTTAACCTCCCGAGCAGCGGATTCGGGATATTCAGGTTCGGATTCCGATCTTTCAGCCTTTATTCCGAGTTTCGGCCAGGTTGCCCTTACAGATTCTGGGACTGATGGCCTTCTGCATCCTGCTGGTACATCACGGCAGGTGGCGGATGTGGGCTCTGCACTGGGACCTGAAGTTCCAGTGGACACAGCATCAGGGCAACCTGTCCGACTGCGTCCTGATCTCAGAGGGCAGTGCGAGACAGTTGCAGTGGTGGCTCACGGACCGCGAGTGGGTCAATGGCAGATCCCTTCGCTAACCGGAGCACAGTGGTGACTAATGCGCCCCTCCTGGGGTGGGGGGGGCCACATGGGAGAGGTGGAGAGCAGAGGCCTCTGGTCGCCGGTGGAGTCCCGGCTCCATATCAACCTTCTGGATCTTCGGGCGATCCGGCTTGCACTGAAGGCATTCCTTCCCTCTGTCCGGGGAAGTGTAGTGCAAGTGTTCAAGGACAGCACCACCGCCATGTGGTATTACAACATACAGAGCGGGGTGGGGTCGTTGGAACCTATCCCTATGTCAGGAGGCTCTACGCCTCTGGACATGGCTGGAACATCAGGGCATCACCCTGGTGGTTCAACACCTGGCAGGTTTCCAGAATGCCAGAGCTGACTAACTCAGCCGTCTGTGCATGATGGATCATGAATAACATCTGAACTCTGACGTGGAGCAAGGTCTCTTTCAGCAGTGGGGAGAGCCTTGGTTAGATATATTCGCCACCGAAGAGCACGCAATGTCATCAGTTCTGTGCGTTGGAGTTTCCAAGGTGGCACTCGCATGGTGACTCTTTTCATTGCGAGAGGAGTTGCGGTCTGTTGTAAGTCTGTCCGCCTATACTACTTCTGCCCAGAGTGCTGAAGATCAGGCGCGCCTGAACCCAAGTCATCCTTGTGGCTCCGGATTGGGCACGAAGATCCTGGTATCCCGAGCTACTCAGTATGTCAATTGATTCCCCTATTCGACGGCCTCTTTAGGAGGACCTTCTGTCGCAACAGGGAACGGTCCTCCACCCGAACCTGTCCAGCCTACACCTACATGCATGGAGATTGAGCGGCGACAGTTGATGCCATTTGACTTGCCTCCTGAAGTCTGTGATGTCATTCTGGCAGCCAGGCGTCCCTCCACAAAAACGGTATACGCCTGCAGGTGGAACAAATTCGTGCCATGGTGCACAGCAAAGGTTGTGGATCCCCTCTGCCTCTCTTTCAGAGGTTCTCCTCTTTCCCTGGCTTAGCAGGGCTCTGCTCTGGGCACTGTCAAGGGATATCTTTCGGCTGTTTCAGGCTTCTTGAGGCTCCCTGATCAGCCTTCTCTTTTCAAGTCCCCTGTTGTAAATAGATTCTTGAAAGGCATTACTCACATGCTTCCTCCTGTTCCCTTTGTAATGCCTCAGTGGGACTTGAATCTGGTGTTAACCTATCTAATGTGTGCTGTCTTTGAGCCGCTCATTAACTATCCTTAATGTCTTCTGACTCTAAAGACTGCTTTCCTGGTTGCCATCACCTCTGCCAGAAGAGTGAATGAGTGAGCTCCAGGCTCTTTCTTCTAAGCCTCTTTTCCTCTGTCCATCTGGACAAAGTTGTTCTGAGGACTCATCCTTCTTTTCTACCCACGGTGGTTACTGCCTTTCACATCGGTCAGACCATTACCTTGCCCACATTCTTGCCGCATCCCTCGAAAGTGGAAGAGAGGCTCCTCCATCTGGACCCAAAACGTGTGCTCTCTTTTTACCTGAACCGCACACAACAGTTCCGGGTGGAGGACCAACTCTTTGTTGGCTGCGTGGGCGCTGAGAAGGGACGGGCGGTGCACAAGCGGACCATCTCTCGGTGGGTCATTTTGTGCATCAAGATCTGTTATTCCTTGGCTAAAAAGGAACGTCTTGTTGGGCTGCGCGCCCATTCCACTCAGGCCACGGCAGCTACTACTGCCTTCGGACGGGGAGCCCCTTTGCAGGACATTTGTCAGGCAGCTATGTGGGCTTCGCACCACACGTTTGCCAAGCATTACTGCCCGGACAGCCAAGTCCAGAGAGGAGGCTTCTTAGGCAGTTCTGTTCTCCAGGACTTTCTGGTGGGATTTTGGTTTGCAGACCCACCACCGGCATTGGTATTGCTTGGGGTATGTATTCTAAGGTAAGGAATCTAACACTAATTTGTTTCTTTCAGATGCACAAGTTACTTGCCTTCGGTAACGACATATCTGTAAAACATTAGTTTGTGTTAGATTCCTTACCACTCCACCCATCCTCCCCGTTCTGCGAACCAATATCTAGGGTTAAGTACTTTCCCTGTTAGGGCCCTAGGTTCATGGCACCAGTGTCGGTTTCTTGCATGGCTCTGCGTTCCTGGCATGGAAAACTATGTACAGAACTGATGTCAGTGCGTGAGGGCTACGTCTAAGTACACCAGCGACGTCATTCCGGCGAACACGACGACTGACGCGGAGCCACAGGACGACGCCTACTGACACGCAGGGGTATTGCTGACGAAAACTTTCCGGATCCAGTCTGACTCCTTGGGATATTATAAGGTAAGGAATCTAACACTAATGTTTGTTACAGATATATCGTTATTGAAGGTAAGTAACTTGTGCTTCTGCCTGAAGCGCAAGCAAGGCTTGTTTTGCCAGCCTTCAAAACCTGCTAGTCTTTATTAAAAGCCTGCAAGCCATTTGTTACAAAATTCTGTAAAAGCCCCAAAGTGGTAAAAATACAGGGAAGACTTAGCACTGAAAGTCCTGGTGTGGTAATTCTGGACGCCTTTGGGTTGCTCCTCCTGAGGGGCCCTCTTAAATCTGTGCCTCTCCAGTCAAAGCCTGCCAGTCTTTTTGCTCCACAATCCCAGGGCACAGGACAACTCCAACTGTGAATATTGCTTGGAAGGGCGGAACAAGGCACTATGAGATCGGCACTGCCTACACTGTGCGGGGAGAATACTCTTGATGGCTGAGATGTGGGTACCCCTTCCAGAGGAGAGTACGAGGGGGCAGACAGGCTGTGTAGGCTCCAAGGGGAGTCAAACTGTCAAGCTATGTAAATCCAGCATGTAGATAAAGGAAAACTAAGGAGGAGGTGTTGAAGCGGCCTCTGGTGGGACTGTAGGTCTCATTATTAGGAAACTCAATGAAAACTCGTCCCTTTAGCAAAAACTCTAAAGGGGAGAAGGGACTTAATCAGCAGGCGGAGGAATAGAATAGCAAAATATGATCACAGGTGGCAACTCAGCAAGTACTCTCTTAGACAGGTTCTGACATGACCTACCACAAGACATCTCGTCCAGCTACAATTGATCTTCCTACAGCTTGGGTGAAGATCTATTAGCTAGCATACAGTGTGTTTCAGGCTGGGAAGTTCAAAGGGAGTACAAAAGGAGAGTAGAGCAGACCAGGGTCTAGTAAGGACTGATTGGCTGGGTAGAGTTGAGTTAGTCGCAGAGCTGGAAAAGCATCTCAAACACCAGGTGAAAGAAGCTAGCTTAGTATATGGTGCACACTTATTTATGTGAAGTACCCTATCTGAATGAGACCACTCTTATGGTGATTTTAGTGATCTTAGACAACCATAGAAAACTCTCTAAGTGGTAGCTGTCGAGCAGCCTCCAGGCTTAGTTTAGTTCGGGTAAAACAAATTGCTTAACACTGCTTCTAATCATGTAGTGTAAGGCACCCAAAAAATAACTACAGTGTAGTTATAAAAATAGTTTTGCAACGTGAATCCTCTCTTGGATTTACATGTTGTGCATCATTCCTGCCACTGCAACCTAACAACCCGCCTCCACCATGCCGGGATCCAAGGAAAAGCTCTGGAATGGATCAACTCCTTCCTCTCCGACAGAACTCAGAGTCCGCCTCCCCCCCCCCCTTCTTCTGCTCAGCAGACACCAAGATAATCTATGGCGTTCCTCAAGGCTCCTCGCCAGCCCCACCCTCTTCAACGTCTAAATGAGCCTCCTTGCAGCCATCGCACGCCAACACAACCTAAACATCTCCTATGCTGACAACACCCAGCTGATACTCTCCTTTACCGACCCCGCCACCGCCAGAGCCAGCCTCCAGGAAGGAATGAAAGACGTCGCGGAATGGATGAAGCTCAGCCGTCTGAAACTGAACCCGGACAAGACGGAAGTCCTCATCCTCGGACCGTCCCCCTTCACCTGGGAAGACTCCTGGTGGCCCCCTGCACTGGGCAACGCCCCCAAGCACACGGACCCAACCTGGGCTTCATCCTGGACTCCGCCCTCACGATGTCCAAGCAAGTCAATACCGTCTCATCATCTGGTTTCAACACCCTACGCATGCTCTGAAAGATCTTCCGGTGGATCCCCACCGTAACCAGAAAGACGGTCACCCAGGCCCTCGTCAGCAGCCGACTAGACTACGGGAACGCCCTCTACGCTGGAACTACAGCCAAACTACAGAAAAGACTCCAGCGCATACAGAACGCCTCTGCACGACTCATCCTGGACATCCCCCGTCACAGCCACATCTCTGCCCACCTGAGACCCCTTAACAGGATGGCGAAAGACTGAAAAAACAGACCGAGTAAGACCCTCACAACCGTCGGAACTGAAGGGCCATGATAAAAAGGCACAGCCGAAGGCAGCCCAGATGCCAAAAGGAAAGACTAACTAAGGTCAGCCACGATATAAAGAACTTCAGGGAACTTTGTCGAAGCATGAACCTTTGAAGGTGCTATGCCTCCCTCAAACAGAGTCCACCACTCCTAAGAAGAGGAAATCTCCAGTCACCAACGTCGAGAGCCCTCAAGGTCAAAAGGAAGAAAAAAGGCCTCTAGGCAGAAATGGCAGCACTGCTCCAAAAGGAGTTCGACAACGTGCTCAAGAGATTCCGTATTTCTGTTGTTCCCACTGCCGACACCAAAAATGTTGACCACGAAGACACAGAGGGCACCGAAGAGGAAGAAGAAATCCTCGAACCGCCTCAAACCCCCGAACCACACATAGAGTACATAGACGCCCCAGAGGATGAAGATTCCTCGGAGACTTTGGAGGATCAATGGAACTACCTTGACACCCAAAGCCCAGAAGAGGAGCTATGCTGCTGTCCCTTGAAGGCTTCTCCTGCAGATTACATCACTTTCTATAGCAGCTTAGTGAAAAGAACAGCTGACTCTTTCAGGGGTCCTTGAAGAGAAGGAGGAAACATGCTTCTCTTGGAGACATTAGCTCCTGCAAACAAGGGCACACAGTATCTTCCCATGCTACCAAGCATCCTGGACCAAGGCAAAGAAGCCTTCAAGGAGCCCGCCAAAGCAGTAACACCAAGGTTCGAGAAGAAGTATAATCCCTCCTCCAAAAACCCTATGTATGTACAGGGAGATACTGTACCAGACTCTGTCACCACAGCAATTCCATCGCTGGCCCACCTCTGGAAAAGGAGAGCAAAAGGATGGAGCAAAAGGATGGAAATGGGAGGCAGGAAAATAGGACGCAGCGATGCAATGGCGCATCGCAAGCTCAGTGCCCTGTTAAACAGATGGTCACCAGCAATGGGACGACATCGAGGAGCTCATCAACAAGCTCCCAGAAGACGGGAAAAGGGCAAAATCAATTGTCCAGGAAGGCAAAAATATTGCAAATGCATGCCTAAAGTCAGCACTCGACACAGCCAGCAGACAAATATGCACTTGTACCACACTAAGGAGACCTGCTTGGATACGACTATCCAACTTTAAGCAGGAGGTGCAGACTTTCTATCATTAACAGAACTGTTCGGAAAAGATGGAGTCTAATCCCAACAAAAAAGACAACAAACTGCAGTAGCTATGGGAGCCCTGCAACAAGGAGCTTTCAAAAGAGGAGGTTTTAGCGGATGGAAACCCACAGGCAGGGGAGCCTTTGTGGAAGGACAAAAGATGCCTCCTCCACAACAAGGACACAGGCAACAGTCAAGCCAACCGACAGGATATCAAAACTGGCAACAACAGCCAAAGCAGTCCTTTTTGAGGAAAAGGCAGAGGCCAGCAGAGGGAGGAGCTGGATCAAATTGACTCCTGCACAAAAAGGACCCATACACAACACAACACCAGTGGGTGTCAGGTTAGTGCAATACCGGCGACAATGGCAAAATATCACTACAAACAATTGCATGTTAAATATAATAAAATACGGATTAGGGGTGTGGAATTTAATAAAATATCTTTGTCCTTGGGACAGGTAGCTTCATAAATCTACTTGCCCTGTAACAAAATCCACTTGCCCCTTTGGTGCCATGTAGTGCAGTGACAAATAGCTGCCATCTCAGAGCTCTGATAATAGCCTCTCTGATTATACCAGGGTTCATACTATATAAGGGTTTGAATACTACAATTTCCTTATTTTGCCATCTTTCTTCAGATTTATATACTGGGGCTAAAGGTAGTGGTAAGCAATGTTTCCAATGTTGGAATGCCTTTTAGAGTCCGTGCAAACCTACTAACTTGCACCTTTTAAGTGGTTTTCACCAGCTCTTGTCTAATCTTTTCGAACACTGACAAAGGTTAGAAATGTACTACTGACAATGGCGGAAGCAAAATTTCTTCCTGGGCTGGGAAAAATGTGGTTGGAGGAAAAGTGAATTTGTAAACTCAACCGATTTTCGCAGGAGCAAAACTATGCAATCATATTTGGTAGTGCTAAAATGCAGTTCACAATATTTTCTAGGAGTAAGATTTCCCGGCCTTCATGTGAATCTGCACCAATGCAAGAAAATATACCATGGGTGAACCTTCGTGACTTTCTTTAATAATTGGGTGTTAAGCAGGACATTTTGTTTTTATGAAAATACTATCTATTGACTGGCTTCACCGTGAGAGTCCGCATTCTGCTCTTTTACAAGCAGCGTGTCAGAACAGTCATTTTGTTTAGTGCTAGGAAATACTATGGCAATGCGTGCTTTGAGACCAAAAACTATGTTCCAATAGTTGTAATGGTTAGGACCTAGCAGCTCCAGCAACAATAAAGTTTTACAAAAACCATGTCTTAAGAACACACGCATTGACAAAACCAAAAGGTTGACCACCAAAGTCAGACAATTGTCGTTGCCAGTGCTTGCTTATTTTCAGGTTTCCCATAATCTTGTTGAAACTGGTTACACTGATTTTCCAATATGAATATTGTTTAGAAAAACTAGCATACATCCACACACTTTAATAAATGATGCTTCACATAAATGGTACCTAAATTTCACAGTAGTTTGGCAAAAACGGAGGTAAGGGTTTTAGCAGTGGTTTGAGATGGTTACTGTCTTAAGAAGGAGAGTTTCTACATTGGGTACCTTTGTGATTTCTGCCGTAAAGCACATAGCATCAGTACACTTTCACATTATTTTACTGTCTCTCCTAGCATCAGTACACTTTCACATTATTTTACTGTCTCTCCTGAGAAGTTTGCACTATTAGCTGTTCCTGACTTTAGTACCTTCTTCTGCCTGGCTTCTGCAAGTGATTTCTTTCCAGCAGAAAAAAAACTGTCTTCCTGACTGCCTAGTGGTAAGAGTTTCAGCAGTGTGCTTTGATGTAACGTTCAACCCAATTGCAAGGTGTAGCTGTTGTAGAGAATCCGAAGCTCCGGGAAAAGAAAACAAATATAACGCAAAGGACAGACTCATGGGCCTCTGCAAAGATTTGGACCCTGAAAACAATACATCTTATTGAAGTCAAGGAGCGGGAAGCCCCCCTCAATCTATCCATCCCAAACAGTAGGCGGAGAATTTCTTTAGGACAGTTTATCCTAGAGTCGCCACATATTCGCTTTCCTGGGTCAATTGTTAACGTGCCTATTTGTACACATTGCATACACACACGCACATGCACGTTTACCCATATTAGCTGCTCTAACTAGTCATCTCTGCCAGTACATTGTAGGTAACCATTCCATATTTTGCCTAGTACCAGCACACTATTCACCTAGCTCTAGAAGAAATGTGCCTCAAATATAATCGGCCAAACAAGGACACTGAACCTTCAACCCTAACTCACTTTCAGTTAACCTCATTGTGTGATCCTGGGCAAGTGTTTTGTTTACTTGGTTATCCATTTCTTAATCTACTAAAATTGGTGGTACTTGGATAAATGTTAACCTGTTACTAAACGCTACCTAAAACAAGTGTATATCGCTAAACGGCGCACTGGGTTTAACCAAAACTTTAATAGTGTTTGCAGGGGTGATGAAGAGTTTTCAAGGCTTAATTATTGCTTTAAATTAGATAACTGTGCTGCATATTGGGAAACTCATGGTTGTTTTTTGGGTGAATTTGACGGTACGTCCTTATTCAATAAGAACTGAGCTGACCCTGCTGAAGCCCCTTTGTAGGCCTCAAGTCACCTATCCTATTGCAGATATAGACTTGTGCCCTGGCACTTGAAGAAGTCACCCTCCATTTAGCACCCCATGTTTCCTTAAAGCCATACTTGGTAGTTCACAGAAAAGTATACAAATTACCTTGGTTCAAACACAAGGCTTAGATAACATCAGGTAATTAAGATTTACATTGAATGTCTTTTGTACACACATCACAGCAAAAGTCGGGTGGAAAAAAGTGGACTGAGTCCCCTCACTAATCAGAGGGGACACGGTTGTGTGTTGCCCAAGGCAGAAGAAAGATCAGTTATGTTCTTTATACAACTGTATGAACACCCATGCAGTTACCTAGCATGTCTGAAAGAAACACGTAGTGATAGATTCCTTACTTTAGAATTACCCCCAGGCGTCCGACTGGATCCGGAAAATATTTTGTCAGCAGTACCCCTGCGCATCAGTAGATGTCATCTTGTGGCTCCACGTGCGTCGTTGGCACCGGGATGATGTCGCTGGAGCTACTTAGATGCGCGCGGACGTCTATTCTTTCTATTTCTGCACCAACAAATGCAGATCCGGGAAGAGCAAGTACCCCCAGTCATTTTTTGACTGCGCTTTTCGAGGACTTTTACCTCATCTTTTCGAGTCTATAGACTCCTTGTGTTGTAGGGATGCCCGGTTTCGCATGATGTCGGTGATGGACCTCACCGCATGTCTCTACTGCCTGGGGTGCGACCACGACCACAAGCCGTGCCCCGACTGCCGGGCCATGGCGTCGAAGAGTTTGCGGGAGCTGTCCCGAAAATTGCTGTAAGCCCGGCAGTCGGCTCCACGCTGCACTAGGTCCCAGTCCCATGGGAGGTTGAGGGACCAGTCGCGGAGCTGTCATTCTTCTGGATCTAAGTCTTCGCACTCTGGGTCAGGTAAGTCGAAGCATTACAAAAAGAAGTCTAAGAAGCATTGTCACTCTTTGGCTTCCCCTCGCTCGTCGTGGCTGAGGGTGTGGGCGGTGGGGGTCCTGTTTTATATTCATGGGCGGCTCCGGCCATGGTGTCACACGCGGCAGGCCCCTCTGGGATCTGATCCCGATCGACGCCTGTTGACTTAGTGACACCGGCGCCGATCTCCCCAGCACCGCTTCAGACGTCGCCCGCTCGTCAGGACGACGTGGTCCTAGGTTCAGCACCGACCCGGACACTGTGCCGGATTGGCGTCACCAGATACGGACGCTGATGGGCCCTTTTGTACCCTATGTCCATCCTCCTTCTTTTGAGCCTGTTCCATAGACTTTGGAGGAAGGGGAGGACTGGGAGGGGGTCTGATGACCCTCTAGCACAGGAATGTGCTAATGATCCGGACTGGGCAGAGGATTTGGGGGATGCCAGTGGTCTTGACACCTCCCCTGACCTTTGCATGCTGTTTCCTCCTACCGTGGATACGGAGGACGGAGCTAGTTACACAGTGGTGTTGCATAGGGCAGCCGAGGCTCTCCACCTCAAACTCCCTACGGTGGCTGTCAGGACTAACCACCTGACAAGTGCTCCAACCGGCGGCTACCTCTTCAGAGCCCTTGCGGCCTTTTAATGAAGCACTGCCAGACGTTCTTTTGGGCACCTGGTCCAGGCCCAACACGGGCTCCTGTGGACAAGAACTTGGCCCAACTCCATCGCCTGGTTCTGCCTCTTCCTTGCCCAACACCCCACCCCTCAGAGCTTGGTTGTCCGAGCCTCTGCATCCCAGAGTGCGTTCCTTACCGCACCTCCGGATAGGGAATCCAAGAAGTTGGATCTTCTTGGTAAGGATCTGTCTTCCTCTGCCAGCTTAGGGCTGCGGTCGGTGAAAACTGCATGCCTCTTGGGCCGTCATACCCACTCTCTGAGGGACACGGTTGCGCAGGTGTTGCCCAACTGCCCAGAGGAGGCCCTGGCAGTTCTTTCCCAAGTGGTTGCGGCCGGGAGAGACGCAGGGAAGTTCACCTTACGTTATGTGCCAGACACCGCCGACTCACTGGGCAGGTCAATTTCCACGACGATGGCGCTTCGGTTCCAAGCCTGGCTGAGTACAACAGACTTCTCCGGGGATGTCCAGAACACTCTGATGGACATGCCCTTTGACATTCGACTTTTTGGCAACAAGGCAGACAGTATGTTGGAGCGCTTCAAGGTCTCCCGGGCTACAGCCATGTCCTTGGGGATGTTGGCTGCTCTGCCTCCTCCACCTTCTGCTTTTAGCTCCTTTCGTGGCCACGGAAGGGGCGCTGACAGCGTATGCAGTGCCACAAGCCACAGCAGCAACAACTTCAGCGTGGCCGCGGACGTGAGAACAGTTCAGGGGGCCAGCGGGCGGGTCAGTCCACCGCCCACAGCATCCACTTCAAAGCCTTCCTATTCCGACCTATCAAAGAGACACGTTCGTGATAGATTCCTTACCTTAGAATATTCGTCAGACGTGATCAGGAGAGTTTTCCGCTTAGCAGTACCCCTGCATGCCAGTAGGTGGCGTTGTGCTGCTCCGCGTCAGCCACTGGCGTCTTAAGTGCCGGGGTCACGTCACAGAGGCCTCTTAGGCGCCACCCATGCGCGCTGACGTTGGTTCTTTCTTTTTCGGCGCTGAAAGCGCAGATCTGGATTGGCCACTTTTTTTAGACTATTTTTCTCCTTCTCTCCTGGTGTACGTAGGGATGCCCAGCTTTTAGTCTTGTGGGTCGTGCCGCCGTAATATATCCCCATTATGTCTGCCTCTACTGCCTGGAGACCGACCATGACTCCCGGGACTGTCGGGCCTGCCGTGCCATGGCCCAGAAGGCCTTGCGAGTGACACCGGAAGTTGCTGGAGGTCCTCTCACCGGGTCTAGGGGCCGCTCGTGGGACCGGAGCAGTCGCTCCAGGGGCTCTAAGTCTTCACCTTCAGATTCCAGTAAGCGACGACATAAGAAGTCGAAGAAGCGTGTTTGCTCTCTGACGAAAGTGATGGCTGAGGTTGCAGCTTATCTGCGCAGGTCAGAGGTGTCAGTCTTCCCCTACCTCGACGACTGGCTGTTGAAGGCGGGCTCGCCCCAGACAGTCATCTCCCACCTCCAGACTACGGCTGACCTCCTGCACTTGCTGGGGTTCTCCATCAATGTGCCAAAGTCGCACCAGAGTCCCTCTCAGAAGCTCCCCTTCATCCGAGTGGTTCTGGATTCAACGCTGTTTCGGGTTTATCCTCCCGAGCAGCGAGTCTGGGATATTCAGGCTATGATTCCGCTTTTTCAGCCTCTATCCCGGGTTTCAGTCCGGATGACCCTCCGGCTTCTGGGCCTGATGGCCTCCTGCATCCTGCTGGTGACACATGCCAGTTGGCATATGCGGGCTCTGCAGTGGGACCTGAAGTTCTAATGGGCACAGCACCAGGGCAACCTGTCCGATCACGTCCAGATCTCAGAGGGCGCTGCACGACAGTTGCAGTGGTGGCTCACGAACTGCGATTGGGTCAGTGGCAGGTCCCACTTCCTTCCCCAAACTGAGGACAGTGGTGAAGGAGCAGACCTCCTGGGATGGGGATGCCACATGGGAGAGGCGGAGATCAAAGGCCTCTGGTCTCCGGCGGAGTCCTGGCTCCATATCAACCTTCTGGAGCTGGGGGCAATCCGGCTTGCCCTGAAGGCATTCCTTCCCTCTGTCCGGGAAAGTGTAGTGGAGGTGTTCATGAACAACACCACCGCCGTGTGGTATTGAAACAAACAGAGCGGGGTAGGGCCGTGGAGCCTATGTCCGGAGGCTCTGCACCTCTGGACATGGCTGGAACATCTAGGCATCACCTTGGTGGTTCAACACCTGGCATGTACTCTGAAGGCCAGGGCAGACTAACTCAGCCGCTGGTGCAGGATGGCTAACGAATGGCATCTGAACTCCGACGTGGCGCAAGGTCTCTTTGAGCAGTGGGGAGAGCCTTGGTTAGATCTATTCGCCACCAAAGAGAGTGCGCAATGTCATCAGTTCAGCGCGTTGTAATTTCCAAGGCGGCACTCGCTCTGAGATGCTTTTCGTCGTGAATGGAGTTGTGGTCTGTTGTATGCCTTTCCGCCTATACCACTTCTGCCCAGAGTGCTGAACATCAGGCGCGATCGGGCCCAAGTCATTCTTGTGGCTCTGGACTGGGCTCAAAGAGTCTGGTATCCGGAGCTACTCAGTATGAGCATTGATCCCCCGATCGGTCTGCCTCTTCGGGAGAATCTTCTGTCGCAGCAGCAGGGGACAGTCATCCACCCAACCTGTCCAGCCTCTACCTCCATGTGTGGAGATTGAGTGGCGGCAGTTGACACCTTTCAATCTTCCCCCCCGAAGTCTGTGATGTCATTCTGGCAGCCAGGCGTCCCTCCACTAAGACGGTATGTGTCCCTCCACTAAGACGGTATGTGCCTGCAGGTGGAACAAATTTGTGGCATGGTGCGCAGCTAAGTCTGTGGATCCCCTTTCTGCCCCTCTTGCTGAGGTTCTTCTGTTCCTTCTCTCTTTGGCCCAGCAGGGCTCTTCTCTGGGCACTATCAAAGGTTATCTTTCAGCCATATCCGCCTTTCTACGGCTTCAAGATCAGACTTCTCTTTTTAAATCCCCGGTTGTTAACCATTTTCTTAAGGGCATTACGTATACGTTTCTACCGTCCCCTTCATAATGCCTCAGTGGGACTTGAATCTTCTCTTGACTTTTCTGATGTGCGCTCCCTTTGAGCCTCTTCATAACTGTCCCTTACGTCTTCTCACTCTAAAGACTGCCTTCCTGGTTGCTATCAGCTCTGCCAGAAGAGCGAGGGACTCCAGGCCCTTTCTTCTAAACCTCCTTTCTGTTCATCCGGACAAGGTGGTTTTAAGGACCTGTCCTTCTTTCTTGCCATAGGTTGTTACGCCCTTCCACATCGGGCAGACCCTCACTTCGCCCACCATCTTTCTGCCTCCTTCAAGGGAGGAGGAGAGGGTCCACCGTTTGGACCCAAAACATGCGCTTGCTTTCTATCTGCAGAGTACACAACAGTTCCAAGTGGATGATTAACTCTTTGTTGGAAACGTGGGTGCCAAAAAAGGTTGGGCTGTGCACAAACGGACCATTTCCTGGTGGGTTGTTTTGTGCATCAAAGTATGTTATTCCTTGGCCAAGAAGGAGCCTCCTGTGGGGCTGTGTGCTGATTCAACCAGGGCAATTGCAGCCACTACTGCCTTGGGACGTGGGGTTCCCTTGCAGGACATTTGCCAGGCAGCTGCGTGGGCCTCGCTGTACACGTTTACAAAGCACTACTGCCTTAACAGTCCTGGCCGGAGAGACTGCTTCTTTGGCCATTCTGTGACTTTCTGGTGTGATCTTGGTTCGCAGACCCACCCCCGGGTTTGGTATTGCTGGGGTATCTATTCTAAGGTAAGGAATCTATCACTACTGTCGCAGGGATTCTGCTCCTACACAGAACTGTGCATAGAGACTTGGATCCCCAGTGAATTAGGGTGTGCCAAAACTCACCTTAGTATCCAAAATCCCCTACCAGACTAGCAATCAGTGTCTCATTTGGTTCTTACAAACCCCCAATGATTAGACAACCCAGAACATGAACTTAGAACACCTCCGGTCACGTGGAACACATGAACACTCTTTCGTTGTACTAACATACCAGTCCAGAACGAGGAGTAAATGAGGACACGTGCAAGTTTGAAATATTTATTTCTAATGCCGTGTTCTCAGGCGCAGTATCTTAGCTAATACAAGCAAACATATTATCAGCAACAAGGTTATCAGCATAGTTACTATTCCATAAAATACAAAGGGAGAAAGCATGGTAAAATGCTAAAGGGAAGAAGGCTAAATTACACCTAAGTCTTACCCTCCCTTGCCAGTATATTATATCTAAAGAAGGTCTTTGGGTTTTAGCAGGGCGACCCCATACCTCTGGTTTTGTAGAAAGGGATCACATCATCTTCTACACCAACTCTCTGCATATGAATGTTCATCAAGTGTGTCTGCATGCTGTGCGCAGTGCATTATTAAACGCGCCAAAAGCCAGAGTTGGCCACAACTGTACATGTGTTATGTCTGAGACATGCGCTGATCAGACAGAACAACAACCACTGTGTTGAAATAACCTTGAAGGCCTCGGCACTCACTGTACAGACCTAGCTTACCAAGCAAAGCTGATACTATAGGAAAAACATATTATTCTCGTGAGAAGCAAAATAGTCTACTAGGCTCAAAGCACTAATAACAATATGTGCCGTGTGCAGAAGCAGCAGAAAGGAAATATGGTGTTTAAACTTCTAATAAGCTCATGCTAACTTAACACAGTGTGAAGGCAAAGCCTATCTCCATGACACCCTCCCTGGATCCAAGCACGGATAAGATAAGGGGCAAAGTTAGGAATACATAGTTCAAGAACAATAGTCCGAACACAAGTCTCCAATTTGTTCCTAGAACAATAGAAAAAAATCTGTGAAGAAAAAATTTCAGTTTGTCAACAGTTCAAATTATTAAAAAAATAATAATAATTAGCCTTCTGACATAGTGAATTCATTAGGTCTGGGCAAAAATTAATAAACGGTTTTTAAAAAAAATTGATGTCCAATAAGTGGCGTCGGTCATAGAGGAGAGAGAGAAGATATGTCATCCCAATAATGAATATGCAAAATATGCAGCAACAGCCTCCGTCTGAAAGAAACCGGTTAGTATTAGATTCCTTACCTTAGAATATCCCCAGGCGTCAGACTGGATCCGGAAATGTTTGCGTAGCAGTACCCTTGCGCGTCGGTAGGCGTCGTCTGTGCTCCGCGTCCTTCGTGGGCCTCGTGATGACGTCGTTGGAGTACTTAAACGCCGCCTCTGCACGCTGATGTCAGTTTTTCTTTCAGATCCGGAAAAAGTGATACCTTAGTCAGTTTTTGACTAAACTTTTTACGATCCTTTTTGATCTCATTTTGAAGTCTTCGACTCCGAACGGTGCGGTAGGGATGCCAGGTTTCAAGCCCTGTGAGGACTGCGACCGACTGATATCGGTCACCGACCCTCACCGCCGGTGTCTCCACTGTCTCGGCGTCGACCACGACGACAAGGCCTGCCCCGACTGCCGAGCCCTGACTTCGAAAGCTAGGTGGGAGCGGTCCTGCAAGCGGCTTGAGCTCTGGCAGTCGGCCCCGCGCCGCGAGAGGTCCTGGTCCGGATATAGGTCGAAGGACCGGTCGCGGGGTCGGAGCCATCATAGCTCCTGGAGTCGACATCACTCTTCAGGCTCGAAGTCGTCAGGTAAGCACAAGAAGTCGAAGAGACGTCATTGCTCTTCCGACTCCAAAAACCCCCCCACCCCCCCCCTGACGCTCGCGCGACGCGGCCGGGGGTTCGGGTGACACTGCCCACGCAGCTCCGACTGAGTCGCGGGTGTCGCGACCTGCCCCATACCCTACGGTCCCTGGGCAGCAAGCAACGGCAGAGGAGATCGAGCGCTTCCTCGTGGCCATGAGGTCCCTCTCTCCTCCGGGCTCCGCAGCGTCTTCGGGCCCAGCGGACCCATCTGGTGGCCCTAGCGGGTCAGGTGCTTCGGCCCCGACGCCGACCTCCTGCACCTACTGGAGTTCTCCATCAATGTGCCGAAGTCGCACCTGTGTCCCTCTCAAAAGCTCCTCTTCATCGGAGCGGTTCTCGACTCGGCTTAGTTTCGGGTTTATCCTCCCGCACAGCGGGTTCGGGATATTCAGGCTCTGATTCCGATCTTTCAGCCTTTATCCCTAGTCTCGGTCAGGTTGACGCTATGGCTTCTGGGGCTGATGGCTTCCTTCATCCTTCTGGTGCATCACGCCAGATGGCGGATGCGGGCTCTGCAGTTGGACTTGAAGTTTCAGTAGGCCCAGCATCAGGGCAACCTGTCCGACTATGTCCTGAACTCGGAGAGCACTGCGAGACAGATGCAGTGGTGGCTCACGGACCGCGATTGGGTCAGCAGCAGTTCCCTCTTCTTTCCCCAACCGGAGCACCTAGTTGTGAGGGACGTGTCCCTCCAGGGCTGGGGAGGCCACATGGGAGAGGCGGAGATCAGAGGCCTCTGGTCTCGGCGGAGTCCCGGCTCCATATCAACCTTTTGGAGCTGTGGGCGATTCGTCTTGCACTGAAGGCATTCCTAACCTCTGTCCGGGGGAGTGTAGTGCAGGTGTTCACGGACAACACCACTGCCATGTGGAACTGCAACAAACAGGGCGGGGTAGGGTCGTGGACCCTCTGCTATAAGGTTCTGCGCCTCTGGCAGTGGCTGGAACATCAGGGCGTGGCCCTGGTGGTTCAACACCTGGCAGGTTCTCTGAACGCCAGGGCGGACGAACTCGGCCGCCGGTGCATGATGGATCACGAATGGCGTCTGAACTCGGACGTGGCACAAGGTCTCTTTCTGCAGTGGGGAGAGCCTTGGTTAGATCTATTGGCCACCGAAGAAAAAACACAATGTCATCAGTTCTGCACGTTGGAATTTCCAAGGCGGCACTCGCTCGGAGACGCTTTTCGTCGCGAGTGGAGTTGAGGTCTGTTGTACGGCTTTCTGTCTATACCACTTCTGCCCAGAGTGCTAAAGAATATCAAACGCGACCGGGCCCAAGTCATCCTTATGGCTCTGGACTGGGCACGAAGTTACTGGTATCCCGAGCTACTCAGTATGTCAGTCGATCCCCCAGTTCGTCTGCCTCTTCAGGAGGACCTTCTGTCGCAGCAGCAGGGGACGGTCCTCCACCCAAACCTGTCCAGTCTCCACCTCCATGCTTGGAGATTGAGCGGCGACAGTTAAGGCCATTTCACCTGCCTCCTGAAGTCTGTAATATCATTCTGGCAGCCAGGCGTCCCTCCACAAAGTCAGTATACGCTTGCTGGTGGAACAGATTTGTGGCATGGTGCACCGCAAAGGCTGTGGATCCTTTCTCTGCCCCTCTTTCTGAGATTCTGCTCTTCCTTCTTTCTCTTGGCCAGCAGGGCTCTGCTCTGGGCACTATCAAGGGCTACCTTTCGGCCTTTCTAAGGCTGCCTGATCAACAATCTTTGTTCAAGTCCCCTATTGTAACTCGTTTTCTGAAATGCATCTCACACACATTTCCACCTGTTCCTTTCGTGATGCTCGGTGGGACTTGAACCTGGTTCTTACCTGATGTGCGCTAAATTTGAGCCACTTCACAACTGTCCTAACTGCCTTCTTACTCTGAAGACTGCTTTCCTGGTTGCCATCACCTCTGCCAGGAGAGTGAGTGAGTGAGCGAGCTCCAGGCTCTTTCATCCAAACCGCCTTTCTTTTCTGTCCATTCGGACAAGGTTGTGTTGTGGATTAGACCCTCTTTCCTGCCCAAGGTTGTCACGGCCTTCCACATCGGGCAGTCTATTACCTTGCCCACCTTCTTTTTGCCTCCGCATCCCTCAAAGGAGGAAGAGCGGCTCCACCATCTGGACCCAAAACGTGCGCTCTTGTTTTATCTTTGTTGGTTATGTGGGCGCTAAGAAGGGACGGGCGGTGCACAAGCGAACCATCTCTCGGTGGGTCGTCTTGTGTATCGAGGCTTGTTCTGTAGTAGGGGGATCTCTGTGTATAGTCATAATCTAGTGAATAGTCCCGCCCATGTGCGCGGACCCCAGAGCAATCAAAAATAATCTCTTAAGCTGTCAAAACATGCAGACCTGCATAGACACTTAAGAGAGAATTTAAAGACAGATAATGCAGCCTATATCCACAGGCTACCCTGTCCAATACTTCAACTAGAAATTCCACCAAAAACCACAACAGCACAGCCTGTCCAGGGTTTTCCACAGAGAAAAACCTTGCTTTTAACAGCAAAACCCTCTGGAATGATAGAGAGGAAGGAGTGGACAGACAAGCCCCATAGGCTGCCATTATGTGGCTCAAAACAGGATACTGTGCCTTTAAGAGAACTTTCCAGAAGCCTCACAGTATCCCAGAATGCAGTGCAGGTCCCTTTCACCTTCAGTTCTTTTTTCCGGCTCCTGCTAGCAGGACCCTGGAGCATTAGCTCTTCTTTTCTGAGCTTTTTCTATACTATTTTTGTGATATTTTGGGATTTTTGTAGCTTCACTCGACGTCTTTGGCCTTTATCTGCATTCTGCTGTGTTTTTTTGGCAGAATTTCTGCAGACTTCTTGTCTTTAGACTATTTCTAGTCTGACATGTGCTTTGTCTGCAGCTGAACTGAAGGCCAAAGCTGAAGCTCACAGGGTTTGTACTCTGTGCTTGCCTGTGTCTTTGGACACCTGTCTTCTCTGTACCTTCTTTTCTAGGGGGCTTCGGCTTCCAGGTTTCAAACAGAGGAGTTTGAAGGCATCTTCAGCCTCTGGGTGAGGTGAGGGTAGGTCCTCTACCGAGTCCCATGCTGTAATCTCTGGGGTTATCCCCAGTAAGGGCACGTCTGAGCTATGACGCGGTTCCAGTCTGCATCGGGGTCGTCGTGGAGTGCCTGGACGTTATGGAGTGCCTCGACGTCTATGTCATGGAGTGCCTCGACGTCTATGTCATGGAGTGCCTCGACGTCTACCTCATGGAGTGCCTCGACGTCGACGCCATGGAGTGCCTCGACGTCGACGCCATGGAGTGCCTCGACGTCGACGCCATGGAGTGCCTCGACGTCGACGCCATGGAGTGCCTCGACGTCGACGCCATGGAGGGCCTCGACGTCGACGTCATGGAGGGCCTCGACGTCGACGTCATGGAGGGCCTCGACGTCGACGTCATGGAGGGCCTCGACGTCATGGAGGGCCTCGACGTCATGGAGGGCCTCGACGTCATGGAGGGCCTCGACGTCGACGTCATGGAGTGCATCGACGTCATGGAGTGCCTCGACATCGACGTCATGGAGTGCCTCGACGTCATGGAGTGCCTCGACATCGACGTCATGGAGTGCCTCGACGTCATGGAGTGCCTCGACGTCGACGTCATGGAGTGCCTCGACGTCGACGTCATGGAGTGCCTCGTAGTCGACGTCATGGAGTGCCTCGTAGTCGACGTCATGGAGTGCCTCGACGTCGACGTCATGGAGTGCCTCGACGTCGACGTCATGGAGTGCCTCAACGTCATGAAGTGCCTCGACGTCGACGTCATGAAGTGCCTCGACGTCATGAAGTGCCTCGACGTCATGAGGTGCCTCGACGTCATGAGGTGCCTCGACGTCATGGAGTGCCTCGACGTCATGGAGTGCCTCGACGTCGACGTCATGGAGTGCCTCGTAGTCGACGTCATGGAGTGCCTCGTAGTCGACGTCATGGAGTGCCTCGTAGTCGACGTCATGGAGTGCCTCGACGTCATGGAGTGCCTCGACGTCTACGTCATGGAGTGCCTCAATGTCATGGGGTTCCCGACTTCATGGGGTGCCTCGACAACATGGAGCGGTGATGCTCGACGTCATGGGGCAGTGATGCTCGACGTCATGGGACAGTGAGGCTAGACGTCATGGAGCAGGGATGCTCCTTTTGGGCATTGGTCACTTGGGCTCTGCTCTCTTCCGTTGGGTCCGGACGTCACCGTTAGGGATGGCTCGGCGTCTCCGTGTTTGACACCTAGTTACATTTTGACGTCTGAGTGTTGGTTGTCGTAGAGACAGTCACTGTCTTAGTGATGGTGACTTCGTAGTGGGGTCGGCGTCATGGGTTACAGCCGCAGAGTACTGCCGGCTCTTGACGCCTGGGTCTTGTTCCAGGCCTCGCTCCTTGGTGAGCCTCCCGTCGTAGGAGGGGACTTTGTGTTCCCGGCACCTTCCACTCAAGACGCAGAGCAGTTGATCAGCGTCGAGGAACCCTTCTGATGGGGAGTTTGTGGTTACTCACCACGTATAAGCGAGGGACGTTTGTCCTTTTGCTTAGTTTTGAGTACTTGCATGCCTGCGCGTCTGCTAGGTCGCCTCCTGCTCAACCACTACTGGTGAGTCCACCGGGGATGTTTCAGAATCCTCTTGGTTCCCTCTTCCGCCCACCACCCCAGGGGCCTTTTGCCCCTCAGTCTGCGAACCTCCGTGCCTTGATGCCAGGGATGCGTCTGCCATGAGTACGGGGAGTCCCTCTCAGACTCTTTACTGATTGGCGGGACTTACCTTTCGTCCACTACCGCCTGACAGGAGGTTCTGGCTCCGACCGTGCTCCTGACTTGGTCGCAGGGGTGGCGGCATGTAGACCTCGAGCTGTGGCCCGCTGTTGTTGGACCGTTGTTGTGAGATCCCTCAGTGGGGGGGTTTTCTTCACCAATTTGTGGTTCCTCTGCCTAGAAACAGGAGGGAAGCCTTACAAGAGGTGGTCTAATGGGCCTGATAGTTTCGGATCTGGGCATCGGTGTCGGAGCAGAGTTTTTCTCTCCTGCCGACCCCCAGGTATTGTGGGTTTGTCCTACGTTGCCATACTTTTATTCGCCTGACGTCTCTGCAGCCTGCGGCTCAGCAGTGTGCTTCTACTCTCCGGTTCTTTGGGCAACCCTTGGGCTGCCATGAGAGTAGTGAGTGGCTCGCATGAAGTCTGAATCTGAGACTTTTGGACGGCTGTAGGTTTGGGGCATGGAGAGCGGCCTGAGGCCTTCTGCCCTTTCTAGCGGCGTTTTTCCTCCCAGGATTTGCCGGTGGTCTCGGGCCGCCATTTAATGCTTTACAAGTATATTGTGCGCATACGCGGGAGAGCTTGTTGCTCCTCGGCGAACAAAGGCCGGCTGGGTCTAAGTCAGTCCTCGGTTCATCGGCCCTCCTCCAGCATTTCCTCCAGTCAGCTTGCGGTTTCAGCTGCGCGAGCTCTAAGCAGAGGCCGTTATCCTGTTTAGGACAAGGGCGATAGAGGACGTACCTATGTCACAAAGGGGGAGAGGTCTGTACTCCCGTTTCTTTCTGGTTTGCAAGAAGGACAGGAACGAGTTCAGGCCCATTCTGGATTTGCGACAAGCAAACATGTGGATTCGCAGTGGAGGAATTTCGCATGCTGACGTTGCATCAGGTTTATACTCAGCTGCAACAGGGAGATTGGCTTGGTGCCATAGATCTACAGGATGCATACTCCCATGTGCTCATTGCACCAAGGAAGTTCCTGCGATTCCAAGTCGGCGACCATCATTATCAGTACACTGTACTGCCAGTCGGGCTGAAGTCTGCGCCCAGACCATTCTCGAAGTGCATGGCAGTGGTAGCTGCACGCCTGAGGAACAACGAGGTGGCTTCTCTAACCGTGCCTGGACGATTGGTTGATCAAGGCCTCCTCCTTCTCGGAAGCTCAGGCGCACTTCCAGAGGACGTGCATTCTCTTGAACGAGCTGGGGTTGCACATCAACATGTCCAAGTCTGTCCCCATTCCGGTCCAGTGCATACAGTACTCGGGAGCCTCCGTCAATACGCTGTCAGCAAGCGTGTCTCCTTCAGAGGAGAGTCGATTATCTCCCCTTAGGAAGGCTCAGGCTCTTGTGACTGCCCCATCTACGACAGTGGAGACGGTGTCTTCTCTACTGGGGTCGATGGCCTCTTGTATATTCCTCACGCCACACGCACGGCTGCTCATGAGACCTTTGCAGGAGTGCTTGGAGGATCAGTGGGATTAGAGGAAAGGATCTTTGGGCGACAAGATACGACTGTCTCTGTGTGCTCTTCAGTCTCTGAAGTGGTAGTGTTCAGCGGAGAATCTCCTAAGAGGGGTTCCCTTTCACAAGGACATTTCCACACAGACTGTCGTGACGGATGCGTCTCCCCACGGCTGGGGTGCGCTTTCCGGAGACTTGCAGATACAAGGAACGTAGTCCCCGATGGAGTCCACGTATCACATCATTTTCCGGGAACTCAGAGCTGTTCACTTGGCACTGAAGGCGTTTCTTCCGTCCTTCCAGACCAACTCTCTGCTTGTCCAGACGAACATTATGACCACAATGTATTACCTCAACAAGCAGGGGGGTTCGAGATCGCGCACTCTATCGCAGGAGGCGCGAGCGATCTGGCGCTGGTTTTTATCCAGAGGACTGACTCTAACGGCTACCCATCTGCCAGGTGTGCAGAATGTTCAGGCAGACGTGCTGAGCAGACTGATTCAGGAAAACCACGAATTGGTCATAAACGACAAAGTACTTGGAGAAGTCTTCGGCAAATGCCGAGACTTCGCCTCCAGGTACTGCCTGTGGGGAAGCTGGGGAATGCGTTCTGGATTTACTGGTCGAACAGCTTTCTGTACGCTTTTCCACCCTTTCCCTTGATTCCGGCGGTGTTCATCAAGGTGTCCCAGTCCAGGGCGCGGATGATCCTGATTGCCCCGGAATGGCCCAGACAGTGGTGGTTCCCCGACCTGCTTCACCGGTCTCTTCGTCCTCTCATACGGAGGCCTTGCAGGCCGGACCTTCTCACAAAGTTCAGGGGGCAGATGTTGCACCCCAACCTCTCGTCTTGGAGTTTGGCTGCATGGCTCCTGAGAGAGTGTAATATGGCCATTTGAATCTACCAGACGTTTGTATGGACATACTGAAGGAGGCTAAGCATCCTTCCACTAGGACTTCTTCTGCTTACAAGTGGAAGAGGTTTTTGCATCTGGTGCAAGTCCAAGGACCATGACCTGACGACGTGTAAGGAAGATGTCATCCTTCCGTATCTTCTACGCCAGGCACAGTCTGGCCTTAATGTCTAATCCATTACGGTTCATCTTGCTGCGCTGACTGCCTACAGGAAATGCCCTTCAGACTTCCTTCTTCCAGATCCCTGTGATCAAAGATTTTTTGGAAGGCTAGAAGAAAGCATTCCCTCCTGTCTGGCTTCCTTCGCCTTCATGGGAATTGAATGTGGTGCTGTCCAGATTGATGTAGGAGCCTTTTGAACCTATTCATAGGGCTTCGTTGCAGCATCTGTCCTGGAAGGCGGCGTTCCTCATGGCCATCACATCGGCCCGCAGGGGGAGTGATATTCAGGCGTTGTGTTGCCAAGAACCTTATACTGTATTTCATGCTGCTAAGGTTGTTACGCATACTCACCCTAAATTTCTTCCAAAGATTATTTCTGGTTTTCAGGTCAACCAGACAATAACTTTGCCTACGTTTGTTCAGAATCCTGCATCTCCAGCGGAAAGGTCCCTACATTCCTTGGATGTTAGGAGGGTGTTGGAATTTTATCTGGCTAAAACCAGAGATATTCGTGGTTCAGATCAATTGTTTGTCAATTATGGATCAGTCTGGACCGGTCTTGCTACCTCAAAACAGTCCATCTCTAGGTGGATTGTGTCCTGTACACAATTGTGTTACCAAAAGACTAATACGACCTTAGGAGGTAAACCTAAGGCTCATTCCACCAGGGGCAAAGCTGCCACGACTGCTTTGCTACTTAATGTTCCGATTGCAGAAATCTGCAAGGCCGCCACTTGGAAGTCGGTCCATACCTTGGCTAAGCATTACTGTCTGGACACTGATACCAGGGCAGATGCTCAGGTTGGGCAGGCTTCGCTGTGAAATTTGTTCGCACAATAGTGGTGTTATTTCTCGTTTCTCCACCGCCGCTTTGGTGTGGGGATGGGCTTGCCATTCTATTCACTAGATTATGACTATACACAGAGATCCCCTACTACAGAAGGAGTAGTTTCTGTCCTGTAACTCCAGTTCTGTAGTAGGGGTATCTCTGTTATAGTCATAAGCGCCCGCCCTCCTCCCCGGTGGAGAGAGATATTCATGTAAGGAATGCTACAGTTCTGGCGTGTTACGCCTTCAAAAAGAACTGAAGGTGAAAGGGACCTGCACTGCATTCTGGGATACTGTGAGGCTTCTGCAAAGTTCTCTTAAAGGCACAGTATCCTGTTTTGAGCCACATAATGGCAGCCTATGGGGCTTGTCTGTCCACTCCTTCCTCTCTATCATTCCAGAGGGTTTTGCTGTTAAAAGCAAGGTTTTTCTCTGTGGAAAACCCTGGACAGGCTGTGCTGTTGTGGTTTTTGGTGGAATTTCTAGTTGAAGTATTGGACAGGGTAGCCTGTGGATATAGGCTGCATTATCTGTCTTTAAATTCTCTCTTAAGTGTCTATGCAGGTCTGCATGTTTTGACAGCTTAAGAGATTATTTTTGATTGCTCCGGGGTCCGCGCACATGGGCGGGACTATTCACTAGATTATGACTATAACAGAGATACCCCTACTACAGAACTGGAGTTACAGGACAGAAACTACTCCTTACTCCTTGGTGAAGGAGTCTCCTGTTGGGCTGGGGGCCCATTCTACTCGGGCCACGGTGGCTACCACTGCCCTGGGCCGGGCAGTCCCCTTGCAGGACATCTATCAGGCAGCTATGTGGGCCTCGCTGCACACGTTTGCAAGACACTACTGCCTGGACAGCCAAGTCCGGAGGGATGGCTTCTTTGGCCGTTACGTCCTCCTGGACTTTCTGGTGTGATTATTGGTTCGCAGACCCACCACCGGGGTTGGTATTGCTGGGGTATCTATTCTAAGGTAAGGAATCTAATACTAACCTGTTTCTTTCAGATGAACAAGTTACTTACCTTCGATAACGATATATCTGTAAGAAACAGTAGTTGGTATTAGATTCCTTACCGCCCCACCCATCCTCCCCGTTCTGCGAACCGATATCTAGGGTTAAGGTCATCCCCATTCAGGGCCCTAGTTTCAATGGCACCAGTGTTGGTTTTTAACATGGCTCTGCGTTTCTGGCGCGGAAAAGCTGTGTCTAAGAACTAACGCAGCGCTCGGAGGCGGCGTCTAAGTACTCCTCCGACATCATCACGGCGCCCACGAATGACGCAGAGCCGCAGATGACGCCTACCGACGCGCAAAGGTACTGCTACGCAAACATTTCCGTATCCAGTCTGACGCCTGGAGATATTCTAAGGTAAGGAATCTAATACTAACTACTGTTTCTTACAGATATATCGTTACTGAAGGTAAGTAACTTGTTCAACAGGAAGTCACTGTTCTCATCCGAAAATAACTCAGCCATCCAATTTAACAAAGGGAAAGAACATACATGTTCAGCAATCACCGGAGCCTTTAGCACCATCCGAGTGGGTTTTCAATGAAGCTGCGTGCCAAGAAATCTTGCGCCGCTGCGAACACATACCAACGACCCAGTACTCCATGCATCGCTGCAAAGGCCATAATCCCTCCATCAGAACAAAGCAATTCATGAGCAACTAAGGGGCTCATAAATTGATTATAATCCGCATCGGTAAACACCGTATTGCAGACCCACAAATCCAGGGCTCATTCGAAGTCGCAATTAAGGCAATGAAAGACAGGCTGGATGCATGTAAAGTAGGAAAATCAAAATGATAATCCATAAGCTGCACTCAATGTAGCAAGATGCAGCGCACCATAGTATTCAAGCATTCGGGTGTGAAGCAGCCCCAGCAGAGACAGCTCTCCTTGTAAGACAGGATGTGCATCCATTTTGAAACAAGCAAAACAGTATGAAAGCACGCCAGCAGTAAGGGAAATCCACCAAACAGGCTGGATAAAATGCTGGAAAGTCACCAAATATAGTCTGAAAAGAAGTGACAAGGCCACTGCTTACAACTTTAAAAAAGTGAGCCAGCCCAGTTGTGGAGGATGCATTGAAGATAGCGTGAATGAACTCACCAAAATGCAAGGGCAAATCAGTATTCAATAAAGCATGCACTTCTGTGTGGGTGTTAGCCACGTAAAGGACGAATGTTTCTCGAGCAGATGTAAGGGCAACTTCTTTCTGGGATAATAGAGCTCTTATGCGACTCATCTTATTGAACTCTGCTTTCAAGGTCGGAATCTTAGGCCAGATGGAAACATCAAGCTTCCCATGCGGGGGAGGATACATTACATTTTTACAGCAAACCACCCGCTCACTGACAGTAACGACCTAAGCAATTACCTTTATTAACCCACAACAATCTTCATTGTTTAAAAGTAAATAACTCCCATTTGGCAGTAATGTGAATGTGGGAACGATAGCAGGCACAGGTGTACCTTTCAAAATACAGGCTAAATTAGGCTCATTCTGATTAAAAGAGCCATATAATTTGATATGTCTACAATCAATGAGTGATCTGGTGTTTCAGTGCATTCTTCACCATTCAAATAAACTTCTTTACCCTCCCTAAGGCATCTATAGGTAAACTGAAGGGACCAAGCTTCACGGAGATAAGAACTTCCAAGAGACTCATATCTACCCATTGCAAAGTACTTCATACATCCCTCAAACTTGAAAAAAGGAAACAGGAGCGTTATTAAACGTGGATAAGCCACGTTGCAGTATTGGCTTCTGCCACAGAAAATGGTAAAGGTTCCAACCTTTCAATGTGTAACATAGAAAAAGATGCATCTTTCATTGACAGTAAACATTGCTTGTCAGTTAAATTATACAGGGCAAACAAGGACGATGTATTCATGCAATGCCAGGGCACTTTTCCTGCCTTTAAGGTCTGCAGCGTCCATGCAAACTGCATAATAGAACGCAATTGATTTTGACCATGGTACAGAACAGACCCTTCATCTTGCACAATATCAACAACAGATACAATATTGTCTAATGTGTAAATGCGGGAAGAGAGCGTGTTTCTGCTATTATCCACAACTGCTAGCACCTTTTCTAAATTAGCTTGATCTATAGCCCTAATGCAGGTAGCCGCCTCAATCTGGGATGTTTTCCAGACTTCGTTGTAAATGGCATATATCCATCTTTTAGATCTGCCGTTAGCCGGGCCCTTAATAAAATCATTCAGATCAACATCGTCAGTCGGTTTAGACAAATGCAGTTTAACTGACGCCAAGGTAGAATGTTTGAGCCAATTCTGACGCGATCTGCCTACAGAATAGGTAGTCACAGAATGGCCACTTTCAAAACGGGGATCCACCCTGACCAGTGTAAAGCCTTCTGCCAAACCCAGAAAACGATGCTGGCAAGAGTCAGCACTTTTGTGCTATAGCAACCAGCCTTGGGGTTCCAAACTGGAAATATTAAAGGAAGAATTCAACAGAGTTTGTAACTCCCTCATTGAAAATTTAGTGGCATTATTCCAACCGTAATATTCTTCTAATTCAGGAAAAGGAGCATTTAATTTTTTAATAGTAGCCAATCCAAAGCAAGTTGTCTGTGAAATCGTAGAATTCAAAAACATATGGTTTGGGATGAGGCATGCACAGTGCAAAGCCTTAGTGCCTTGCTCTTGCCAGCTTTTAGAACCCCAAACTGATTTAAGGTCAATTGTATCCTTCCACAACTCGTAGCCCCCAACAGCCAACTTGTCTAGAATGGACTTTGAATACAATAATTTGGTATCGGTAAGTCTAACTTTGTATGCGGACTTCGCAGTCATTTTAAAATAAAATGCATTTGGATTTGACTGATTAAAATCGGTAAGTGAACCTTTTCAAAAAGGAAGCAGAACTGCCTTGTATAAGAGCTGGACAATGTCCCCATTGCGTATAATTCAGTGTTTCTCCTGGTATTAGCTTTATGGAGGTAATGATTGCCAAAATGTTGGTAACAATATAAATCACCGTAATTAGCCGATTCTAAATACAAATCTTCAGCATCAAAGGCAGCATAATATTTCAAATCAGAAAACAAAGCTTCTACGGCCTGAACATCCCAATCATCAGAACGTATATTTTGTTTAATTACATCCCCCATAGAAACTCTAAGCACATTAGGGACATTTATAACCTCAGTGGGCCCATGAATTTGAAATCGAACGGCATCCCATACAATCCCATCTAAGACAGGCCAAGAAGTAATGTTAACAAAGGCCAAATCTCTCTTCAATCTGTGCGATGAGGACTGGGGAGCCAATGTTCCATTGATATGTCGGATGCATGTTCTCCTCGACAGTGTCCATTCACGAGTCGGAAAAAATACACCACAAAGCCAATTGGCATAAAAAGGTAAATTGAAAAAAGCACCAGCCAAATGTAGGTCCAAGGGGGAAATCAAAAAATGTTTTTTAAACAGTCTTGCCAAAACAGAAATTCTTGAATGTTTCCCCGGTGTGTGTGAATCAGTGTTAAATGAAAATCTGGATTCTGTAGCCAAACGAGTTTGCAAATCGGGCATCGATAAGTCAGTTGGGTAAGTGTAGTCTGTTTCATTAAGTTGAGTACCAGGTAGTGTACTCCATAAAGGACTAGAAATTGTAGGCATCTCGATGGCAACATCAGGCATTGGATTAGAAGCCGGAGCCAAAACAGAATTTCTCAAAATCGAAGGACATGAGACCGCCGGTGTCATACTAAGAAGAATCGGCCACTCTGTGTATCTTGAAATTGTCAATGGAGATGTACCTGTTTTCCTTACGACCTGGAAGTGGTGGTAAAATGACTGTTCTAGTGCCCTTCACACCAAGCACTGGAACCGGCTCTCGATAAGAGGGACCAAATTCTTTCTTGTTTTCGATCTTCTCTCGAACCAGTTCTCCAACTTGGGGTAGCCAGCCAACTACCGGGATCTGCAACGCATCATCCGAGGTGGAGGGCAAATGTTCCTTTGCAAGACTGTCTCTTGTAGATTCTGTAAAACATTGCAATGTTCATCTACATCAAAGGATACAGCAACAGCTGCCTGGTCTAGACCATCAAGGTCCGGTACAAACATCTTGCTACCAAAGAACATTTCGTATGGGGTCCGCCCACCCTGAGACCTTCTAGGGAGATTATTAAGAGCACGCTGCTCGCCATTGAGGTGGGCCAGCCAGTACCTGCCAGTGCCTATAACTCTAGCTGTCAAAGACTGCTTTAAATTTCGGTTCATTCCTTCCACAACGCTATTACCCTCAGGTCTGTATGGAGACGAAAACTTGGCTTGGACCCCCAACGAAGTCATGGCATCCTTATACGCCTTAGAGGCGAAAGCCGGACCCTGATCCGAATGGAAGGTACCACAGGAAAAAAATCCCTACAAAGACACGCAAGTCTCTTATGACAGTTCGTGAATCAGCGCTGCGGTGTGGCCACACCCACACAAAGCATGTGCATGAATCAACTGCTACTAAGATGTACTTATACTCAGTATCAGAAGAAAAAGGACCGCTGTGATCTAAATAAACACATCCAAGTGGTTTATTAGAAATGAACAACTGTGTCTGGGGCAGACGCGTAGCAGTTGAAGGCTTAATCTGCTGGCAAATGTCACATTGAAGGACATAATCACGCATCTGTTTGTACAGTCCCTGCCATAAGAAACGTTGTTGTAACTGAGCTACAGTAGCCGAAACGCCCGCGTGCGCAGACGCAACACCTTCATGGGCTGCAGTAAGCAGTTTGGCCCTGCGGTCTGCTTTGGGAATTAACCTTTCACCAACGTCCGGTATTTTCACATTAGGAACTTTATCATGACTTAAGGGGTATGAATACTTCGAAGGGAACCCTTAAGGATATTTACTTCCCCTCTCAGTTGCAGCAACAGCTGGCAAGATATCATCGATCTTACTTTTGGAACGTGTAACTGCTGCAACCAAACATGTCGATACTGCTGATTTTGCGGCCTCATCAGCCAACGAATTGCCAACAGCGTGGACTCCTATGCGCTGATGACCGAGAGTGTGAATTACAAACACGAGTGGCAACTGTTCTTTAAGTTAAGCCACTCAAACCCAGATCATTTTATGTTTGATTGTGCTACCCTTGGAATCACAAAAATCATTCTGAATCCCAAAGAACAAGTTTTCATTGTAAGACTGGACAAAATAATAAGAATCACTCACAATAAGAGTTGTCACACTAGGATCAGATTACTCCAATGCAAGCATCAGAGCACGAAGCTCTGCCAATTGTGCGGTACAGACCCCTAAAGTCTGCGTGTGCACGACTCTGGACTTGAACTCATCATGGCACCTACCACAATGGCGCAAGCGGAAACGTATGCGTGCTTGGACCCATGCACAACTTGCGCTGAACCATCAGTGTATATGATACAATGGAAATCCTCCAAAGGCCGCATAGCCAAAGGTGCAGGATGAACAAATTCATACTGTAAAAATTCCTGCGACTGGAAGGAGGCATAAAAAATAAACGTGACATCCGGAGAGGTCAATGATGCTGCCCATTGTATCCACCTTGGGTGCAAAGCTTTAGAATTTGGTACACTGGTCATTGTCACTGCCTCTAGTGCAGGATACGGGGGTAACAACCAATATGCGTTTTCCCTGCGACAGCGCACGTTCCTTAAGAATCGCCATTTGCACTGCTGTCAACTTTTTCCACAGAAGAAAACCGCATTTCAGCCGAAGTGTTCAAGTGTGACTTGTAAGCAATAGGTACTGTCTCCTTCGTTAAAAGTAAGGTATGTGAAACCCACCGCCCCAAGGATGATTCTTATCACCAGGTTGGTGTGGTTTTCACAAGTCAGTAAGAATTTAGATTCTAGAAGATCAGCCTGCAAAGATTGCAAAATAGCTGAATGTTCTGGCAGTCAGCAAGATTTGGTAAAAGTAGGTTGTATCAAAGCATACAAAGGCTTGATACGCTGGGCATATTCAGGAATATATGTACGCCCGAAATTCAAAAATCCCAGCAAGGACTGTAATTTTTTCAGAGTTTTAAAAGTGCGCAGTTGTGCGCATTTCTCCAAGAATTGAGTAGCCAATCCTCGACCTTCATTGTTAAGCTCATAGCCCAGGAACAACACTGTGTACTCTGCAATGTGAGACTTCGCAAAGTTGGACTTGTAACCAAAGTCCGCAAAGTTACAAATTATGCGCTCAACGCAACACAGATGCGCCCAAAGCTTGTCGTCTGTGAGATATGTCATCCACATACAAACATGCATCCGTGTCCACTCTCTCCAAGAGAGAGACAATGCGGGCAGCAAACACGCCTGGACTATTCTTATAGCCCATCGCTAAGCGTTTAAATTGGTGCTGTTTCCCGCTAGAGGTAAAACTGGTCCTTTGGGAACTCAGTCCATCCAAATTATGGGCAAAAAAAACATTGGAAATGTCAAGTGTGGTTTTAAACCGCTTTCGCACAAGACCATCCACAAGAGCAGAGATGTGGGTATTCTGTACTGCACAGGTACGGCAACGCAAGTTCCAATGCCGGTAATCCAATACCAAACGGTACCAGCCGACTGGCTTGCTCACAGTAAAAAGAGGGTTATTCATCGGTGACACACAAGTTTCAATTACACCTTGATATTCCAATTGTTCAAGGATTTCTACGACGGAAGCCTTAGCTTCACGTCGGATGGGATATTGAGGTTGAGGCTGTGGCATAGACCGCAAAGGAATTTTGTGGTGTGGGGAAAATGTATCCCACTCCCAATGTGTACGGTACAAAGTCAGCGCAAGAGCCTCAGCCTACTCTTCTGCAAAATTCAGTGCAAGCTCTTTCGAGACTGTGCGCGCGAAACTAGGGAGGATTACCTCCACCCCTCTCAGAGCCGCGAGCACAAAAGGTGGGGGCCACTCACCCTCCGCTAACAAATTGTCACAGGTAGTTGTAAGATTTTCCCATAATACCCCTTTGATGGTACGCTGTATGTCACCTTCAATTAAAAGGACTATTTCATAAACTCTATCAGGGGGAGCTACTCTAGTATCAGCTGTTTCCACAACATATTGGTCAGTCGCTGTCACCTTCAGTAGTGGGCGCAGGGTCTCTCGCACTATTGTAATCTCCGCCGCGCTGTCCAACAACGTCCGCGCCCATGTCAGATTATGAAGCCGCGTTCTCACCATCTGTGGCATATCTCGTTAAAGTGGCAACTTTCTTTTTCTGAAACTGGGGTCTTTTCGGTGTCGAATCGTCCTGCTTGCCTTTACTGTCTTTCGGGCGGGGCTGGTCGCGTCCCTGCTGGCCACCCGACCTCTGCCGCCGCCTCCTCCTCCACCACCGGTCGACGAGGCTGAGTCCTGAAAAGAACGAGGAGAGCGTTGTTCAGATACCTGAAAACTATCGGGTGATATTAATGTCGCGCAAGTCATAAACATGTTCTGTAGGTGCAGGCACTGGTGATGCAGGACGTGACCCCTGTTTCTGTTGCTTACCCTGTTTTTGTTTTTTCGGCCAATTTTGCTTTTTAGCCTTGGGCTGGTCGTCCGTTTCAGACGTCTGCGCTTGGGGTTGTTTTTTCTCTTTTGTAGAGAAAGGCTTGACACCCAAACTATTACGGACTACGGTCTTATGAGCAGCCGTAATACTTGTCGGTAACTGATGGGGCTTATCGGTATGGGGAACAGCCTGCAAAGCATTAGACACCTGAAAGCTCACCGCATCTCCCTTGACATTTGCAAGTACGAGATCGGAAACTAAGTCAAAACTGCTTCTGGTATCAAGCCTTTCGGCGAACAAATTGTCAGAATCCTGTGTTTCTCAACAGGAGTCGTGTTAGGAAATACTGCTTCCAACTGGTCAAATTTCTCGGCAAGCCAGAAAGGCATATCATCCTTATCCTGGGGGTGCTTGTTCATCACTGCATGTAATTATAGGTAGGTGTATCCGACACCACTGTCTTCCGGAATTAATAGCGAAGGGTTGTTAAGGACTGAATGAAGTACAACTCAAGTGTCATGTAATAAGACCACCAACGATTGGGCGCCATGTTGCAGGGATTCTGCTCCTACACAGAACTGTGCATAGAGACTTGGAACCTCAGTGAATTAGGGTGTGCCAAAACTCACCTTAGTATCCAAAATCCCTTACCAGACTAGCAATCAGTGTCTCATTGGTTCTTACAAACCCCCAATGATTAGACAACCCAGAACATGAACTTAGAACACCTCAGGTCACGTGGAACACATGAACACTCTTTCGTTATACTAACATACCAGTCCAGAACGAGGAGTAAATGAGGACACGTGCAAGTTTGAAATATTTATTTCTAATGCCGTGTTCTCAGGCGCAGTATATTGGCTAATACAAGCAAACCTATTCTAAGCAACAAGGTTATCAGCATAGTTACTATTCTAAAAAATACAAAGGGAGAAAGCATGGTAAAATGCTAAAGGGAAGAAGGCTAAATTACACCCAAGTCTTACCCTCCCTTACTAGTATATTATATCTAAAGAAGGTCTCTTTGGGTTTTAGCAGGGAGACCCCATACCTCTGGTTTTAGTAGAAAGGGATCACATCATCTTCTACACCAACTCTCTGCATGCGAATATTCATCAAGTGTGTCTGCATGCTCTGCGCAGTACATTATTAAACGCGTCAAAAGCCAGAGTTGGCCACAGCTGTACATGTGTTATGTCTAAGACGTTATGATCAGACCGAACAGCAACCACTGTGTTGAAATAACCTTGAAGGCCTCGGCACTCACTGTACTGACATAGATTACCAAGCAAAGCTGATACTATAGGAAAAACATATTATTCTCGTGAGAAGCAAAATAGTCTACTAGGCTCAAAGCTCTAATAACAATATGTGCCGTGTGCAGAAGCAGCAGAAAGGAAAGATGACGTTTAAACTTCTAATAAGCTCATAACACAGTGTGAAGGCAAAGCCTATCTCCATGACACTACGTGTTTCTTTCAGATACACAAGTTTTACCTTTGGTAACGATATATCTGTAAGAAACAAACATACTGTGAGCCACATTGCAAGTAAACACAAAGACATTTGTTTACCATTGGAAACAGTAATGAAAGCACAAATTACTTACCATTGGTAACGATATATCTGTAAGAAACATTAGTAGTGATAGATTCCTTACCGCCCCACCCATCCTCCCCGTTCTGCGAACTGATTTCTACAGTTAAGGTAATCCCTTTCAGGGCCCTAGTTTCCTGGCACAGAAAGTCGTGTACAAAACTGATGTCTGCATGTCGAAGTAGCTCCAGCGATGTCATCCCGGCGCCAACGACGCACACGAAGCCACACGACGACAGCTACTGACGTGCAGGGATACTGCTGACGAAAAACTTTCCGGATCCAGTCTGACGCCTGGGGTAATTCTAAGGTAAGGAATCTATCACTACTAATGTTTCTTACAGATATATCGTTACCAAAGCAGACTGGAGTGTCCCTTCTGTTTTCATTTCCCCTCTTCTCATTCCTGGTGAAGAGACAACTGCAGAGCACCTGTAAGAACGAGCTGGTAAACAGCACCGCGTCCACCAAATGAACATGATGCAAGAGGGGCCAAGTGAAAGGACAGAAATGGGGATGGACCAGAGGCCCATATGAAAGCAAAAGTTACAGGGGTAAAGTAAGGAGCTTTAATAAAAGCCCTCAATAAGATAAGAGGTGAGAAGCGGGCCAGGGCTGTCTCAGAGGGGTTAGGAAGGGCAGACATAGGGTGCACAGGGAAGGCAAAGCATGAAGGGAAGGAGGGGCACGAGCTGCATAAGAAGGGAAAGCAAGGCACTTTACTGTAGGCCCAGGAGGCGAGGGTGACGAGGCATCTTGGGGCCATATGCGGCCCAAGGGTGGAACATAGAATAAAAGACTGAGATAGCCAGGGCCTAGAAGCAGATAAACCAGCCTCTTGCATGTCAGTTGTGAGTGTTCTTGAGCTGCAGTTCTCGAAGTGAATTAAGGAGCCTCGAGGAGAAAGTAAAATGCCTGTTACCTGGTAATGTGGGTGTACCACAAGGAGCTGCAACTACAAGCTCCACTCCAACATGTTGGTCTTACGTTCTGGGGAAATGAAAGCGTAGACCGAAACTTTTGCACTCACCCTTTCACTGCCAATAAACTGCTCAAAGTCCAGCCCGGACCAGGAGGCACTCACAGAAAGAAAGGTGTACCAGTGGGGCGAGCTAAGCCCCCCTCTCATCCAAAGCCATTAGTGACTGTACTGCATGCCATCAGTGCAATCAGAGGCCACAACATTTCAGCAGGTAGTGAGTGGCATGTACTTCTTTTAGACTTATTGACTGACTTTGACCAAATAGGTTCAAGAGCTGTGTATTGGATTACAGCTAGTCTTTGTCTACTTGTCCTTGGGACAAAATAGACAGTAAAACGTCTTGCCCTTTTGAGAAATCTAGATGTCTCGGGTGTCTGGAGATACGATTCCCCACCCCTGCGGCTATTTCATAGAGCTGGCAGACACCACCAACAAACCTTCCGTAAACAAACCAGTAACTTCAATCCGAAATCAAAGAATTGAGATCAGAAATTAAAGAGCTTCTTCAAAAGCAAGTGATAAAAACTGTGCCAAAGGAAGGACATTTCAAGGGAAACTACTCACCATACTTCCTAGTTCCCAAGCAAGACCTTACACTGAGGCCTATCTTAGACCCAAAGTTCATAAACAAGTTTATTCTAATGCAGCATTTCAAAATGACTACACTTCAAGAAATAATACTGCAAATTCAAAAAGGAGACAACATGGCAACAATAGACCTCAAAGACTCCTATTTGTACACCCCCATCAACAAAAGCCACAAAGTCTCTCTGACTCTTACGTAAAGGAACATATAACCAGTTCAAGGTACTTACTTTTGGAATAAAATCAGCACCACGTGTCTTCAAGTGCCTAGCTGCAGTGGCAGCACACCTGCGAAAGGAGGGAATACATGTTTAGCCTTATCTAGACAACTTGCTTATAAGAGCAAATACAAAACAAAAATGTCACAGCCATGTTCAAACAGTAATCCTCACACTCCAAAGACTAGATTCTCAATATATCACAAGAAGTCATCCACAAAGTCAGAGCAAGAAAAAACATCTTCGGTGCAAGACTTCATTCAAAACTCACGCAGGCTTATCCAACACAAAACAGGATACACTCCATCAAGCAGGAAACTTCACTGTACCAGAGGGGTTAATTTCTGATGGTGAGGAGTCATGAAACTCATTGGCATGATGGCATCCTGCATCCCACTCATCCTTCATGCCAGCCTCCATATGTTATGTTCTTCTGACATTTATATTGCACACGGATACTCAGGAGTGTCCCAGTGCATGAGCCAGATAGGCGCGGACCAAGGGCCTGGGACGCGGATGGATGTTAATTAAAAAGCAAGGTTTTTAACTGCTTTTTAAGCAGCCTGAGGTCCTGGGTGTTTCGCAGCGCATAAGGGAGTGCATTCCAGGCTTTGGCTGCACTGAATGAAAGGGAGCTGCCCCCTGTTCTAACAAGGCAGTAACTCAGGATAACAGCGAAGCATTGCCCTGTGGAGCTTAGATATCTTTGAGGCACATAGAAATTGAAGCGCCTTCTAAGTTAGTGGTGACCGGATTTATATAAGGCACCATGGGCAAGAGTGAGGGCCTTAAACAGAACACGCTGCCCCACTGGGAGCCAATGCAAATCCTGTAAATGTTGCGTTGTACTAGACCTACCAGGAATGCCTAATGGCACTCTCGCTGCCACATTCTGAATGGTCTGAAGCTTTTTCAGCTGATAACCGGGGAGACTAATAAATAGCGCATTGGCATAATCAATGTGCGACAAGATGAGGGCACGAGTCAACATTTCTTTCGCTCATCTGGGCAGTAATGGCAGGAATTTTCTGAGTAGTTTCAATGTGCTGAACCATACTCCTGCCAGCCTTTCTTTTTTTTACCTGTGAAGAAAGGCTGAGGTCCTCGCTGAACCAGACCCCCAATTCTTCACAGGACTGCCCATTGAGTTAAGCATGGAGTATCCCTCAGGCCAGAGATTCTCCCTGAAGTGTGGAGGGAAGGACCCATAGAGGAGAACCTCAGACTTGTCCTCATTGCATTTGAGCTGGGCTTCCGCAAGCCATGTAAAGACTGATGCAAGGCAGGGGACAAATCTTTTTCCTTCCACGTAAAGAGGAGCTGGGTATCATCAGCGTAGGCTAGGATCTTAGCACCCAGCTCCTCCGCCAGATAGATGAACAGCGTGATGTATATGTTGAAGAGGAGGGGGCTCAAACTAGACCCTTGAGGAACTCCTGTGGTCACATTTCTTGGTGCTGAAGAGAGCGGAGGCAGCCAAACCTGCTGTGTTCTGTTCTACAGAAAAGATTCAATCCAATCCCATGCCGAACCAGAGATTCCGATGTTAGAAAGTCAGGCCAAAAGTTGTCGGTGAGGCACCGTATTGAAGGTGGCAGACCCTTTGAGGAATGGCTTTCCAACAATTGGTCACAGGGAGTTGGGAGGATCTAGCGGTTGTTACACAAACTGCAGGCATAAATACAATGGTAGACATCCAGGAACATAGCATTAGGCAGACTGTTCAAAAGCCCAACTCCCTCTGCAGCAATCACAACAGATGAATTGCACAGCGGATGGGGAGAGCACCTCAGCCAATTGAAAATGCGAGGCCAATGGAACAAACTCTATTCCATAAAACACATCAACTACCTGGAGATGAAAACAGTCCTAGCACTCAAAGCGCTCCAGAAACCCATTTGCAAAAAGACTACCTTGATTCAAACAGACAGCACCACAACATGTTCTACCTCCCTAATGGGGAGGTACGAAGTCCATCCCAATCGGCAAGCTAGCACAACAGATCTGGGAATGGGCAATTTCACAAAGAATCTGCAAACAATACACCCACCAGGAATATACAACACAACAGCAGATCAACTGAGCTGGCAGAGCAGCTAATCCCACGAGTGGGAAATAAAACACAAGAGAATAAAATACATCTTCAAACTCTGGGGTACCCCAGAGATAGACCTATGTGCGACAATACAGAACAAGAAATGCCAGTTCTCTGCCTCCAGGTTTCACCCCCACCTATCAAAAAGGAATGCCCTCTAGCTAGATTGATGCAAAAAGAACAATTGATGGACAGAATACAGAACAATGTCATACATTCACCCCAGTAGAGAGATCTGGGCCTAAATCCATTGTATGCTTGCTCACCATGCCATTCCTGTTTGGACCCAGTCATATGCAAATCAGTCTTGACCCTGTGCCCAATAGGAACAGTCCAGCCCGAACTGCGAGGCCAGGTCCTCCCTGGACTGGAAACCAGCATCCTAGGACCGGTTTCAGGCTTTCAGCCCTCATCAGCTAGGATAGGTTGACTCCAGTGGCATGGAGAGCACAGGACCCACGTCTGGGCATATCTGTCCCACTCGGGGTGACAAATGCAAAAAGAACAATTGATGGGCAGAATGCAGAACAATGTCATACATTCACCCCAGTAAAGAGATCTGGGCCTAAATCCATGAGGCACAGGGTCAAGACTGATTTGCATATGGCTGGGTCCAAACTGGGGTGGCGTAGTGGGCAAAAGAACAATGTATTTAACACCGATCTTTTGACTGGGGGAGAATGTTTGCATTGTCAGCATTCTGTCCATCATTTGTTAGCTGTAACACTTTTCGCCCTAAGTGGGATGGGTATGCCCAGACATGGGTCCCTTGCTCACTGTGCCATGGGATTCAAGCTAGCCTGGCTGAAGAAGGGTGACCTACCCTGAAACCGGTTCCAGGGTGCTTGTTTCCGGTCCTGGGAGGACCTGGCCTGGCAGTTCGGTCTGGACTGTTCCCATGAGGGACACCACTTGGTGCACAGCAAACAACCTTATGGACGCAATCACCAAACAAACTGATTTCCCTAACACTACTCCTAGACAGCCACATCGACTACTCAAGCCTAAAAGTACACCTCGCAGCTATCGTTGCCTACACCAGAGGAACATCATGCAACAGTTTCTTCACTAGACTGGTCATAAAAATATTCCTAGAGGGATCTAAAAGTATTGCACCCCCAACGACAACTCCAGCTCCCATGTGGAGTTTATATACAGTCCTCTCACAACTTATGATAGAACCATTTGAGCCCATGCACAAAGCGGACCTCAAACACATTACCTTAAAGACGGCATTACTAATAGCCATCATATCCTTACGAAGAGTAAGTGAACATCTGATAGAGACTACTAGCCGCAGATTCCTTAACGTAGAATTAGCCCCAGGCATGAGACTGGATCCGGAAAACTTTGGTGCCACAGCATCCCTGCGCGCCAGGGGGACGGCACCACGTGACTCCACCCTGACGTCCACATTCGTGATGTCAGGAAGGATACACAAGTCCCACCCCGGCGCGCCTACGTCAGTTTTTCCTCTTTTCTGCGTGCAACGCGGAATCTGGATTGTGCCCTGGCCTGTTTTCAGGCCTTCTATCCCTTTCATGCTTGTCGTACACTGGAACAGTGTGCGAATGCCTTCAGGCTTCAAGACGTGTACCTCTTGTGCACGTCCCATGTCGGCGACGGACCCTCACCAGATTTGCATGTGGTGCCTGGGTGAGCACCACGACTCGGAAAGTTGTGACACCTGCCAGCTCCTTAAGCCTAAATCACGGCGGGGGTGCCGGATGAAGTTGCTGTTGGCGCGCTTGTCCAGGTCTGTTATAGCGTCCGTCCCCTACCTCGGAGGCAAGGAGTCGCCGCTTTCGTCTGCGACATAGTCTTTCGCTGCGGCCCCTTGGGCGTGGCTCACCGGCTGGTAGGTCCTTCAATTTGTCTCAGAGGCCCTGTCCTCCTTCCGCGGTGGGCCCAGTCTCCCCCTGGGACGTGGGGCCAAATGACAGCGTACCCTGTGGTTCTACAGGATTCTTTGGCCCTTCCTCCACCTCCTGAGACTTTTGCGGATCCCTTGCCTCGCGCGGGGACTTTCGCGGAGTAGCCGGCGCCAAAGGTTTCGGCTCCAGGTCGTAGGAGAGTGGCGTCGTCTGAGTGTGGTCCTTCGGGGCTCCCCTCTTCGGCGCCTCGCGTCCCTACCTCACGACAAATCCTTACTTGGCTCCCTCTGGTGTCGCAGGTGATCGCTGGTCCTCTGAGCAGGCGGCTACCTCAGCAGAGGTCGACCCGGCACCGGGAGCCTTCCTCCCTGGCTCCGGTGGAGTCGTGGGTGGAGGCCAGGGCCTGGGACACGTTCCCGAGTCACTCTCGGTCCTCGGCGTGGGCGGCTACCCCATCCGAGGCCGAGCCAGCACCTTTTCGGCGCCACACCTTTGCTGGTCCGGCATCTGCCTCGCCCCATCCTCCTGGAGAGCACGTGGTGGCAGGAGTCGGCCCAGGGCCTTGGAGGCCCATTCTGGTGCCAGTCGACGCTGATCAGGTGCCGATGGTGGACTCCACGAACCTGCCGTGTTCTCGATTAGTCTCCTGAGGTGCCTTTGTCTCCTGAGGTCCGTCATCTATTGGTGTGTTCCTCCCCTGAGACAGGGTGCTGTGTAGTTGCCTTTTCACCGGCATCTTCCAGGGAAGACTTCGCCGTCACGATGGCCAAAATCCTCGAACCCTTCTTTCCGTGGCTTGCGGCTGGCTTCTCCACCGACCTCTCCACCTTCCCCTGAGGGCCCTCAGGTCCCTCATTCATCTGTGGATCCTCCTCTATGCCAGGGCTGGCTGCTTCCTCCTGGACTTGGGGATGGATGGCTCAGTCTGCAATAGTCACCAACGGAGGAATTGCTTTCACCTCCGCGGCGCCCTACTGAGGCCGGTGTTGCCTTTGTTCGGGCTATTTCCAAGGCTGCTGGTATTCTGAGGATGGGTTAACCTGTCACTCCATTTACTACAGACAACTTCTCGGAGATCCTCCACCAGGGCTCTGGTGGACGGGAGTTGTTCCTTCCTTTTGAAGCGTCACTCCATAATTCTCTTCTGGGGGTTTGGGGGCACACTGCCACGGGCGATCCTGTGCCTCAGGCCAACTGCACCGCCATCGTCTTGCTCCACACGACCCGGTCTGTCTTTCTTTCCACCCTTCTACTCAAGGCGCTCCACTGTGAAATGCCTTTCCGTGTTTGGCTGTGTTGTTGTTCCCTCCTTCTTTGGAGGCCCAGTGGTTAGATTCATGGGGACGTAATGTATTTGCTTCTTCCAATGCTGCCTTGAGGGCACTTAACCCTTTGTGTGTGCTGACCAGGGCTACTTCTAGCCTGTGGGATTCTGTGGAGTTTCTTTTTTTTCCATGTCACTCATGAGGGTGCCTGTGCTGATCTGCGGGCCATGTGTTGGATGGTAGAGAGTTGGCCACGTTTATTCTTCGTGCAGCTTTGGATTTTGCTGATGCTATTGGCCATGCTATGGCCACTTCTGTTGCTCTCCGCTGCTATGCTTGGCTATGCGATGCTGTTTTTCCTGAAAATATTAGAGAGCATCTGGTCGACCTCCCTTTTGACGGGGTCCTGCTGTTTAATACTCATGCAGACTCCGCCATTCAGCGTCTTCTTGCGGGGCTCCGTCCTCCTCCTCCGTAAGTTAGTTGCTGATCCTCCGGGTCTTGGTGGGAGGTGTTATCCCACTTGCTCCTGGTATTTGGTTTTTGGAGTGGCTGTTACACTTTCTGTGAGGGTTACTGTTCCCTCTGGGTCATTGGTTGGCCCAGCTCTTCAGTTGGCTGCTGGTCCAGCCTCCTTTGTTGGTACGCCTGTGCTTTCTGGCTGATTACTAAGCCTGCTGTGGTTTCTGCTGCTGGTCTGATTTTGTCCTCTGATGCAGGATTGTTTTTTCCCTAAGAGTGGTTCCCATGCTTTCTTGGGATGCGTTCTACCCTATGTGGGGTACATGTAGCTATTGTATAGCCCTGTCTTACGCGGGGAGGGTGTGGACTCCTCTTTGCGGGTTTGTCGCCCTTCATGGTGTGGCTGTATTACGATGGTGCGGTCTCTGGCCGTTACTGGGGCATGGCTTGGCCGTCTGCGACGTTGTGCTGTGGTGTTTTGCCCTTGCCTGCCGTTTCCTTTGTTGACGGCCTGGTCCTTCCTACTTGTTTGTTCTCTTCTAGCTGAACACACTGCTTTGTGGATCGGTTCTGTCCGGAGTGGTACCCTTACGGGTCGTTCGGGACGGTTTACTGGCCTTGTCCTTGTTTTGAGACCGAACTGGTCTGGGCGTTTAGTTTCGTAGCGTTGTCAGCGGCTGGCTGCCCCCACCTGCTCTTCTGTTCTGTGGCTGGAGGCCTTGGCGTGGGCCCTGGCTCTCCTGCTTCTGTCCTGCGTGGCCATTGTGAGATTACGTTCTTATTCTTCTGCCTGCCTTATTGCTGAGGCGTCGTTCTGCTTGTCTTCAGGCTGTGATGGGCTCGGCTGCCCTCGTCACTGGGTATGTTTCCCGGTGGAGGGCTCTGCCGTGCTTCTTCGTCTTCTCTTTGGAGTCTGTAGGTGGTTCTTCTTCCTCTGCGTTGTTGGTACCTTGGGGCTTCCGGTGTAGGTCACTGGTACGTTGACTGGTCTTGAGGTGTTTTGGCCTCCTTCGTATTACCCTTGCTTCTCCTGTTGGTGAAGGCTCGGTTGCCTTTTTTGTCCTAATACATCCCCTGTGGGGCAGGTGTTCCTCCACAATGCTGAGGTTCTCTTCAGCTTAGGGCCTGTGACTCATCTCCTGTTGCGGTGGCTGGGCTATTTTTCCCTGTCCCCGTGTCTGATCCCCTGCTGGGGGTCTTGTGCTCGTCTGAGCTGGAGAGGTCTTCTCACAGACCCTCCTCCCCTTTGGGTATGGCCAGGGTACTGTGTTCCCATGAAGCCGCGCGTCTGCGCACCTCCGTGCCCTGGAGCGCGCACAGCGGAGTCTGTGGTGCGCACACATCACCAAGAGCATTCGCGCCACCGCTGCATTTAGCAAGTGCTTCCTCTTGCTAAATGTCTTTTGTTTTCTAGAGTGCGGCTGTGGGAGCACAAATCCCGCAGCGACGCTTCAGAAAACAAAGAAATGCAGCACCAAACACAGCTTGTGCTTTTAGAATCATTTAAAAGCGCACGCTGTGTTTCTAAGCTTACACCACAACTGTCAGGGCATGGATAGGGAGCAATTAGGTAGTGGATTCAGCCCTTGGAATTCAGGTTGGCACTGCGACGTGCGAGGTAACTAACACCAGTGCTCTTATTGTTAATGAAGATAGGGACAGCGATTGATGACTGGGCGACGCGGAAAGAACCAGGCCAGGGGTTAATTCACATTTCCCCTTCAACTGGGACCCGAACCTAAAAGGCAGACGATAATTTCCCAGCGGCAGGAGGATATGGTCCCCACACTAAACCACCCAGTGGTGCCGAGCTCAAGGGGGATGCACCTGTACAAGTTGGAGTAGAGTGAGAGGAGGGCCCCGTTGCAGTGCTGACTGAGGACGGTGTCCCTGTCCCATGCTCAGTAACGGCAAAGAACAAGAACTGCGGCCAAACAAAAGAGAAGACTCCGTAAGGTGGAAGGAAGAAAGTGCACTGTGGGAGGGAGAAAGAAGATGATGGATGGCACCGGGTATTGAGAAAAGGCAGACCCGCAAGGCATGTAGAGGATGGGTACACAGATAGGAGGCAAAAAGCAGTGAGGGATTGAGGTAAAGGAGAAAACGGCAGGGTACGTAGATGTGGTGACATAAGAAGCACAAGGATAAATCAGCAGGGCACAGAAATGACCCTGCAGGGCACTAAAAGCAACCAGCACCCTAAAGAAAGTACCCAGAGCAATCATCTTTACATAGCGCCACTATGTACAGTGCCCAAGAGACACAGAGCCTGTGTACAGTAATCAGCTCTGTGCCACCATGACCCATTCAGCACCTATACTCCAAAATATTGATCTACCAGCCCAGGCCACGATCATCACCTGTACAAAGGATAGCTGGAAGGATCGGCTCTGAAAATGTCTTTGGCAAAACCACATTTATTAAGTGGGACACTGAATACATTAGACTTCGTAGATGAAGTGCTGCAATTATATTTTTATTGAGCTTTCTTTCAGTATTTAAGGTAATGAGGGGGCTAAGGAGAGCCCCATGTCAAACTTGTGTCCGCTATCCATGATAACTCTGTCTTACAACTGCCCCAGGTGCACAGAGGGGATTCCTGGGAAACTGTTGCTGGTTCTGCTCCTGCTCATCAGAGACCCAGCGCAACTGCAACCACCGAGCTTTGTGAGGCCATAGCGCTCACCACACGCTACTTGAGGATTTCCCCGAACTTATGTGATCAGTAGCAAAGGACCCCTGCTGTCTGTTGGGGGAAACCAGCAGCTCTCCGTGCACGCTAGGTATGCCAAAGTGTTCCTCACGTTGTAATATGAAATCCAGATCTCGCTACGTGCTTGTTGCACCAATGAAGGGAGAGTATAAAGCGCTCCCCATTCACTATGTAAACACAACATTTTGCTGCTAAATCTTTGTAATAGACTTTTACGCACCACTCACATCACAACTAAATTAAAGAGAAACAGTATTTAAAACAATCTGTGATGAATTATTCAAGGTTGTCGATGAATTATTCAAAGTCGTCAGGGCAAGCCTTGCAGAACAGAGCTGGCTCTATCAGAGGGCCAGAGCCCACTTTGCCCATGCCTTAAAATGCCTCTGTCCAGGTGACATAAGCTTAAAAGAGGAAGCACAAACCATTTGTCTCCGAGCCTTGCAGCTTCTGTCATCGGCACTTCTCCTCCCTTTTTCAACAAGAGCAGTTCAAGCATGAATGGCAAAATATCCTAGTTTGCAAATGTTTTCTATATAATTCTAGTTTTGCAATATTTACCGCATAATGCATCATATGCAGCATAATTTGATGATTTTAACAAACACAAAATTGTAGCGCAAACGGATCAAATGTTACTAAAAAAAATGTGACTAGTGTTTCTGGGAAGTGGACGGCCGTTTGCAAAGGTTATCTGATCACCTTTGTCGCTGCTGGATTTGTATGTTACACTGGTACTAATAAGGCAAAATTTTTCCAGAGACTGTTACCATCAGTAAAAATAATAAAGTATTGGAAAATATACTGCATTACGCTGCAGTCTTCCTTTTGTTGCATAATTTAGTCAACACTGTGGTATCATTTTTTCCTCCATTGCTTCATAGTTCCAGTGCCCCGAAAGCAGGCAGCACATGTTAAAAGTGCTTGTGCATGAAGCAGAGAGACAGTGAAGTTTGTGAACTTAGTTTGGTGTGCGTGCTAGTCCTGCATTGCTGACCCCTGGTGATTTACAGCTACTACTGCTGAAACAAGGACAATGGAGGTTCCAATGGATGAGGCGGACTGGCCTCAAGGGCAGGGCCAGTTTTAGAGCTGGTGGAGCCCTGTGCGACAATGTTTGTTGGTGCCCCCCAATGACTCCTTCCGCCACTGATTCCCTCACTACCACCCTTTAACAGTGCCCCTCAAGTCTCCATAACAATACTCTCGCTCAGATGAATTTAACTTGATTTACAGCACCACTGATACCAGTGTAGGGTGTCGGAGCACTTTACATCACACTCATTACACAGAGACAATATTAATCATATGTGTGTAAATCTCTTTATAGGAAATGTGACATGCCATTTTTATTGTTGCCGTAAAATAGCTGGAGGCCAGGAAGGAGGCAGCAAGTGCTTTTAGAAACATAATATACATGCAAGCATGTCACCCCACCCGAAGTCAGCGCCCGGTGCAATCACACCGCCCTAGAGCCACCTGCTTCATAGGCCTGCCCGCTAGACAGGAGGTGAACTTCGGTATGGATTGTGGTTGACAGGCCTTTAAGGTTAACCTACAGTTGCCACCGTTAAAGTACACATGATGGTGCAAAGACACCAGAGCTTCTAAGGTCTATAAAGGGAATGTGCTCCCTCAGGAGAGTGGTCTGGTGGACTGGTCTTGAAGGCTGAACCTGGTTCCCCAGTTCCAAATTTGGCAGCTCTGACCATAGTGCCACATCCTTTCTTCCACTGAACACCATACTGCCCCATTGATAGAAACTTGCACTGCCTTCAGCTACAACCCAATTGTGGCCCTCTATAAACTCCTGGATGCGACACAATTCAAATTATGCATTAGACGAGTAATATGCTGCCTAAAAAAAGTAACAAAATCATGGAAAAAGCAAACACTCATAGGAAATGCAAGTTTAAGTAAAGAATGTGAAATGTAAGCAGGAACAACATGGTTACCTTGACGCTTTTATATGAATTATTCAGATATCAGTGAGTACTTTTGCCAGCGGCAGAGCAGAAGTGGACACTGTCTCTTTCTTCTTGTCCAGAGAAGACAAGGACAGAGTCCTTTTCCTTCTCTACCCGCCCTGCCACGAACGCCGAACCTTATCTGTGGGCCTTGGCCTTGGCTATTTCTGCCATCCTGGGACACATGTTTAAAATAAAAAAGCAGGTGAATGGAATCTTAGCAATTTTAGTGTGCTGATGCTGCCTCATTGGCAGTGTGCCTCAATTGCAGTATTTTCAGAGGAGCGCTAGAATACGTGACTAATGCATTTTAATGCGGTGATGCGGACACTAGCATTAAAATGTTAGTCGAAAGCCTGATGCGAGCCTACCCTAACCCAGCCCTGAAACTGCGAAAAGTAAAATTATAATAACGTTATTATAATTTTATATTTCCTGCTCATAGAGCGCATTGGTTAAAGATTTCATGTTAATCGCAGCGCCCATCATGAGCTGAAATCAATATGAAAACTTGAACACATGCACACAATCACCCGCAGCCCAGCTCGATTAAGAAAAGGAATGCAGCAATATAGCTGCTAAGGTTTCAAATTGCTATGTGGGACGGTTTCAAACCTGCCTTAACACCGTTCACATGGATCTGTATGTGAGGAAACGCTCTGTCTTTTCACTTTTTTAAGCAAACGTTTGGAGTGATATAGAGCGCTGCACCCACACGCCCGCATGGTTACTGGTGCACACAGCCTTGGTTGCAGCGCACATAGACCTTACACTGCCGCACACAGAGGAAAAAAATTAGAGGGAACATTGCCAGGGTATCTATTCTACGTTAAGGAATCTGCGGCTAATAGTCTCTATCAGATGTACGAGTTACGTGCAGGGATGCTGTGGCAGAAAAGTTTTCTGGATCCAGTCTGGAGGTAATTCTACGTTAAGGAATCTGTGGCTAGAATCGTCTCTACCAGATACATCTTAACCGGAGGCAAGTAACTTGTACTACAAGCATCAACCATAGAAGAACCATACATTCAAATCTATAAAGAAAGTTCTCCTAAGAACTAATGCTCAATTCTTACCAAAAGTTGTGTCCAAGAATCACTTGAATCAAAACATTCTACCAGTTTTTTTCAAAAACCCACAAACAAAAACGGAAGAAAAGCCTCCCTACCCTGGATGTAAGGAGGCTTTAACTTTACTATGTACAAAAACTGTACAAGCTTGCAAAAGCAAACAGCTGTTTGTTGCTTACTCACATACGAACACAGGGACGCCTGTCGAAGGCAACAATTGCATGATGGATAGTCCAAAACGTCCAACTATGTCATGCCTCTGTGAGAAAAACCCTAAGTGTACGACCAAGAGCTCACTCGATTGGACAGAAAGGAGCAACTCCAGCATTTATGGCCAATGTGCCAATGGACACTATGTGCTGCAGCAACATGGGCATCCCCACACACTTTCACCAAGCATTACTGTGTCGACATACAAATAAATAAGGAATGGCAAGTAGGACAGAAGGTACTTCAACACCTGTTCGCTGTCTTCCTCTCACCACAGCCTCCCCTAAAGGGAGAAACCGTTACGTAATCTGATGCACAGCATGTGAATCCAGAAAAGGATTCACTCTGCAAAACAAAATGGTTACTTACCAGTTGGAGTCGTTTTGCAGCTTAAATAGTTTTTCTGGATTCACATGCGACTCACCCAGCCTCTCCTACAAGAAATACAAGCAGGTGAGGACATTTTTTTTTTACATATTAGATTGATTTTAATTTGTCAGAATTGGATCTACATTTGCATATGTTCCAGTACAAGTAAAACAATTATCAATAAACTTCAAAGTGATGTAGTCCATCATTACTTGACTATTGTCCCCCCTTTTTGACATTTCCATTTCTACCGTTGGTGAAACACCTAGTCCCGCCCCCCCCTGCGCGTTCCACCCGCTCCACTTGTCCCACTTTTTGGGACAACCCCTGGATTTAGACATCTTTTTCAGCAATCATACACTTGTCCATTTCTGCTACCCAACCCTTCGTCAGTGGTCGTTCTGCCGCATCCCATTTCATTGCGATTGCTCTTTTCACCAAAGTGTAGCCCAATGTGGCTAATTGCTATTCTATTTCTGTTTGGTCAGTGGCCTGCCAGATATTGAGAATCCCCACTGGTGGTGTTAGGGTGAGTTGTTTCCCTAGTGTGTCTTGTATCTGTGTGTTGTAGCCCTCTCACACAGGGGCATACTTGGGGGGCAGCCCCATAGAATATGAAAAAATGTTGCCTCCTGGTGACACCCACATAGACCGAGTGCATCTTGTCTTGCCCCTATTTTAGCTAGGGTTACTCTGGGGGAAATGTATGTAACTATTTACTAAAGTTCCATCTAAAGAAGTATAAGACTGAAACACAGGATAAAATCCAAAGACGGCAACTATTCACAACAACCTCCGGGGCGCCATTGGACATCACACTGTGGACAGACCTATCACCAAATGGTGTTAGTTTCCCAAGAAGGAAAAAAGACAACAGACTATTCCGGACCCAACCACTAGATGGTTGAAAGATGCACAGCATGTCAATCCAGAAAACTCTTCAAGCTGTAAAACTACATTTACTGGTAAGTAACCATTTCCTTATAACACTCACTAACACACTGGTATATCTCCTACACAGAGATATCAACACAGTGCACACAATATTTCAAAAGGAAACCGGGAAGTAAGCCCACGTTGCAGTTTTGGAGAAGGACCCTTCGCAGGGGACCCTGAAGAAACCATGTGGAAGACGGAAGGTTGAAGAGTCACCCCACCCTTGGATACACCATTAACCAGGATACCTACACTAGGGAAGCCGGGTGCATTGCTGCAGCGTGGAAAGACCTACCCGTACTTCATGCAAGTCAATGGGGTAGATGCAGTCGCAGTTTTGAAGAAGGACCCTGAAGAAACCCGGTGAAAGGTTGGAGAGTCACCCCACCCTTGGATACCCCATGAACCAGAGAAGCCGGGTGCATTGGTGCGAAGTGACTTGGGGAAACCGCCATACACCACAATGGAGGACTTCAGTGAAGATGCCGCTGGCATAGGTGAAAGAATCGGGTGGAATCCAAGAATGGATTCTTGAAGAGAAGTACCTGCAATCAGAGGGGACCGAATCTATGCCACTGTGACCAGGATGCACAGAAGACCAATGAGGATGGAAGATGCTGGAGAGTGGATTCTGATCTTGTCGCTGTGACGGTGAGGACCAGGCGACTCTGTGGAAGACCAAGAGCCTCTCACAAGCTTTCCCATGTCGGAAGTCTGGAACCAGGGGGGTGGTGTCCGGTGGGAGCACCAACAAGCCTTGGTGGCAGCAGCAGACTTTGTAAACAAAGAAGGTGCAGTGTCAGGACCAGCAAGGCCCATGGTACTCCTCAAAGGCAGGAGAGTTGTAGCAGGCCCCGATAAAGCAGGAGAGCCCACTGAAGACCCTCAAGAAGACCCACAGGGCGTAGGCACAGGAGTCGCAAGAGGACCTCGAGCAGCACACCAATAATGTTAGCCCACAATGTAGAGGATGAGGTGAGGACCAAGATCTTGGTAGCAAGAGATGCTGGAGCTTCTCTTAGCCCAAAGATCTCTGGAAGAGGGTTAACGAGCTTTGGCGACAGCAAGTCCATTCAGTGCACAAGGGTTCTGTTCCAGAAGTTCCGACTAGGGATACTGACTTCAAACTTGCTGAGAAAGACAGTGCAGGCCTCAAGAGAGTTGCAGAACCACCACCTGTGTTGCTGAGCCTATCTGAAAGAGCCTGTTGGAAAATGAGGCAATATTTGTGAGGCCTGCACAAACAATATGTCCACATTTGTCCTTCACCGGGAACCAAATACCCCATTGTAGTGCTGGACTCCCAGAGGGTAGCATTGCCAAGCAGTCTAAGGCATACTCAAGGGAGGTGATGTGGGCTAGTAATTGCCATTTACAAGTATACAGAAATAACCCTCAATAATTGATTGTCCAGTCTATTCTTTGCTTTATAAAAAAGGAAGAGTGTATTTATTTCACATACACACTACTCGATACTATGCATCAATTTACTGATATACATAAGCTGTTCGAATTACTTTGTGACTTTGCATAACATTCCCACCGCTCCCGTGGGGTGGGGGGGGGAGGGGGGGTCTATTACCACCAGTCCCATGTATGCACATCATTTTGCCACCAAATGCAGCGGGTTCACCATAACCTGGAGTGCGGACCCCTACCACTGGCACCATCCCAGTGCCTGCCCACCCTATTATCTCACCAAGCATTTACAATGGGAACACCTGCAATAGGGACACATAACCCTGACTGAGCATCTCATACTGACAACAGCATATGCACCCTTGAATCACAGTGGCGGACAGTCTGGGTTGTTCTTCAACTAACTCAAAAGCAAGAATACATGTCTGAGCATTCCTTGTGGGTTACTTCCATCCATTCAGCTCCCCATGGATACGTTGAGTGCCGGCCCCTGTTCTCAGGGCTGTATTAAAGCCTGCCTCATTAATACCAGATCTCTGAGGAAGCATCATGCTGACATTGCAGACCTGGTCTTGGACAACGATCTAGATTTACTATTCATCACAGAGACATGGCTTGACACATTCTCTAATCTTATCGTTGCTTTGGCCACCCCCTCCGGTTGTAAAATCCACTGGATAGACCGCCCAGCTGGAAGAGGGGGGGTTTGGCCATCCTATATAGAGAACGCTGAGCTCTCCATAGTGAATCTTTCACAATTTGGGGAGGCTGCGAGGTCATGGATTTCAATCTCCAACTATCTCCTCACTTCACATTGGTGGGGGGGTCATTATTATATCGACCACCGGGCCCAGCGAGTGTCTTTTTGGATTTCTGCGGAGATGCTTTGGCAGATAGTTTTAAGGTTCTCCAACTACCTACTTCTGGGTAACTTCAATATACAGCTCGACTCCATGGAGTCGGCTGACTCCGCAGCTTTCCTGGATAACCTCCAGCTGGCCATGCTCTCCCAATGGGTGACAGATCTGACCCACAAAGGGGGGTCATATTCTGGATCCTAGCTGTTCTAATTTCCCTGTGCTGGTCAGGAAGCCACTTCCGATCACCTGGTCGGATCATTTCCCCATATTTTCTTCATGGGCCGCCCAGCACCAGCAGCAACCAGCCAACTGTTATCGCGCCCCCACGGCCAGGAAGCTGGATGCAGGACTACTTAGTGGTCATCTGGCGGCCTCGCGTCCTCCCCGCCTAGGTGATCTACAGGATAATGTTACCACATTTTCTAGTTGGATCAGGGGTTCAGTCAATGCCCTCTCGGCCCCGGATCATCGCAAGTTGGGGAGAGAGAGGCTTCTTCTAAGCCTTGGTTTACCTCGGAGCTGAAGACGCTAAAGCATGCCTGTAAGGTTTTGGAGAGAGCATGCCGGGTCAGCGGCTATTGCCCCATTGCCAAACAGGCTCTTAGAGTCAAACAGAAAATCTACTATTCAGCTATTGTGATAGCCAAAGGCCAGCATTTTGCCACCCGCATTGACCGGGCTAACAATAATTCTAAGGAAATCTTCGCCATTGTGCAGAGCTTCGTAACTCCTCGAGCCCAGGAGGCGGTGGTCCCCTCATCTGATAATTGGTGCAATACTTTAGCAAAACATTTCAGGGATAAGATCTTGGACATTCAAGAATCCTTTCTGAAAACCCCTAAGTTGCCCTCAATTGTCCCGTCGGGGAGTCTGGAGAGGGATTCGGTCCATCGTCTCTCGGCTTTTAGCCCGGTTGACTCATTGTCCTCGCTCAGAATTCTTGGAGCATTGAAATCGGGCTCCCCTAAGCACCCCTGTGCGGCTAGGCTTTTGGCCGAGCTGTCCACCACGATCAACCCGGAAGTCAATCTACTGGTTAATCAGTCGCTTCGTGAGGCCTGTGTCCCGCCTTCATGGAAGCAGGCTCTCATACTGCCTCTTCTTAAGAAGCCGACCCTGGACCCGTTGCTTCCTGCCAATTATCGACCTATCTCGCTCTTGCCTAGTTTGGCTAAAGTCTGCCAGAAGGCAGTTACATCTCAGCTTACCAACTATGTAGAGACGGTGGGCCTGCTGCATCCTGCGCAATTGGGGTTTTGTGCTTCTTACAGCACGGAGTCAGCATTGCTGGAGGTGGCGGAAGCTATACGCGACCGTCTGGATGCCGGCGGGGGAGCAGCCTTGTTGATGCTGAATCTCGATACGGTGCCCCACTCTCTCCTTCTCGATCGTCTAACAGCTATCGGCCTTGTGGGTTCAGCTTGGAGCTGGATTAGATCCTTTTTGGAGGATGGATCACAGCAAGTATGGCTGTCCCCCTGCACTTCGACGCCATTGTCCAACGGTGTTCCGCAAGGTTCCTCACTTAGCCCCCTATTGTGTTATATCTATGTGACTCCCCTGGTTTATCTGGCAGAGTCTTTGGGGGCTAAGGTGATGGCCTATGTGGATGACACGCAGCTTATGTTCTCCTGGAGACGGGGTGAGGACTCGGACAGCACGGTGCAGCGCTGTCTTTCAGTGGTGTTTCGCTGATTGGCAAATGCACAGCTAAATTGCAATGAAGAAAAATCGGAGGTTCTCCTGTTCGGCTTGTTTCCCGGGGATTTCAGAGCAAGGCTGTGGCCGCCTGACTTCCCGCCCCCTTTGAGAGAGAAGGGCCTTGCCAAAAATCTGGGGGTTTGGTTTGAGGAAAACTTAAACTTTGCGACACAGGTGAGGAAGCTAACCGGGACATGCTTTGGCACCCTGAAAATTCTGAGGAAGTTTCTCCCCCTCTTGCCAGGTGGTGCCAGAGAGACGGTCGTCAGGGCTCTGATCCTTTCCTGCCTGAACTATGCTAACGCTCTCCTGGTGGGATGTCTGGGCTATTTGACTAAGAAGCTGCAGGTAGTCCAGAATGCGGCAGCCAGACTACTCCTGGGACTATCTCCAAGACAGAGTGTGCGGATCCATCTACGTCACTTGCTCTGGCTCCCAATTGAGTCCCGTCTTAAATTCAAAATGATGTCCATTGTCCAACGTGCCCTGTATGGGTTGGGCCCGCTCTACCTTCAGAAGCGCTTTGCCTTCTACAAACCTACAAACCTTTTAGGCAACTGCATTCCTCTGATCAGTTCTTAATACAGAACCCTCGTTTCAACTGCCACAGGCTGGGCGGGTGTTCTTTCACCCGCAAAGCAGGCCTAGCCTGGAATGAGCTTCTCTTAGGAGGGTGTCTGACCCTGTAGCTTTTAAGAAGAAATTAAAAACTCTGCTTTTTTGAGTTTTTTCTCTTTTTAAATGGGAGTGTGGTGGGCTTTCTGCATAACATAGAATGACAGGTACTTATCATATCTGATAAGTTATAATGCAATGCAATTAAAGCCCCTAAAAGGCATCACAGTTATAATCACAGGATTAAGCATTTACAACCAGGCAACCTAGCAGGAAGGCCTATAACATAACCCCACTTCGCTCATGATTTCACAAATCGCATGTGACTTCCAGGCACCAAAAGGAAGACCATTCGTAAATGCACAACTTCACCTCTAGGGGATGTCTCTCCAAGGCATCCCCAGTTCAGCCTTTCACACCTTCGTGCAGTCCCAAACACCCACACCCAGCTGCAGAACAAAAGTTCCAGCCAAAGGTTGGTGTTACAGCAGGGCCTTGAGGGTTTTTTTGTTAAGTCACCAGATATCTAGGGGGATTTTCCTCTTGTGCTTGTGGAGTCTGTGCTGCTCTGGCAGCTCCCCCTGCACTTTGTCCCTCATCATTTCCAGGGGGGCGTGTTTTTGTCAGGGCCAGGTTGGGCTTCTGGCACTCCTGCAGGCCACTTCACGGGGAGCGCGTAGTGCTCCCCCCCTTGACTTCAAGGGGGGCCCAGGGTGGAGAGCCTGGGCCCATGGCATCTTCACCAGGGGGGAGGGGATGCAATGGTGTTCCCCCGGCTTCACTTTCCACCCCGGGGCACATCCAAGACCGGCGGCGGAGCCCCACATGCTTCGTCAGTCTGGTTAGCAATCAAAGGTCACCTACATTCTGGGGGGCATATCTCAGCCCCAGGGGACCGATTTTCTCCATTGTGGCCTCTTCTTGCTCCTGGTGGCCAGCCCTAGCCACCTGGAGCACTTTTCACCACCCTCCTGGCCTCCAGGGGGGCGGGGGGTGGGGGCTCGACAAGGAGCTGCTTTCACTGGCTCCCTGCGCCAGACTTTTACATAGCTCTCCTTCTGGGCCTCTTTCCTCCTTGCTCAGAGTCAGAAACGTCTCCTCACTGTTCCTGGACTCCCTCAAAGGCGCAGTCCAGAGTCCTGCGACAGTCAGGGGGTTCCTCCTTCCAGCTGCCCATTGCGCCAGGCTCCAGCACCATTCTTCCTCAGCAATACCCCACCCCAGAGAGAGTGCCTTTTCCTGTGCAAGACCATTTAAAAGAATTTGGAGGGGGCTGGCAGCAAGGCAATCGCACTCAATCCTTCAGCGACACATCACCTCTCTATCCCTGCTCACTCCTCCCGGCACAGACCTCTGGGATACTTCAAGATGGCAGCATCCAGGGGTCTCATGCCACATTGTCTCTGAAAAGCCCCCCCCCCCCCCCCTTGGCCCCTTCATGGCCCTGGTCCGAAGCAGGCCTGGTGCCTGGCACCAGCTGCTGATGGATTACTTGCAGCTTCACCACCATCTCGTCCTCCTGGTGAGGAGACCTTCGACCTTGGAATGCTTGCAGTGAATGGCTAGGCCTCTGATACTACAGCTTGGAAAGGAATGTAAATAATGTAGCCTAGCAGGGTCACACCTGGCCAGGCTCTGGTTACCAGCTGAGTCAGAGGAATATGGCATTTCTGGAGAACCTATAAGCAGTACAGATATGGCTTTGGACTCAGCAGAGTACTTATTTTTACACAACTTACAGTGCACTTTCGTGTGTCTGGAATTTGTAGGCCCTAGGGAAGTGAAAATACACCATGCGGCCCCTATTTTCATATAAGAGTAATGGAGTGTTCCTACAGTGAAAACAGTAAAGCACACTGACTTTACCTTACATATGTCTCCCCACATTATAAAGCCTATTCCATGTCACCACCCAACTCTGCATAATTCCTGCCCCACCATTCTATCTGTACCTGCTCCTGGGCTGCGTACGACAGGAATCTCCCTGCACAGCCCTTACATGGGTGCACATGTGTTTACATGTATCCAGTCGGGTGCCCCTTACACTGGGTGCAGCTCGCCAGCCTTCTCTCACAAGGCGGACACCGGTGCAATCCACATACAGTCTGTTCCATTATGAGTTTAATGTAGGTGAGTCCCAGCTTTTTAGGCTCTACAACAGTAAAAGCTAAAACATTTGTTGTTCAAAAAGCAAAACATCTGGACAGCACAGATAGTCAGAACCACCTTCTAACAGAGACAGTTAATTGTAGATTCCTTACCTTTAGAATATCCCCCAGACATCAGTCTGGATCCAGGGATTTTTGCTTTAGCAGTATCCCTGCGCGTTGGTAGGTGGCATTGGTCAACTGTCTGCGTCGTAGTCTCCAGGACTAGGTCGCGGTGCCTACTGAAGACGCCACCCCTGCACGCTGATGTCAGTTCTTTCTTTTTCTGTGCCAGCCTAGTGCAGTTCCGGAGAATTTTTGGCTAGCTTTTCGTGACTTTTTATCTACTTTTTTTGTCTTTGACTCCTGGTGCACCCATACGTCGGACTGGTTTCAAGCCCTGCGGCAACTGTCACAAGATGTCTGACTGATCTGCACCTTGTGTGCTTGTGGTGTCTGGACCATGACCCGAAGTACTGCTCAGACTGGCGTGCCATGAACCCAAACACTTTTCTGGAGCTGTCCCGAAAGTTGCTGGAGGCCTGGCGGTCGGCTCCGCGTCGCTCCCGATCTTGTTTGAGAGTAAGATCTCGGTCGTCGGTGTAGCCCCCCACCCCTCGTCGCACTACAAGTCGTCGGTCATCGGGTAAGTTCAAATACAAGAAGGCGAAGATGCACAAGCGGTCTTCACCTTCTCCCCAGTCGGTCGGCTAATGCGACGTGGGATTCGGAGCCAGACAGCCGTCCGAACAGATGCCAAAGGGTACATTTGTTTCCCTGTTCATCCCTGGTGTTCCCTACCGACTAGAGGGTGGTGATAAAGGACTGGGAGGGGTTGCTGGACCCTTTAACAGACCAGCTTGAAGACCTGGACTGGTGAGAGGACCAGGGTGATGCTAGTGGTCTGGACACTTCTCTAGATGCTCGTTTGCTTTCTCACCCTACCGTGGCTATGGAGGAGGGAGCGTCCTACACTGTGGTGGTGAGAAGGGTGGCTGAGGTCTTGGGATTCGAGTCCCCTCCAGTGGAAGTCAGGACTAACCTCCTGACAGAGGTGCTTCAGCTCCCCGTTCCTCTTCTGAACCCCTATTGTTGTTCAATGAGGCCCTCACTGACGTTCTCCTGGGTACTTGGTCCAAGCTTAGCACAGGGGCACCTGTGGAGAAGACAGTTGCTGGCTGCCACTGCCTGGTTCCAGGCGACCCAGTGTTCCTGACCCAACATACTTCCCAGAGAGCTTAGTAGTCCAAGCCTCTTCTTCAAAAGGCACTTTCCTTCTGTCCCTTCAGATAGAGAATCCATAAGCTGTACCATTATGAGAAGCGTATGTTCCCTTCCTCCAGCTTGGCACTGCAGTCTGAGAATACAGCGTGCCTCTTGCATATGGATACCATTTGGGATACGGTCACGCAGATGCTGCCTCAGGGCCTGGAGGAGGCCTGGACGGTTTACTCCCTGGCAGTGGCGGACGGGAGAGACGCAGCCAAATTCGCCATCAGGTGTTGACTGGAGCACACAAGAGGTGTGGTGCAGCGGCCAGGGCGGCTGACTCCGGAACACTGGGGCTCAGTTCGATCCCCAACGCCGGAGGCAGGTTAGCCCAGCACCATGCGACTCTGGGCAATAGCTTGTTTAATCTTCCCGACGGCCCCCAGCGCCTTGAAACCCTTGGGGGTAATTGTTTGTGCTTTACAAATACCAGTATTTATTATTTATTTCACTGACTCATTTTGTAAAACGATTGCCATGTCGGCAGCCCCTAGGTGCTACATCTGGTTGAGGTTATCTGGCTTTTTGGGGGATGTGCAGTCGACTTTGATGGACATGCCTTTTGATGGCCATCTCCTTTTTGGTAAAAAAGCATACTCTGCGCTGGAGCGCTTGAAAGAATTTAGGACTGCTGCTAGATCTTTGGGCCTCACTTCGCCTTCTTGCCCACTCCAGTCTGCCTACTGTCCCTTTCGTGGCTACGGAAGGGGCACCCAACCATGTCCGGCCCAGTCGCCACAGATTCACGCAAGCTGCCCAGCCTCTGCATGACTGTGGATGTGGGACCCAGTCACAGAGCCACAGGGCAGACCTGTTGCATGTCAGAGGATCATTTGGCACTTCTCTTCCAGGTAGTCTCAGCTCTCTTGGCCAAGGGAGCTATAGAGAGGGTCCCTGTGCCAGAAGTAGGTCATGGTTGCTGTTCCCGCTATATTCTGGTTTCCAAGAAGGACAAAGTCCTGTGTTCTATTCTAGAACTCCGGGCCCTCAACCGCTTCCTCTGGAATGAGAAGTACAAAATGCTCACGTTCGCCCAGGTCCTCTCTGGCCTTGACCCCGGAGACAGGATGGTGGCGTTGGACTTGCAGGACACCTATTTTCATATTCCCGTCTTGCCAGCCCAGACGCGATCTACAGTTCACGGTGGGCGACAGGCACTTTGTTTACCATGCTCCCCTTTGGCCTTACCAGTGCCCCTCAGGTGTTCACAAAGGTGAAGGCGGTGGTTGCAGCTTCATCTGCGCAGATCAGGGGTTTCAGTCTTCCACTATCTCGATGACTGGTGGCTGTTGAAGGTGGACTCGCCTCAGTCTGTTGTCTCCAACCTCCAGACTATGGTGGACCTCCTGCATTCACTGGGGTTCACTATAAACGTTCCGAAGTCACACCTGACTCCCTCTCAGATGCTCCCTTTCATCGTAGCTGTTCTGGACACTGTGGAGTTTTGGGCCTATCCTCCCAAACAGCGAGCCCGGAAATATTTGAGCTGTGATACTGATGTTTCAGCCTCTATCTCGGATTTCGGTGAGAATGATTCTATGGCTTGTTGGCCTCATGGCGTCCTGCTGGTGGATCATGCCCGATGGCATATGCAGGCTCATGGGAATCTTTCAGACTATGCTCAGATATCAGAGGGAACTGCACAGCATCTGCAGTGGTGGTTAATGAACCAAGCTTTGGTCAAAGGCAGATCCCTCTCCATTTCCCAACCACATGTGTCACTCCTGGAATGGGGAGGCCATCTTGGTGAGACAGAATTCAGAGGCGTCTGGTCTCGAGCGGAGTCCGGGCTTCATATCAGCCTGCTGGAACTCCAGACGATCCAACTGGCACTGAAGGCATTCCTTCCCTCTTTCAAAGGGAAAATGGTGCAGGTGTTCAGACACCACCGCCATGTGGTACTGCAGCAAACAGGGCGGGGTGGGGTCATAGACCCTCTGTCAGGAGGCTCTTTGCCTCTGGACATGGCTGGAACATCTGGGCATGACGCTGGTGGTTCCCCTGGCAGGTTCTCTGAACGCCAGGTCGGGCAAACTCCACTGTCAGTGCTTAGTTGATCACGAATGGTGTTTTCATTCTCAGATACTACAAGTTCACTTTCAGTGGTGGGGATAGCCTTGGTTAGATCTGTTTGACAACTAAGAGAATGCGCAATGTCCACAGTATTGCGTGTTGGAGTTTCCAAGGTGGCACTTACTTGACAAATCTTTTGGTCGCCAGTGGAACTGCGGCCTCTTGTGGGCCTTCCTGCCTGTACCACTTCTAACCCGAGTGCTCAAGAAAATCAAGCGCGACCGGGCCAAAGGTATTCTTGTGCCTCCAGATTGGGCATGGAGAGTCTAGTACCCCAAGCTCCTGAGCATGGCCATTAATCCTCCAATCAGACTGCAACTTAGGGAGGATCTTCTGTTGCAGCAGCAGGGGATGGGTCTTTACCCGAGCATGTCCAGCCTCCACCTCCTTGCAAGGCGATTACGCGGCGACAGTTGACCACTTTTGACCTTCCGCCTGTCTGGAATGTCATCTTGGCAGCCAGGAGTCCCTCCACTTAATCGGTGTACTCCTGTAGATGGAATACTTTTGTGGCATGATGCACAGCAAAGTCTGTGGATTCTTTTTCTGCCCCTCTTTCAGAGGTCCTTTTGTATATACTTTGGCCTAGCAGGGCTCTGCTCTGGGCACTCTCAAAGGCTATCTTGCTGCTATTTCTGCTTTTTTTCGGCTGCCACATCAGCCATCCTTATTCAAGTCTCATATTGGTAATAGATTCTTTAAGGGCATTACTCATCTATTACCTTCATCTCCTTTCATAATGCCCCAATGGAACTTGAATATTGTCCTCATATATTGTGTGCTCCCTTCGAGCCTCTTCATAACTGTCCTCTCAGGATCCTTACTCTCAAAACTGCCTTTCTTGTGGTCATCACCTCTGCTCACAGGGTGAGTGAGCTTCAAGCTCTGTCTTCCAAGCATCCTTTCTTCTCTGTGCATTTGAACAAAGTGATGCCTAGAACGAGCCCTTCGTCTCTCGCTAAAGTAGTTATGCCATTTCATGTAGGACAATCTATCACTTTACCCACCTTTTTCCCATCTCTGCACCCTTCCAAGGAGGAGGAGAGACTCCACCATCTGGAGCCTAAATGTGCGCTGTCATTCTACCTTGACTGCACCAAAGATTTCCGGCTGGATGATCAACACTTAATTGTGTATGTAGGTGCCAAGAAAGGCTGGGCTGTTCAAAAACGCGCCATTCTTGATGGGTTTTCCTGTGCATAAAGATCTTCTATGCTTTAGTGAAGAAGGATACACCAGTGGGGTTGCATGCTCATTCAGGGCTGCCTGACAATTACTCAATCAAGCTGTGGCAGGAATTGAGAGAGGGGTGTCATTCCTGGCGATTTTCCGTTTTAGCATTTGTTTTTAAAACTGTAATTGTTACTCTGTGCTGGGAACTTGTGGAGCTCTGTTTAAGGCTCCAGGGGGCTCATTTAAAATACCATCCTATGTTAGGAGGTTAGCGGTTCTGTTTTACCGCTTTACTGCTCGCTATCGCACACTCCCTGGATAAAAGGGGGTGGATGACACGAGCGTGCAGCGGACGCGCACCGCTGGCTCACCAAAGGCAAGCCTGTCTGCACCCGTCCGCGTCTGGAACACAGCCAGCTCAAGCCACGCTGCCCCGGAAGGCTCAATACTAATAATTATTTGGAGTAAGAAACAATTACTTGCTCTCTCTGCCGGAAACTGCGATAGGCCTGCATGCTTGGTACCAGGATCAAAAGGATATGAGGAAGGCAGGCCCCGTGAGCACCGATGCCGTACTTGTAACTTCAGGTTGGACGAGGCCAGGGAAGATAAAGACAGGCAAGGAGTTCATTCATATAGGTTATATATGGACCCCTCTGAGAACACCATTAAGGCATGCCTTATCAACTGTAGATCACTGCCAAAACATGCCGATGATATTTGGTTAATTTAAAGACTAATGCCTGGGATATTATGTTCCTTACCGAAACCTGGCTGCGAGATAGCTCTAATCCTTGTATAAAACTAGCTACTCCAGCAGGCTTCAGGATTTCTACGGTGAATCGGGCCGAAAATAAGGTTGGTGGGGGCCTTGCAATCATTATAAGAGATGATGGGAGATTACATTTAAGGGAATTGAGAACTTGGGGCAAATTGAGGCTATGTCTTACTGTGTTAGACCTGCCAAAGCTTCTCATGTGGCAGGATTATTGGTCTATATACCCCCCTAATGCCCCTCAAGCCCAGTTGCTGAAACTGTGTGACATCATTGCTGCCTTATCACTGAAATATATCAACCTGACAGTCTTTGGAGATTTTAATGTCCATATGGACGTCTCCAATTGCTCCTTAGCAATGCAGTTGGAAGATTCTCTAAAAGGTTTTAATCTGACGCGAAAGGTAACTGCACCCACACACATGGCAGTCCATATGCTTGATTTACTTTTTACTAATTTTCAAACATTACAGGCAGAGGATCCGCTCCCTATAACATGGTCAGATCATTGGTTGATTCCTTTCAGTATTTGTGGGCCTCACCGCAATGACTTGGCAAGCACTACCCAGGTAGTCAGGAGGAACTGGAGTAGGGTCTCCACTGACTCAATGGGCTTCTTATTGCAGTCCACATCCCCCGTGCTTACTGATGATCCTAACCATTATGCACTGATTTTTAACCAGTGGGTTACCTCCGCACTGGATATTAAAGCCTCAATGACCTTTTCTGACCTGGTCAGAAACGGTCGCTCCACCCGCTCCTGGGCGTCCTTGTACCGCATCAACACTCTGTGCCAGACTGTGCCCCCGATCTCGCCTGCATCCTGGGATATATCGTATCTGTGCCCCCGATCTCGCCCTGCTTGGTGTGGTATCGTATTTGCTGCTGTAATTAGTTTCTGTGCCAGACTGTGCTTCGCGTGGTATCGTATTTGCTGCCTTCATTAGTATCTGTGCCAGACTGTGCCCCGATCTCGCCCTGCATTGCTTTGTTTGGTGCCATTTTGTTGTCCCAGTGTGTCTCTCCTCCCCGCTCCCTGCCGCTGCTCCCACGCGGCCCCACCCCGCTCCCCACAGCATCTACAATCTATCCCCTCCTCACTCGCCACCCCGCTCCCGCCTCCCAGCTGCTCCTCCCTCGCTCCGCCCCCCTCCACCCTCCACTTATGGCAGATACACTTACGCACAGCGGTCACGCGCAGCAGACGCGCCCTAAGCGCGCCGAAGGCGCGCCAAAGGTAAGCCAGTCAACGCCCGACCGCGCCTGGACCGTGCCCGGTGCCAGAACGCCTGGACCCCCGCAAAGGCCACCTCTCACGCCGAACTTACGACGCCGACACTCTCACTGCACTCAACACTGGCCGACTCCCCGACTGCCACCAAGCCGCCCCAGGACACACCCACGTTCCCTTCACCTGCCAATCATGCACGTTCTGCTGCATCAGGACCCACACTACATCCACAAATGCCAAACAGAGCTCCGACAACAACCACCTGAAGTGCATCCTGCTTAACACCTGCTCTGTCCACAGACACGCCGTGGAACTATGGAACCTACTCGACACCACATCGCCGGACGTCGCCTTTATCACGGAAACCTGGATGAACGCCTCATCAGCACCCGACATCGCCATAGCCATCCCGGACGGATACAAGATTATCCTAAAGGACCGCATCAACCAAACAGGAGGAGGCATCGCCATCATCCACAGGAACACCATTCGCATCTCGACCAGCTCCGAAGACACCCTCATAGCCACCGAACACCTCCACTTCCAGATACACACCGATCCCAAGACCACACTCAGAGGCACCCTCATCTACAGACCTCCAGGACCCCGCACACAATTCAGCGAAGACATTGCTAAATTTGTCAGCCCACACGCCCTCCCGTCCAATGACTACATTCTCCTAGGGGACCTCAACTTCCACCTCGAATAACAACGACAACACCACCACCCTGCTGGACAACCTCGCCAATCTCGGACTCAAACAACTGGTGAATACCCCCACCCACTACGCCGGACACACGCTCGACCCAATCTTCTCCTCCAGCAAGCACATCTCATTCAATCACGCCACGGGACTCCACTGGACAGACCACAGCTGCGTCCACTTCAGCTTCAGAAAGAGCACGACCCACCACCACCTGCAGCAAGCTCCCCCCAGAAGCTGGAACAAAATTACCACCGACCAGCTCACCACATCACTGAACCAAAACCCTCCCGCCAGATCAACGGACCCAAATCAAGCAGCCATCAATCTCGCACAGTGGATCACCCACTGCGCTGACGAATTAGCACCCATGAAAAACCATTCCAACAAGCCCGGAAGCAAAAAAGCCTCCTGGTTCACTGACGACCTCAAGAACTCCAAAAAGAACTGCCGCACCCTCGAGAAAACCTTGCGAAGAAACCCAACTACAGACAACATGACCGCCCTCAAGAACGCCACCCGCAAACACCACCAGCTGATCCGCACCGCCAAGAAATCAGCATTCAAGGATCGACTAGACAAAAATGCCCACAACAGCAAGGAACTCTTCAGCATTGTCAAAGAACTCACCAATCCCAGCGCCGGCAACAACGACATCACTCCCTCTCAAGACTTCTGCGACTCTCTAGCCTCATTCTTCCACAGCAAGATCGCTGACATACATAACAGCTTCGGCGACCAGTCCACTCACCTCACCACTGAATTGAAGCCCCCCACCACCACCCTTCGCGCCTGGGCCCCGATCAGCACCGAAGACACCATCCGCTTGATGAACTCCATCCACTCCGGATCACCAACCGACCCATGCCCCCATCACATCTTCAACAAGGCCGACTCCGTCATCGCACCCCAACTCTGGGACATCATCAACTGCTCCCTCAACACCGCTACCTTCCCAGAAAGCTGGAAACATGCCGAACTCAGTGCCCTCCTGAAAAAACCTACAGCTGACCCCACCGAACTTAAGAACTACCGTCCCATCTCGCTCCTCCCATTCCCCACCAAAGTCATAGAAAAGACCGTCAACAGTCAGCTCGCCGCTTTTCTTGAGTCTAACGGCTCCCTCGACCCCTCACAGTCCAGCTTCCAAGCCAATCACAGCACCGAGACCTCCCTCATCGCAGCCACAGACGACATCCGGACTCTGCTCGACAACGGGGAAACAGCGGCCCTCATCTTCCTGGACCTCTCCGCAGCGTTCGACACGGTCTGCCACCGTACCCTTGTACAACGCCTCAGCAAAGTTGGAATACAAGATAAAGCATTGGATTGGATCATCTCGTTCCTCGCCGGAAGAACCCAAAGAGTTCGCCTCCCCCCTTTCAGATCAGAGGCCACCGAAGTCATCTGCGGCGTACCACAAGGATCTTCGCTCAGCCCCACCCTCTTCAACGTGTACATGAGTCCTCTCGCATCCATCGCACGCCAACACAACCTCAACATCATCTCCTACGCTGACGACACACAGCTGATCCTCCCCCTCACCAAAGACCCAAACACCGCCAAAACCAACCTACACGAAGGGATGAAAGACGTAGCCGAGTGGATGAAGAACAGCCGCCTGAATTCAGACAAGACGGAAGTCCTCATCCTAGGGTCATCCCCCTCTGCCTGGGATGACTCTTGGTGGCCCCCGGCCCTAGGCAACGCACCCAAACCAACGGACCATGCTCGCAACTTGGGATTCATCCTAGACTCCTCCCTCTCGATGACCAGACAAGTCAATGCCGTCTCATCATCATGTTTTAACATCCTACGCATGCTCCGAAAGATCTTCCGATGGATCTCCACCGAAACAAGGAAGACGGTCACCCAAGCACTTGTCACAAGCCGACTGGACTACGGAAACACCCTCTACGCCGGAACCACTGCCAAATTACAGAAAAGACTACAACGCATTCAGAACGCCTCCCTAGACATACCCCGCCACAACAACATATCCGGCCACCTGAGAGACCTACATTGGCTCCCCGTCAACAAGAGAATCACGTTCCGTCTCCTCACCCACGCACACAAGGCCCTCCACGACCTAGGACCAAGTTACCTCAACACCCGCCTGACCTTTTACACCCCTACCCATCAACTACGATCGTCCAACCAAGCCCTCGCCGCGATTCCACGCATCCGGAGAGACACCATAGGAGGAAGATCCTTCTCCTACTTAGCGGCCAAAACCTGGAACTCCCTCCCCACCCACCTCCGCCTTACACAGAACCACCTCTCCTTCAGAAAGCAACTCAAGACTTGGTTGTATTGATCAGTAATGAACCCCCCTCCCTCAAGCGCCTTGAGACCCTCTGGGTGAGTAGTGCGCTATACAAATTTTTGACTTGACTTGACTTGGATTAAACCCTCTGCGCCTTGGTTTACGGACGAGCTCCGGGTGGAGAAGAGTCTGTGCAAAAGGTTGGAGCGTGCCTGTCGCAAACACTATGAGCCGGAAGACAAGTGTACTTATAAAACAGCGCTAAAAAAAGTCATGCTTTAAAACATAAGTCCATTAGAACCTTCTTTGCTAATCAGATTGGCGCCTCAAACAAATCAGCGAAATATATTTTTAATATTGTACAGGGCTTCATAAAACCGGTCGCATTGGAAATATTCCATCCTGAAAAACTTTGTGAAAATCTAGATACCTGCTTCATGACAAAAATTCAGGACATTTATTCCTCCTTTCCACTTCCGGGACTACCAGATCTTCCATCTCAGACATTGGCAGTGACTAGTATGTGGGAAGAATTTCGTCCCTTAAAGTTGGAATTGTCGGCAGGGGAGCTTATTAAGATAAAATCAGGCTCTCCCATGGATCCATGCCTGGCTAGATTCTTTAAACTTCTTGCACCCTAGTTTCTGCCGCTATTGTATGAAATTTGGACTGCATCGCTGGTAACCGGGGTCTTTCCAGCTAGTTGGAAAAATGCATTTGTCCAGCCTATCTTAAAAAAGGTAAATGCAGATCCTCTGGAGCTTAAAGAGTTTAGACCAATTTCTCTCCTTCCTGCTCTGGAGAAAATCCTAGAAAAGGAAGTACAGAAACGGCTTAAAGACTTTCTAGAATTAAACCATCTTCTTCACGACTCTCAATCCGGCTTTAGATCCGGGTGTAGTACGGAAACGGCTTTGCTGGAAGTGGCAGAGACTATTCTGGAAACCGCTGATCAAGGGAGTTGTGCGATGCTGGTGCTGCTAGACTTGTATGCAGCTTTTGACACCGTGTCACACATGATCCTTTTAAACAGACTTGGGGATCTTGGGGTGTCAGGCACAGTCTGGGCATGGTTTTGTTCATTGTTAGAGGGACGCACGTAGCAAGTGGTTCTCCAACCCTACACTTCTGTTAGCCCCCTAAAGTGTGGGGTTCCGCAGGGCTCAGCCTTGAGCCCAACTCTCTTTAATGTGTACCTCACTTTTTGGGGTGAAGGTAGTCTTGTATGCGGACGACACACAATTAGTGTTCTCCTTTAAAGACAATAGTGAGACAGCCTTTGTCAATTTTAAGAAATGTCTTCTGAATATCTCCTCATGGATGACCGAGAACTGCTTGAGATTGAACACAGAAAAGAAGGAGGTTCTCTTCTTCAATCAATATACAAACCCACGGTCAGAGCTCTGGTGACCGGGTGAGTTAAATCCCCCGCCTCTTCCAGTTACCTGTGCCAGAAATTTGGGCTTTAAGTTTGACACACAATTGTCTAGCAAAGTGTAAATTGCCAATGTCTCGGGACAATGTTTTTGGAAGATGAAGGCTCTTCGGAGCTTTCTCCATTATCTTCCCTTGGAGTGTAGAAAGACCGTGGTGTATGCATTGGTTACTTCCTAACTTGAGTACGCGAACAGTCTGTATATGGGACTTCCGGAGTACTTATTAGGAAGACTGCAGACTGTTCAGAATGCAGCAGCAAGGCTTGTGCGTAACGTGCCAATGTCGCACCACATAACTCCCCCCACCTGATTAGTCTTCACTGGCTACCAGTGAAAAGAAGAGTAGAGTTTAAAGCCCTTACATTGGCCCACAGAACAATGAATAACATCGGTCCTCTATATTTGAGGCAAAGACTCGTACAATACAGTAATAAGAGAGCACTCGGATCTAATGAGAAGAACTTTCTGGTCATTCCACGGTTTGCAAAGGCCAGGACCGGAGGTCGCTCCTTCTCGGTTAAAACGGCAAAGTTGTCGAACACCATGCCTGACTATTTAAGGAAGATACACTCTGAACAGATCTTCAGGAGAGCATTAAAAACGTGGCTCTATAATCTTCCTTAACTCCTTGCAGATGTCACGCAACTAGTTCAGCAGCACTATCAGCGCCGGGACATCTCCGTTAGTGGTAGCCGTGCGCTTTATAAGCCCCCTATTATTATTATTCCACTAGGGCTACGGCAGCAACCACTACATTGGCACGCGGAGTCCCACTTCTTGATATATGCCAGGCCGCAACGTGGGCATCTTTGCACATGTTTACCAGACATTACTGCCTGGACAGCCAAGTACGGAGATATGGTATTTTGCCTGTTCTCTCCTCCAGGACTTTCTCGTCTAAACTTGGTTTGCAGACCCTTCTCCGGGGATGGTATTGCTGGGGTATCTATTCTGAAGGTAAGGAATCTACAACTATCTCTTTCAGATGAACAAGTTACTTACCTTAGGTAACAATGTATCTGTGAGAGACATATGTTAGTTGTAGATTCTTTACCGCCCAACCCATCCTCCGCACTCTGCAAACTGATCTCTAGGGATAGGGACACCCACACAGAGCCCTAGTTGTGAAGCACCAGTGGTCAGTTACTTGCATGGCTCTGTGCTTCTGGCATGGAAAGTTGTCAGAACTGGCGTTGGTGCACATGGGTGGCATCTAAGTAGGCACCGCAATGTCCTCCTGGCGTCCACAACGATGGACGCGGAGGCAACTGATGCGCAGAGGAACTGCTAAAGATAAATCTCCATATCACGACTGACACCTCGGGGAAAATCTAAAGGTAAGGAATCTACAACCAGCATATGTCTCTTAAAGATACATTGTTACCGAAGGTAAGTAACTTGTTCTTTGGAGTCTGTGGGACATCAGGAGCAGCAGAACGGTCCGCTTCTTTGCGGTGCCTGCAGATGCAAGGGAGATTACTTCTGGTGTATTTGATGCGCACAGGTGTGGAGAAGAACTTGGAAGAAGCACAGATGACGCAGAAGACTGGCTCGACGACGAGACCAGGAGCAGCAGAAGTCTTCCTTGTTGCAGTCTCTGTTTCAGACGAAGTCCACGGTGCCCAGATGGTTGGAGTGGTTTCTGATCTGAATCTTGTTCCACAACAAATCTGAAGAGCCCCACACAGATAAGCCCTTAAGTACCCTAAGGAAAGGGTCAGATGATTTAGAGGTCCCTCCCAGAGGAGGGGCCGGACAGTGGGGAGGATACTCCCATGTCATTTTTCCAGTTTCGTGTCAAAGCGGTAGCCAACTGCTCCCTGAACTAGTTTCAATTGGAGTATGCAAGGAGGGCACCAAATGTGCCCTTCAAAGCAGTCTGTTGGTACGGGCAAGTGCCCCAGCCCAATACAATACATCCTGTCTGGGATGTGATTACACCTCCCTGTAACAATAAACCTATTCTACCTTCCCCTGCTCAAGCTCAGTAGCAGGAGGGCAGAATTGTGTCTTTGGTCGGCAGCAGCACTAGCTTGCTGTTAGACACTGAAATGCTGGTACCTGGAATACTGGGGGCTTCCTCGTGGAGCCCCGAGTACATCGGATCCTACATCCAACACTGGAATCGGTGTTTTGGTAGGATTACAACATGTTTGATACCAAACATGACTGGTTTCGATGCAGCCAATATATCGTTTGACATCACGTAATTGACTTGATGTCCACTATATGTATAAAATGGCTGACTGCACTTACAAAGCCTGGAGAATTGATTCCTGGGTTTGTAGGGCACCCTCACATTTTATAACCTAGCACCCTGCCTTCAGGATTTAAAGGCCTACTTTAGGGGTGACATAGGTTTTAAATGCTGTGACCTCACATATAAGGAAGCTTATATCTGTTGTGAGTGGTGCTAACTCCAGCTCACACAGGCTGCAATGGCAGGCCTGTAGTCACAGTTTGAGTGGTCTCTCATGGGTGACATAATGCATGCTGCTGCCCATGGGAGGCCCCTGGTGTACCTTTACCCTGGGTGCCTTTGTACTATATACTAGGGAATTAGAATGATACACTAGTAGCACATTGGGAAGGTACCAAAGCACTTACCATACTCAAATGTAGGGAGAGAGCACAGTGACTGGGGCCCTGATTACCATGACCCCAGTCAGACTAGTCAGAAAACCGAATAAAACCATCAAAAAGCGGGGGTATCAATGATAGCAGATCCTACTTTCTGACAACAGGGGTTTGTAACAAGTGGGAAGTCAAGCAGCTTCAACACCAAATTCTTCTCAGCCTACCTCTATCGAGACAACACTTACACATTTTAAGTGAACTCTGTGAAATGAAGCTGTCCCAACAACGCACGCTTCAGAAAACAAATGAACAGCTTGAGCAGATTAATGACAGTATTCAACAACTTGCCTCTCGAATGACCCAGGTGGAACTGAAGGGTTCTTCTGGGGTGGATACAAAAATACAGGAGGGTGTCTACTCAAGAATGCAAACTGAGCTAGAAGACCTCCAACTAAAGCTAGATGATATTGTAAACTGAGCCGAGTGTCCTAATCTGAGGTTTGGTGGTATACCTGTGAGAACGTGCCCTCTTTCTTGCATGGTATGCCCCACTTTTTGCTGAATTTCTGATGTGCTTTGACTGGGTGTGCCCTGGGCTCCTGCCAATCAGGTACCCAGGGTATGTGTTCCTTCCCTAAAACTGCATTGAAGCCTAAACCCAATTGGCATCTCTGGCCACAGGTTAGTCACTGGTGAATGGTACCACAGGTACCCAAGGCACTGTGACCACAGAAGGCCCCTAAGGGCTGCAGGACTTATTGTGCCACCCTTAGAGGCCATGTACCCTGAAGCTCACACTGCCTTTGCAGGCTGCGTGTCTTGGTGCAGAACAAAGTGAAGAGTCGACATGTCACACATCCCTGTGTGTCATTCCCACAAAACACTGCCCTGGCACACATCAGTCACCCCTCTAGCTGGGTGCCCTATGCCAGTGCGGAGGGTACAGGTGCCTGAGCCCTGTACCCCTACAGTACCCAGATCCATTTCTGGGCACTGTAAGTGCAGTGCTGCCATTAAGAGTATATGGTGCTGGGAGTCTGTCATTACAAACTCCACAGGACCATAATGGCTGCACTGAAGACTGGGAAGTTTGGTATCAAACTTCTCAGCACATTAAACCCACACTGATGCCAGTGTGGGATTTAATGTAAAATGCATGACAGAGGGCATCTTAGAGATGCCCCCTGAAAGTCGACCAACTGCCAGAGACCTGACTGAGTGGCTGCCTGGGCTGTCATCACCAGATATGTTTCTGGACCCCTGGGTCGAGAGCTTGCTGCTCTTGGGGGCCTGAATCAATGCACATCCTGGGATGAGGTGCCAAGCCTCCTCCCCCAGGAGGGGAGGGTTCACGAAGGAGAAGCTTCAAAGGCATGCCGCCTTTCTGAGCCTCTACAGACCATTTGCTGCTTTCAGCAACTGGTCCCCACTGGTTCTACCCCCACTTGGGGTGGGAGACCTGAAGGGAAAAACAAAGTGAGGAAGAGAGGTCTGCCCACATCGACCAACTCCACCCCTAAGGTGGGGGGAGGTGAAGCACAACCTTGAGTCTCCCCCATCTTGAGGATGGGGGGACCCAGCCACCCAGGGACAGGCCCCTGCCCCCTGCCACTGGAGAGTGGCAGAATAGGGGGTGTACCCACCCCAGGGAAGGGACCCATTGATCCCTGCCCTTTACCAGACCCTCCAGCTTTTCGCGATTCACGAAAAAATCGCGAAATCGGCGGTAAAGAGCAATGGCTGCGATTTTTACCATTTTGGCCGCGAAAAAGGGTGTCCCTGCTGCTATTTAAAAATAATGGTGGCTTCTTATTGGATGTACGGAAACACGCACGTCACTACGTGTTTCCATACAGCATTAGAGATGGGGCAGAGTGAAAGGTACACAAGAGACGCAGGAGAGGAGCAGGCGAAAAGGCACATGGGATCAGAGGCGCAACTAGAGCATTTCTAAGAAATCGGCAGAGTGGAGCTGCAGGGGCCTAAGAAGAGGTTGTTTCACAACAAAGCCTCATTAACATGCAAATGGTCTTTTAAAGACCTGTGGAGTGCTCGGGTGCGGCTGTGTGTCCCCCTGGGAAGCAGGCTCATCCCGGGCTGACACAAGCGATGGGAGGAAGGGGTTTGGGGGGGGGGGGGGGGGGAGGATGGAGCTGAAGCCTTTTTTTGTTGAGTCCAACAGACGTTAGACGCCTGCATGGGGTCCACAAACATCAGAGGAGAAAGGAGGGGAAGAGTAGTGGGGAGCTGCGAGAATGAAAGATAGTCTATTGCTGTTTTTATTTTTATTATCGTTTCTTCTGCCCTCTTGAATGAACAACCCGTCGCTGTACCTTCTTTAGGACTGAAATGCCCTATTTTCTTAGGAATCTTGCAAAGTTTGAACAGAAGAAGGGTGGATGACCTGGCTGTCTTGTCAAGTTGGATGCTCGGCTCCATGTCTGAGAGTTATATATGGTGTAAGATGTGCTTGTGGTATACTCGATCCCTGCGGATTGGTTTTGCTAAATGTTCTGCATCGGTGAAAAACACCTTTCTTGTTCACTAATAATCCAAACAATGTCCCTTCTAAAACAATTCCATGGAATACATGGAGAGGAAGGATGTGTGACAGTGATTAAAAAAATTCTGCAGCAAAGTTTAGTACAAAACTGTAGAGCTGGGAAATGACCTTCCACTCGGCACATGCCTGCATGAAGTTTGCTGCCACAAGGCCTTTAGAGCAAAAAACAAAGAAGATAAGAAGGCAAGTGAGCATTCACGGGTGTGTTTACTTCCAGAAATGTACGTCACTAATGTGCACAGTGATAAGAAAAGAAAGTAAAAGGGAATTAATAAAAAAATTATTGGTGGGCCTGCCGCGTGCCCAGTGTGCGGCATGCCCTGGGGGGATTGCTTTTGGGGCATTTTTGTTGTTAAATAACTGAAAAAAATAAGAAATCTGTGTTTGTTGAAGGAAAAAACGCCAAATAACATGCCGCTAAATTTCCGCTAAATTTCCATATTTGTGGCGCTAAATTTCAATTTTTGTGCCGCTAAATATGCTAATCCAAGCCGCTATATCCTGGGGGGTCTGCTTTACCTACCTTTAACAACCCTAAATTTAATATTTAGGGTGCACCCTGAACCTTCCTTCCTTAGATCCAGCAACCACAAGAAAAGAAGAGAAGGATGAGAAGCCATGCAGAGCTAACAAGAACGACGCCCATTGACTTTGCCCCAGCCCTACAGGCCTGTCTCCCCTCGAACCTGCTCCTGCAAAACCCTAGCGTGTCCAGCGGCCAGCAACCTCAAAAACCCTGGAGGACCTGCCTGCCTTCACTTTACAAGCAGTTTTTCCGGTGAACACCGGACGTATTTAAACTTGTCCTGGTGCCAGCCAGGAACCGCTAATCCAACCCACTCTGCACCCACCTGCCCAAGCTAGAGTGGAAAAACACCACAAGGAGGTCCCCCCCCGGAAATCCTTACCCGAGAACATTTGACCCCTGACCTGCCTCAAGCCTCCAGACGATGCCTGCAGCCTCAATCCAGAGGATCCCCCCTACCGCGACCAGACCGGGTAAGAAAATCTGACGTCCAAAGGCACCCCTGCACCCGACGCCCCACAGCCTTGTATGCCCAACCCAGCGGTGCCTAACCATCCCACTACATCCCAACTTACCAATCAAAGTAGTGGTCACTTCTGGAAGATCCTCGTCCCCTAGCCTGCAGTGTTTCTTTGTCCCAGAGAATGTCCATTGAAATCAACAGGGCACCAAACCTCAAAACACCACCCTGCACCCGGCCGCCCTAGTGCCGCTGAGGGTGCCCCTTTTGTGCTAACTTTGTCCCCAACTTGCCCTGAGCTTAACCCTAGGAGTTTTGCTCCCACAACCCTGTGACCTGCTTGCCAGCAGCCAACAACCAGAGTCCCCCATCCTCCATAGGATAACATTGGGCCACAACACTCTGTACCCGGCCGCCCGAGTGCCGCTGAGGGTGTAACAACAGTGCATCACTGACCCTGGGAGACCCCTGAGTCTAACCCCAGGACCCTAACCCCAAAGACTGATTACCTTTCTGGAAACTGATAACCTATTTTCCTCATAGAAGAACATTGACACTTTTTCTCCCAAAAGGTTTTGAAGTGTCGACTTTTCAAAACCAAAAATATTCCTTAAAAATCAGCCGAATAACCAAAACGCATTTTCCCAACTGTTTTCAGGGAATGTCCCAGTGCTGAATCTAGGTATCCAGCACTGAGTAAGAAAAAGTATTGTTAACATAACTTACCTGCTATGTAAATTTCCTTCCATAGGATAACATTGGTGTTTCTATGTGAAAATGTTTGTCAACTTTTGAAATGCAATAATATTCTTTAAAAATCATACCTCTAACTAAAACACATTTACATACCTGTTTTCAGGAAGTGTCCCAGTGCTGAATCTAGGATCCATCCCTGTGTTAGCAAAAGTAATCTGAAAAGTAATTAACTGCATTTTACCTAAAAAGCCAATTCATTTGAATGTACTATACCTGCAATCTGTTGCAAACTGCAGACTTAAAACTGTAACTAAAACCAGTACAAGTTGCACTGCAATTTTGAACAGTGTTCATACAAGTAATTTACTACTGAAAAGTATTTTTTTGCTTACCTGTGCCAGGCTTGCTTTGTTCTAAAAATAAAACAGTATTTTTTTGCTTACCTGTGCCAGGCTTGCTTTGTTCTAAAAATAAAACAGTATTTTTTTTTATACAAAACAATTGGCCTAAAGTTTAGTTCTTGAGTGTGTGAATTCATTTGCTGACTGAGTGTGTACATCAAATGCTTAACACTGTGCTCTGATACATCCTTGCTGCTCGACCAAGCTACCACAAATAGAGAGTAAGGTTCTATGTAACTTTAACCTCTGCCAAACCTCTGGTGACCCTTGGACTCTATACACACTGTACCTCCCTTTAGTGCAGTATACATAGAGCCAGTTTCTTACATTGGTGGCTCAGAGTTGGGATACAAACTTGCATTTGTTAGAATACTTGGTTACCATCTGACCACATGAGACCACTCTTAAATTGCCTTTAGAATTCAGATTTTTATAAATTGCCATTTATTTTACCAAACTACTAAAAGTCTTGTTAGGGCCTTGCTTAAGTCCCTTTAGAATTTCAGAAAATTAGTCACTTTAGTCAAGGGAGAGGGGTTAGAACTTTTTGTTAGAATGTCTCAAAAGAACCTAGCTAGTAATGAAGATAACTTTGATAACATACAGGACATGGTTGAGGAGCTCGACCTCACCCCTTACCTTTGTAGTGAAGGCAGGGCTTTGTGTACACACATTGCTATGTTAACCTAAGCCTATTCGATGTTTAAACGCCATTTTGCAGCTTTTGGGCATGACACTGTATGTAACTGTTGTTGTAAATTAGACTGCTTGAAATTCTTCACATGAGAAAGGCTTGGTTTCAACATCCTTAGACTTACATTGCAACCTTAGTCTGTGCAGTGTGTGCAGAAGCCTCCAAGGTTACCATACCAATGTATGCTGTTATTCGGGCTGATCGGCCCACGCTCTAGACACAACATGCTCACAGCTGCAGCTAACTGAAATTCACTAGCACCTTTAATATTGCACTGCATGCATGATTAGAACACTTGGAGAAAATCCTTTTCCGGAGAGAGAGAGAGAGAGAGAGAAAGAGAGAGAGAGCTTTTGCTGATCCTGATGTGATTCACTTCTGCTGATCTTGGAGGTATGGGGTTCCCCATTCAAGCCTAAGAGACCTTCTATTATTATTATAAAACCTAGTTCCTAGCTGGGGAGGGCAGTACACAAGGCACTATAGGACCTATTTCTACTATCATTCTAATATGATTTCTCCCTTTGTGTTTTATGGAATTGTAACAATGATGATCGTATTATTTTTAATCACATTCCCGCTTATGTTAGCAAAAATACTGCATCTTAGAGCATATCGTTAAAATAAATTGAAGGTGACATACAGCGTACTGTAAGAGGGATTTTTTGGGAAAATCTGACCTACAGATGACATTTTGTTAGCGGAGGAAGACTGGCCTCCATCTTTCGTTATGGCCGCTCAGAGAGGGGAAGAGGTAATCCTCTCTAGTTTTTCACACAGTGTTGAAAGAGAAGGCGCTGAATTTTGCAGAAGAGTGGCCTAAGGTGCTTGCATCAGCTTTGTACCGTACTCAATGTGGATGGGACAAGCTTTCGCCCGGACATGAGATGCCATTGAGGTCAATGCCACAGCCACAACCCCAATATCCCATGCGGCGTGAAGCGAAAGCTCCCTTTGCAGAAATCCTTGAACAATTGGAATATCAAGGTGTGATTGAAATATGTGTGTCCCTGATGAATAATCCTCTTTTTACTGTGACCAAACCTGATGGTTCTTACCGCCTGGTATTGGATTACCAGCACTTGAACTCTCATTGTCGGACCTGCGTGGTACAGAATACTCACAGTTGCCCTTGTGGATAGTCTTGTGAGGAAACGATTTAAAACCACACTTGACCTATCCAATGGCTTTTTTAGCCCTAACCTTTCCTTTATTAGAAGTCAATGGACAGTGTTTACAATATCAGTTCAAAAGATTAGCCATGGGCTATTAAAATAGCCCAGGCGTCTTTGCCGCTCGCATTGTCTCTCTTTTGGAGAGACTCGACCCTGATGTGTGCTCGTATGTAGATGATATTTACCTCACAGACGTCGAAATATGGCCACATTTGTGTCGTTTTGACAGCATCATTTGTATGTTTGCGGACTTCGGTTACAAATTCAACTTTGCAAAACCACACATTGCAGAGTACACAGTGTTGTTTTTGGGTTATGAGCTCAACAATGCAGGTCTAGCACCTCACTTCCTGGAGAAATGTGCACAGCTGCGCGCTTCAACAAGTTTGAAAAAACTACAATCTTTACTGGTTTTTTTTTTAACTTCGGGCGTACTAATGTTCCCGATGATGCCCGACGTTTCAAGTCGCTTTATGCCTAGATACAACCTACTTTTACCAAATCTTGCTGGCTGCCAGAACATTCAGCTATACTGCAATCTTTGCAATCTGATCTACTTGAATCTAAATACTTACTGACTTGTGACAACCACAAAGACCTGGTAATAAGAATTGTGCCGGGCTCAGTTGGATTCACGTACATGACTTTTAATGAGCGTAACACAATCCCTATTGCTTACAAGTCACACTTGTACAGTTCGCCTGAAATGCGATTTTCCACTGTCGAAAAAGTTTTGACTGCGGTGCCGATGTTGATTCTAAAAGAAAGAGCGCTGTCGCAGGGGAAATGCTTGTTGGTTGTTACACTGTGTCCTGCCCTGGAGGCAGTAACGAAAGCCAGTGTACCTAATTCAAAAGTTTTGCATCCATGTTGGATACAATGGGCCACGTCCTTGACGTCTCCGGATGTCATGTTTATTTTTGATTCCTCTTTGCAAACTCAGGAGTACTTGCAGTATGAATTTGTTCATCCGGCTCCTCTGACCTTGCACCCGCTGGAGAATTTCCATTGTATCATTTACACTGACGGTTCGGCACAGCCGGCGTTGGTTTTAAAGCATGCTTATTCAGCAGCCTACTCAATAGTGGTGGGCACAATGGTAAATGGAGAGTTCAAGTCCGATGTAGTACACGCACAGACATTAGGGGACTGTACTGCCCAATTGGCAGAACTGCGTGCTCTGGTGCTTGCACTGGAGTACGCTGATCCTTGTGTGACTACTCTTATTGTAAGTGACTCTTATTATTGTGTTCAGTCGTACATTGGCAATTTATTCTTTTGGACTTAAAATGAATATAGAGATTCCAAAGGTAGCACAATTGAACACAAAATGTTATGGGTTAGAGTGGCTGAGCTTAAAGAACAGCTGCCGCTCGTATTTGTAATTCACACTCTTGGTCACCAGCACGTAGGAGTACACGTTGTTGGTAACTGTCTTGATGATAAAGCAGCAAAGACAGCAGTAGCAACATATGTAGTAGTAGAGGTTACATGTTCCAAAAGTAAGATTGATGATGACATCTTGGTAGCCATTGCTGCAACAGAGAAGGGAGGTAATTACCCTAGAGGTTTCCCTTCTAAATACTCTGATCATTTAAGGCCTGATGAAGTTCCCTATTTGAGAATTAACGATGTTGGTGACAGACTGATTCCCAACGCGGACTGTCGACTTTCCTTGATAACAGTCGCTCACGAAGGCATGGCCTCAGCTCATGCCAGCGTTTCAGCGACTGTATCTATCTTACAGCAGCGTTACTGGTGGCGCGGATTGTACAAACAAATGCGTGATCATGTCCTTCATTGTAACATTTGCCAGCAGATCAAACCTTCAACTGCTGTGCGGCCACCACAAACACAGTTGTACTTATCTATTTAACCCCTTGGTTGTGTTTATTTAGATCACTGGGGTCCTTTCTAGGCATGGGCGGAAAATCCGTTCCGCTCGCGGATTTTGCGGATTTTCGGGAAATCCGCAATCCGCGAGATTTGCGAATTTCCTGAAAAATCCGCAAATCCGCGAGCAGCGGATTTTGCTCGCACTGCTCGCACTGTTCGCGTGAGTTCGCGCCCCGCGAATAAGTGCGAAATTGCAGAAATACGATTTTAGCAAAACTGAAAGTAACTACTTACCAGGTTCAAAAGTTCAGGCTCATCATTAGTAGCCATTTCCTGTAGTGCTTCCTGAGGGGCCCCTCCAGAGTTCAGTTGCCAGTTGCAACTATTATGTGACCCTGCTCTGAACCTCAGAATAGTTACACATATGCCACAAAGGTCCTGAATTACAGCTAAGGGAGACAAGCAGGAGCCAGGCTGGAAGTTAAAATCCATTAATCAGCCCCTAATTCATTATTGTCAGTTGGGGCAGGGCAGGTGTTGTAACTAATTTTGCAACAATGAAAGCACTTAGCAAGTGCAAAAGATCACTAATCAGGGCGCACTAAGGAAGCAGGTGCCAGCTAAAAAAATATTCTGTGACACATTAATCAGCCCCAAATTAATTCAGGTCACTTGAGGCAGGGAAGGTGTGCTTTGCTTTGCCAAAAATAATGTACACTGGACAACCAGAGGGTGTGGTGATGAAACAGAGGGTGGCATGGGTGGGCCAGAGGGTGGCATGAGTAGTCAGAGAGTGGCAGTGGTGACAGAGAGTGGCAGTGATGAAGAAGAGTGTCCCAAACAGGTTGGACACGTAGAAACAACAAGTTCGCAAAACTTGCGACCCGACAGGTAAGTTCGCAAATTGCGAAATTGTAAAAACCCTCGCGAACTGGCAGAAACACGGGCGAACACAAAAAAAAAAAAAAATCCGCAAATTCGCGGGAATTCGCGGATTTTGCGGATTGCGAGTTTGCAAATCCGCAAATTCGCGGATTGCCAATCCGCAAAATCCGCTCATGCTTAGTCCTTTCTCCTCTGATACTGTTTATAAGTACATCTTAGTTGCAGTGGATTTGTGCACACTCTTTATTTAGCTTTGGCCGCAATGGAGTGCTGAGGCCCGAACTTTCATCGGATTTGCGTGTCTTTGTGGGAATTTTTGCACTTCACTCAGACCAGGGTCCAGCGTTCGCCTCTAAGGCGTTCAAGGATGCCATGGGTTCATTGGGGTCCAGGTCACATTTTCGTTTCCAATAGCGTTGTGGAGCACATGAACTGTGACTTAAAGCAAATCCTTGACAGCTAGGGTTTTAGGTACTGGTAGGAACTGGCTGACCCATCTCTATAGCGTTCAACATGTACTTAATAATCTCCCTAGAAGGTGTCTGGGTGGGCGGACCACATACGAAATGCTCTTTGGCATCAAAATGTTTGTTCCGGACCTTAAGGGTCTAGACATGGTGGCGTCTGTCGCACCCTTTGACGTAGATTATCATTCTGCTGTATTACAGAACCTACAAAAGACCTGTGATAGTCTTGCAAAGGAACATCTGCCAAACACAACTGATGCTACACTTCAGATTCCGGTAGTTGGCTGGCTACCCTGAGTCGGTGACCTGGTCCGTGAGAAGGTGGAGAACAAGGAGAAGTTTGGCACCTCAGTCATTTTACCTCCACTTCCTGGTCACAAGGAAAACCGGTACATCTCCATTGACAATGTGAAATTACAGCGAGTGGCCGATTCTTCTTAGTATGACTCCAGCGGTAACTTGTCCAGCAATGCTGAGAAATTCTGTTTTGGCTCCAGTGAGTACCAACAGGCCTGACGGAGCCATCGAGATGCCTACAGTTACTAATCCTTTATTGAATCCACAGGCTTGATGATACGGAGTATACTTACCCCACAGATGTGTCATTGCCTGGTGTACTCACAGACACTGTTAATCAGTAACGTTTTTCATTTGACACTGACTGTACAACATCAAAGTCCCCATTAAAAGTTTCTATTTTTGCTGCTGGGTTTAAAAGACATTTTATGATACCCCCTTGGACTTGCATTTGGCTGTTTTCAAGTTGTATTTTTCCGTCTTGTTAATGGACATTATGTTAAAGAAAGATCTACAATTCGGTTAATTGATGGAATTTTGGCACCCCCCTCCTCATCACACAGAAGGAAAAGGGACCAGACTTTTGTTATCATCACAGCTTGGCCTGTACTAGATGAGATTGTTTGGGATGCTGTCAAATTTCAGATTCACGGCCCTACAGAGGTTATAAATGTTCCCAATGTACTTCGTGTTTCAATGGGGGATGTTGTAAAACAGAACATACACTCTGATGATTGGGATGTCCAAGCCGTAGAGGCTGTTTTTTCTGATTTTAAATATTATGCTGCTTTTGATGCTGAAGATTTGTACTTAGATTTGACTAATTATGCAGACTTACTCTGCTACCAACACTATGGCACTCACTTTATCCATAAGGCAAACACATTTAGAAATGTGGTTAATTATACACAATGGGAACATTGTCCAGCACCAATTGAGGGAAGCTCGAACTCTTTTGAAAGTTTACTTATTTTACTGATTTTAATCAATCTAATCCGGATGCATTTTATTTTAAGATGACTGCTAAGTCCTCTTCCAAAGTTAGACTCCCCCACACCAAATTACTGTATTCGAAGTCCTTAATTGATCAATTCGCTATAGGGGGTTATGAGCTGTGGAAATATACTATTGATCTTAAATCTGTTTGGGGTTCTAAGAGTTAGCAAGTACAGGGCACTGAACCTTTGCATTGTGCGTGTCTCATCCCGAACTATATGTTTTTGAACTCGACTATTTCACAAACGACTTGCTTTGGATTGGCTACATCTAAGAAATGTAATGCTCCTTCAATTCTTAATTTGGGAGAATACCCTACGTGGTACAATCGAACCGATAGGTCCATTGTTGAATTGCAGTCCCTGATAGCAAATTCCTCCTTTAATATTTCCAGCTTGGATCCTGAGGGTTGGTTGTTATGGCCGAAAAGTTCAGATTCATGCCAACATCGTTTTCTGGGTCTGGCCCCTGGCTATACACAGGTTAGGGTGGATCCCCGTTTTGAAACCGCCCATTCTGTTACTACCTATTCAGTAGGCAAGTTATGTCAGAACTGGCTTAAACATTCCACATCTGAAAAAGACATGTTAGTGATAGATTCCTTACCTTAGAATATTCCCCAGGCGTCAGACTGGATCCGGACAATTTTGCTAAGCAGTACCCCTGCGCACCGGTAGGTGACGTTGTGCGGCTCCGCGTCCGTCACTGGCGACGTGAGTCTCACGGAGACTACTTAGGCGCCACCCATGCATGCTGACATCAGTTCTTCCTTTTTCCGCGCTGAGAGCGCGGATCCGGATTGAGCACGTACCTCGGTCTTTTTTTGACCACTTTTTTGAGACTCTTGTCTCCTGGTGCATGTAGGGATGCCCGGCTTAAAGTCTTGTGGGTCGTGCCGCCGTAATATGTTGGTGGCGGACCCCATGGTGTCTGCCTCTACTGCCTGAAGACCGACCATGACTCCCAGGACTGTCGAGACTGCCGTGCCATGGCCCTGATGCCTTGTGGGAGCGGCGCCGAAAGATGCTCGAGGTCCGGCACTCCTCTCCCCACCGCACCGGGTCTAGGGACGTTCGCAGGACCACTCGCGGGACCGAAGCCGTCGCTCCTTGGGCTCTAAGTCTTCACCTTCATATTCCGGTAAGTGATGCCATAAGAAGTCGAAGAAGCGTGTTCACTCTCCGACGTCCCCCCGTCGCTCCTCGGAGGTGGACGAGGGGTAACGGGGCTCTGCCCCTGCTTCCTCCCAGGCTTGGGAGTCCCAGGGCCTACCCGCTATACCCGGGTCTGTCGGTGAATCCTAAACAGATGCAAGTTTCTTGCTGCTACGGACCACCTGTTTAGGCCTCGGGCTCCCACTGGCGCGCCTGTGGGCCCTGCGGTCCCGTGTCCAGATCCTGTTGGCACAGCGGCACCGCCTCTGGTGCCGGCCCCGGAGCCACTAGTCTAGACTATTTCTCACGGAGGATAACAGAAAGCAAAAATTCTTCAAAAGAACTATTTAAAATAGTCAAAGAGCTATGCAGCCCGGCTAATCTATCAGTAGATCTTACCCCCTCGCAAGAAGGTTGCAATAAAATTAATGAATATTTCTGTGTATAATCGATACGATCTATGCCTCTTTTGCCAACATCGAACCAAAGCAACCACAACCTCGTGTAACATCCCCAGTTCTGGCTAGCTGTCCTAGATTCGGCCCTTTTTCAGAGGAGGAAGTGGGCAAAGCTATGTTGGAAGTAAAATCAGGCTCACTACTGGACCCATGCCCGCATCATATCTTCTCACGACTAACACCAATAATTTGCTCAGCTGTAACCAAAGTCTTTAATCAATCATTGAATTCTGCTGAATTCCCGAAGTATTGGAAAAACGCCATAGTTACTCCCTTACTAAAAAAAGCAGGGTCTGATATTTATAACCCGGCAAACTATCGGCCTATTTCCCAACTTCCTTATTTGTCTAAGGTGATGGAGAAGTTGGTCAACAGGCATCTTTCAAAATTCTTAGAGACCAATGATCTACTGGACAGTTCCCAAACAGGGTTCCGGGCCAACAATTGCACCGAGACAACACTCCTGGCAGTGCCAGACAATATCAGAACCAAGGTAGATCAGGGAAAGACAGTCGCCTTGATTTTACTAGACCTCTCGGCGGCATTTGATACCGTCCCACACCACCGACTTCTGGAAATCCTAGCAGCCAAGGGTATCCGGGAAAAGGCATTAGGATGGCTGCAGTCTTTCATGCAAGACAGAACACAGTCAGTACGGATGGGTGATTTTGTTTCCCCTCCCCGGAACATCAAATATGGGGTCCCACAAGGGGCCTCATTGAGTCCAACCCTATTCAACGTGTTTGTCTCATCACTAGCCGAAATAGGGAGAAAGTGGGGTGTTGGGATCTGCTCTTACGCAGACGACACCCAACTAATGATTTCATTAGATGAAGAAGACGACCCTAAGGATAGGCTACTGAACTGCCTGACTGAACTAGCCAATTGGATGCACAACCATTGTCTTAAACTAAACGCAGACAAGTCTGAGATTCTGCTGTTTGGTAGACATACACACCTATGGGACAACAGCTGGTGGCCCACCACTCTGGGCACCGCTCCTATCCCAGCATCAACGGACAAAAATTTAGGTGTGATCCTAGATAATACCTAGAGCATGAAAACCCATGTATCTACAATTTGCGGCAAAGGCTTCGCACTACTCAAGATGCTCTGGTGAGTTTTTCCATGGATCCCCACTGAGTGTAGGAAGATATTGGTCCAGTTTTTATTAATGAGCAGGCTGGATTACGGAAATTCCCTGTTTGTGGGAATGGCGGACTATCTGTTCGCGAAACTACAAGTCGTACAGAACGCTGCGGCAAAGGCAATTTGCAATAAAAGAAAGTACGACCCAGCCAAAAGCAGCCTGCGTGAGCTTCACTGGCTACGAATGAGACAGAGAGCTATCTTCAAGCTAATGTGCATAACGCATAAAGCATTGCACAACACTGGCCCTCGCATCCTAAAAAATAAAATCAGATTCTATGCTCTCACGAGGAACCTGCGTTCCTGTACGGCTGCTAGAGCAAGCAACACTCGTGTGAAAACAGCTAGGATGGGTGGACGGGCGTTCTCCCACCTGGCGCCAAACCACTGGAACAAGCTGCCGCAGGAACTCAGACTAACAGACTGTTATTTGTCCTTCAGGAAGCAATTAAAAACATTTCTTTTCCCAAAATCTGACTAAATACAATCCTTACTCTGTTATGTGTTAACTGCTCACTACTGTCAGGACAGCGCCGTGATATCCCATTGGGGATGAGTGTTTGCGCTCTATAAATACCATTGACATTGACATTGACACTAGATCCAGTGCCCTTGGTCTGGCGCCACAAGGTACAGCACTGCTGTATCCGGCACTGGCACTGCCCTTGGCTCCGGCCCCAGCGCCGCCACTAGCTCTGCCACAGGCGCCGCATTGGGTGCAGTTTATCCCGCCCCTGCCCCGGTTCTCGGACCATTTCGTTCTGACCTGGGATCCACATTGGGATGTGGCTCTGGTTTGGCCCCACCCAGTGCCATTCCCAGTGCCGCTGGCCCCTTCTCCGGTCCTGCCGCCACAGCCCGCTCCTACTCCAGAGCCGAATGAGGAGGGCGCTTCCTACACTATGGTGCTGCGTTGAGCTGCGGAGGCTCTCCATCTCTACGGTGACCCTTAAGACCAACCTCCTTACGGAGGTGCTCCAGACGACGTCTACATCGTCAGAACCGCTGCTCCCTTTCAATGAGCCCCTTACCGAAGTCCTCTTGGGCACTTGGTTGCTGCTGGCGTCTGGGCCACCAGTGGATAAGAACGTCACTAGGCGTCATCGCCGGCGCCTGGTGACCCTGCCTTCTTGACCACTCACCCCACGCCTGAGAGACTGGTTATTCAGGCCTCGATGTCGCAGAGTGCCTTTCCCACGGCTCGGCCGGATAAGGGCTCTAAGAAGCTGGACCAATATGGCAAGAGGTCAGTGGTGTGCTCCCAACTCCGGAATCCCTTTTGATGGCTCCCTGTAGCCATAATAGCTGACGAGCTAGTTGGAGATGCACCTGCGCGCCAGAGGGGCAACAAGGCCCGTGATGGGTGTTTGGCGACCTGTTCTGCAACCCCAAAACTATCTCTACTGATGAGGGAAACAATCCCGAAACACGAGCTAGGTTCGTGTCTAGAGATGATCTAAACACAAGTACTTACTTGCACCGATTGTGGTGAAAAAACTTTGAAAATTGAACTTTGAACCGTTCCTGACAATACTTGAACTGCACAGACCATGATGCAGTGGGGCGATATGGCGGAAGAGGTCAGTGGTGTGCTCCCAACTCCGGAATCCCTTTTGATGGCTCCCTGTAGCCATAATAGCTGACGAGCTAGTTGGAGATGCACCTGCGCGCCAGAGGGGCAACGAGGCCTGTGACGGGTGTTTGGCGACCTGTTCTGCAACCCCAAAACTATCTCTACTGATGAGGGAAACAATCCCGAAACACAAGCTAGGCTTGTGTCTAGAGATGATCTAAACACAAGTACTTACTTGCACCGATTGTGGTGAAAAAACTTTGAAAATTGAACTTTGAACCGTTCCTGACAATACTTGAACTGCACAGACCATGATGCAGTGGGGCGATACGGCGGAAGAGGTCAGTGGTGTGCTCCCAACTCCGGAATCCAATATGGCAAGAGGTTGTTCTCCTCGGCCAGCTTGGGGTTGCGATCGGTTAATACCGCCGGCTTATTGGGCCGTTACTCCCATGCCGTGTGGGATTCGATAGCAGAGGTCCTGTCTCAGTGTTCCCAAGAGGTCCAGGCCGTCCTTTCCCAAGTGAATACGGAGGGCATGGACGCAGCAAAGTTTGCCATCAGGTGTGGTCTGGATATGGCTGATTCGTTGGGCAGGGCAATTTCCCCGACTGTGCCTGGTTGCGGTCTACTGCGTTCTCGCTTGATGTCCAGAGCTCGCTCATGGACATGCCCTTTGATGGCTCTCACCTCTTTGGCGACAAGGCTGACAATGCCCTGGAGTGCTTTAAAGACTCACGGGCCTCAGCCAAGTCTTTGGGTCTTAACACGCGGAGCCCTGCCATGCCCGGGTTTAGTCCCTTTTGTGCCAGGGTAAAGGTGCCCAGGCGCGCTCCTCCACAAAGCCTGCGCAGAACCTGCCCTAGCGTGGCCGCGGCTTCCTCAGGGGGGTGGGTAACCAGCAGGTGTGTCAGTCTACCTCCACCCCCACTGCTTCCACCTCCAAGCCATCCTAATCAGAGCTTCAGGGGGCACCCCACGCCGGTAGGAGGCAGGGTTCGTCACCACCTCCGCCAGTGGCGCAAAATCACATTGGACAAGTGGGTGCTGCAGATACTCTGCCAAGGTTACTCGCTCCCCTTTCTGTCCTCTCCTCCGGCCATGCCACCTCGGTACCACCTCATGTCTGGGGCTCATTTGGTTCTTCTCCATTAGGAAGTCTCGGGAGTGGTTGTTATTCCCACTACTTTCTGGTTCCCAAGAAGGAAAAGAGGGTCTTGCGCCCCATCTTGGACCTACGGGACGTCAATCGCTTCTTCCGGGAGGAGAAGTTCAAGATGCTGACTCTGGCTCAGGTCCTGACTGCCCTGGACCCTGGAGACTGGATGGTAGCGTTGGACTTGCAGGACGCTTATTTTCGCATCCCTGTCCTGCCGGCCCACCGGCATTACCTGTGGTTCATGGTAGACCAGGAAGATTTTCAGTTTGCCATGCTCCCCTTCGGCCTTACCAGCACCCCTCGAGTGTTTACGAAAGTGATGGCGGTGGTCGCAGCTCATCTGCGCAGGTCAGGGGTGTCAGACTTCCCCTACCTCGACGACTGGCTGTTGAAGACGGGCTCGCCCCAGGCAGTCTCCTCCCACCTCCAGGCTATGGAAGACCTCCTGCAGAGGATCTTCTGTCGCAGCAGCAGGGGACGGTCCTCCACCCGAACCTGTCCAGCCTCCACCTCCATGCATGAAGATTGAGCGGCAGCAGTTGACACTTTTCGATCTTCTTTTCGAAGTCTGTGATGTCATTCTGGCAGCCAGGCGTCCCTCCACTAAAACAGTATACGCCTGCCGATGGAATAGATTTGTGGCATGGTGCACAGCAAATGCTGTAGACCCCCTTTCAGCCCCTCTTTCTGAGGTTCTTCTGTTTCTTCTGTCTTTGGCCCAGCTGAGCTCTGCTCTGGGCACTATCAAAGGTTATTTTTCTGCTGTGTCAGACTTCCTGAGGCTTCCTGATCAGCCTTCTCTTTTTAAGTCCCCGGTTGTTAACTGTTTCCTTAGAGGCATTACGCACACGTTCCCTCCCTTGCCTTCCATAATACCTCAATGGGACTTAAATTTGGACTTGACTCTTCTGATATGCGCTTCCTTTGAGCCTCTTAATACCTGTCCTTTACATCTTCTTACTTTAAAGACGGCTTTCCTGGTAGCCATCACCTCTGCCAGAAGAGTGAGTGAGCTCCGGGCTCTTTCTTCTAAACCTCCTTTCCTTTCTGTTCATCCGGACAAGGTGGTTTTGAGGACCCGTCCTTCTTTCTTGCTAAAGGTTGTCATGCCCTTCCACATCGGGCAGACCATCACTTTGCCCACCTTCTTTCCACCTCTGCATCCTTCCAGAGAAGAGGAGAGGCTCCACCGTCTGGACCCAAAACGTGTATTTGCTTTCTATCTGCAGCGTACACAACAGTTCCGGGTTGATGATCAGCTCTTTGTTGGCTACGTGAGTGCCAAAAAAGGTTGGGCTGTGCACAAACGAACCATTTCCAGGTGGGTTCTGTGCGTCAAAGCTTGTTACTCCTTGGCCAAGAAGGATGCTCCTGTAGGGTTGTGTGCCCATTCAACCAGGGCAACTGCAGCCACTACTGCCTTGGGACGCGGCGTTCCCTTGCAGGACATTTGTCAGGCAGTTAGGTGGGCCTCGCTGCACATGTTTACCAAACACTATCGCCTTGATAGTCAGGTCCAGAGAGACGGCTTCTTTGGCCGTTCTGTGCTCCGTGACGTTTTGGTGTAATCCTGTTCGCAGACCCACCACCGGAGTTAATATTGCTGTGTATCTATTCTAAGGTAAGAAATCTATCACTAACATGTCTTTCAGATGCACAAGTTACTACTTGTCTAACGATATATATGCAAGAGACATTAGTTAGTGATGGATTCCTTACCGCCCCACCCATGCTCCACGTTCTGCGAACTGATTACTAGGGTTAAGGTCATCCCCTTTTTAGGGCCTTAGTTTTATGTACCAACTGTCAGTCTCTTGCATGGCTCTGCATTTCGGCGAGGAAAGTAGTGTACAGAACTGACATCAGCGCGCATGGGTGGCGCCTAAGTAGTCTCAGTGACGTCATCTCAGCGCTCACGTCGCCAGTGGCGGACAAGGAGCCGCACAACGCCACCTACCGGCGGGCAGGGGTAATGCTAAGCAGAAAACTTTCTGGATCCAGTCTGACCCCTGGAAAATATTCTAAGCTAAGGAATCTATCACTAACTAATCTCTCTTACAGATGTATCATTAAACAAGTAGTAACTTGTGCTTTAGCATCAGTTAAACTTTATTTATCCAAATTATCTGACGATTTTGATTTGAATGACTTTGTTAAAGGCCCTGTTGGAGGCAGGTCTAAAAGATGGGTATATGCTGTTTAAAATGAAGTTTGGAAACGGTCTCAAATTGAAGCTGCTTCTAGATTGTGAGCTATTGATCAAGCAAATTTAGAAAAAGTGCTTGCAGTGGTTGAAAATAGCATTAATACTCTTTCTTCCAGAATTTATACATTAGATAATATTGTTTCATCTGTTGTTGATATTGTTCAGGATGAAGTCTGTTTTGTACCATGGTCAAAATCAATTACGTTCCATTATGCAGTTTGCTTGGACTTTGCAAACCTTAAAAGCTGGTAAAGTTCCATGGGACTACATGAACACGTCCTCTCTATTTTTACAGTTTAATTTGACTGAAAAACAGCAGTTTGTCCATGAATAATGCTGCACATTCACTTTTGCATATTGAAAAGTTGGAGCCTTTATCTTTTTCTGTTGCCGTAAGTAATTTAGCTGTATGGCTCATTCATGGGTTAATAACACTGCCTTTCCCCCTATTTAAATTCAGTTCAAGCATGAAACATTGTCATAGGCCGATATGAACCATTGGGTAGCGCCTATCTCCATGAAGTTTGGCCTCTACCATTTACTTATAGGTGCCTGAGGGAAGGTAAATAGGTTTATTTAAAGGGAGAAGAGTGCACTTCTACACCTGATTACTCACTGGTTTGCAAAAACATCCAATTGCACGGTTCGTGCAACACGATGGCACCAAATTTAGCAGGCATTTTAAAAGGTAATTCAGTCCCGGCTATTACACCAACATTCATGTTGTTAGCTAACGGTGACTATTTACTTTAAAATAATAAAGATTGCTGTGGTATGTTGGCAGAGATTCCGTACATTGTGACCGTCTCCCAACATGTAGTCTGCTGTAAGAATGTGCTATTCCCGCCTCTGCATGGGAAGCTCGATGTCTCCATTTGGCCTTCCATTCGGACCTTGAAAGCAGAGTTCAACAAGATGAGTCGAATAAGGGCTCTATTGTCACAAAAAGAAGTTGCCCTTACTTCATCCCGTGAAACATTTGTCCTTCACGTGGCAAACACCCGCACTGAGGTGCATGCGCTTTTAAATACTGATCTCCCACTACATTTCGGCACTTTGATTCACACTATATTCAATGCCTCATGCCTCTTCGACCACAGGCTTGGCTAATTTTTTTAAAGTAGTAAGCTCTGGGCTTGTGGATTCATTCCGAACTATATTTGGTGTGATACCAGCATTTTTTCATTTTATTTTTTCCAGCCTCTTCTGCGGTTTACCGTTAATTCTCGCCTTGGCTGCTGGTGTACTGCTAATTTGCTTGCTCAAAAATGGCTGCACACCTTGTATCACAAGACAAGTTGCCTCGCTTGCTCCAGCTTCGCAACCGGATGCTTGAATACTATGGATCACTACCCCTAGCCACCTTGAGTGTAGCCTATGGATTGTCCTTCCGTTTTTTATACTTTACATGCGTGCAACCTGTTTTCCATTGCCAGGATTACTGTTTTGAGTGGGCTCTGGATTTGTGTGTCTGCAATACGGTGTCTCCTAACCCAGATTATGATCTACTGATGAGTCCTTTAGTTGCTCATGAGTTAGACTATTCTGGTATTGGAATAATGGCCTGTGCAGATGCACATGGAGTCCTAGGCAATTGGAACATATGGGCTGCAGGCCATGACTTTCTGGCACGCAGTTATCTCGAAGAACAGCCGAGTTGTCCTCTGATGGTGCTAGAGGCTCCGGCTGTCAAAGAACATGTATGTTCCTTCACGTTATTGAATTTGATGGCTGAAATGTTTTCGGATGATAACAATGACTTCCTCTTGGAGGTGGTTGTAACGTACTGTGCCTATACTCTGTTGGATTGATTTGGCATTTATCCATCTTCACCGCTGCCTATGCTCGGACAATTTTTGTGTTTTTTTCCTTTTTAAGGTTGGGTGGTATGCTCTCCCTTTTTAAAAAAAAAAAATGTATCTGGCTATTCAGAACTTATCACTCCTATTTATACGTTTTGGCTAATTTTGAACTTGATTCTGTCTCACTGAAACTTGAACTCAGCGTTCCTAAATTATCCCCCTTTTTGTACGTGTTCCGATCAGGGAAGGGTGTAGTGAAGGCAGAGCCTTGGGTGCACATATTGCTATGTTAGCCTAAGCTTATTAGATGTTTTAACACCATTTTGCAGCTTTTGCGCATGACACTGTATGTAACTGTTGTTGTAAATTAGACTGCTTGAAATTCTTCACATGAGAAAGGCTTGGTTTCAACATCCCTAGATTTACATCGCAACCTCAGTCTGTGCAGTGTGTGCAGAAGCCTCCAAGGTTACCATAACAATGTAAGATGTTATTCGGGCTGATCGGCCCACGCTCTAGACACAACATGCTCACAGCTGCAGCTAACTGAAATTCTAGTGCCTTTAATATTGCACTGCATGCATGATTAGAACACTTAGAGAAAATCCTTTTCCGGAGAGAGAGAGATTTTCTGATCCTGATGCGATTCGCTTCTGCTGAGCTTGGAGGTATGGGGTTCCCCATTCAAGCCTAAGAGACCTTCTAATATTATTATAAAACCTAGTTCCTAGCTGGGAAGGGTGGTACACAAGGCACTATAGGACCTGTTTCCACTATCATTATAATATGATTTCTACCTTTGTGTTTTATGGAATTGTAACAATGCTGCTCGTATTATTTTTAATCATATGCCTGTTTATGTTAGCAAAAATACTGCATCTTAGAGCACGTCGTTAAAATAAAGATTTTAAACTTTTCCGTGTCTCTATTTACTCACGTTGTGGACTGGTATGAGAATGACAAACGAAAGTGTTCTTGATTCCCACCATTCCTGAGAGTAACCTTAGTAGCATGTTCTGGGTTGTCTAATCATTGGTAACTTGTCTATAGGACGAAGAGCTAATGAGACACAGATGCTAGTCCGTTAGGGGTTCTAGGTACTGAGGTAAGTTTTTTAGTACACCACAATTCACTGAGGTCCTTGGTCTCTGTGCACAGTTCTGTGTATGAGCAGAATACCCACAATACCTTCACATGTCTTTTCAGGAGTTAAGGTTCTTATGTAGAATTAGAAACATAGTCATGGGCCAGCATCCAACCAAACCAAAGACCTATTGGCTTTGCCTATGCTTGTCTTACTTCATTCTCCCTATTTAGTTTATTTGTTTTTTTGCCAACTCAATAACCCCTTTATCTTCGCTGTTAAACCGTTGCACACTCCAATTTCCTTCAGGGTGGTAGGCAGATTTACCCACTCCTGCTCATGTACTGTTAGAAGGTTTCACCTTTAAATTGCCTCCACTGTCACTTACTATGACTTTCAGTAAACCTTCCTTTCTGAATACAGCATCCACAAAGTTCCCATTTACTCCGATTTTGTAATCCATACATAAAAGTAGTACTTTTTAAACGTAACCGCTCGTGCTTGCAAACGGTTTGAAATAAAGTTTGTAATGTGAAGCTTTTCAAAGAAATGAGGACAGTTTAGGTATCAAACCTCAAGGTCTGAATACTAATGAGGCCATTGCATAACAGATTTTTCAATAATCTAACTAAAACGCATTAAATGTATCAACCGCCTAAGGATGACATGCTGCTTCAGCCTGCCTTAAATCGAACCGATGGTCTACAGCCCATTGAGCCGTCTGTCTAGACTAAGAGTCTCTCCTGGAACATTTGCAAACCTGAGGGGCCAGAGCAGATAACGTCTTTACTGGGGAACCAGGTGCCAATATCACATTTTTGATTGGACTTAAGGTCTGTCCAAGGTTGATAAAATAGGGATCAGCGAGTGTGGTAACAAGATCCCTTCCTATTTAAACATGCAAGAAAGCAATTCAGATGCGTGGCGACGGTAAAAGCATAAATATAATACACAACTAGTTTATTGTGAAAAATAATATAGCTATCGCAAAATGCAATGGAATGGGTAATAAACAAAGGAACAAAAGTGGAGGAAAGATTACTGTCCTGAAGAAAAAATAAATACAAATCTTTAATCATTACAGAAAAATCTAAATACCTCAGAGACGAAATTAATACTGCTAAACACTCTGCTAAGGAGGTATTCAAAACAATAAAAATCGTATCTACCTGTAACAATAATAATGCCATCAGTCTTGGCCAATCTTTGTGTAACAAACTAGCAAAATGTGTCCAGTCTAAAATTGTATCTTTATTGAATTTATTACTAATCAAAATGTTACATCCATGGAAGTCTATACTCAAATGGTCATTTTGTCAGACTTTTCCAATGCTAAAATCTGTATCGTATCTAATGTCTTCACGGTTTTCCCCCTCTCCAAGGAGAAAGTAACAAACCTTATTTAAACCACCAAATCTGCACATCCCCCGCCCCCCCAGACAGTATAACAAGCAAGCATGAGAAGCTAGTCGTGCCGGCTTTCAATCCAGAAGTGTAGCAGAGTTTATAAATACCTGTCACGCCTGATGCATTTTTAATAAAACAGTCACCAATGACGAAAATACTTTTTAAATTGGAGAATACGTTTTCGTTAACAGGAGAATAAACCTTTTGGCCTCAGAAACATACTTCAGGCCCATTTCAAATAGATAGCTAACAGAAGACCGTACGTTCTTTTGTTATGTCCTGAACAGTGCCTCCCACTGCCACCCATTAGATTTTACAGCCCACCTCTCAGCCCCACTGTGAAAGATGTCTGGATAAGCAAATGACTCTGCAGACACACCCCTGCTCTGATGACTTACAAAGCAGCTCACGCTGTGTCCTGGTGACGAGCTCCATTGATTGATTCCGTGACATGCTTGTTAAAGTTGCTGCCGTGGTATCAGTTGAGGGATGAAGGGAGCGCTGCTCGATGAAAGTCAGGTCCCCATGAGTACTGGTACTCTCTTCGTTCTAGAAAAAGTGCCGGTACTCAACGGGAGAAAATGAAGAAGTGCCGGTACTCAGTACCGGTGAGTACCGGCCCATTTAAAGCACAGGATGGAATGGTACGAGGTGGCAATTGCCCTCTCAGACCCTCGGACGCTCCAGGTTCGCACAACACTCTGCCCCAGAACGCCTCTCTCAAAGCACCCGGCTCACCTTCAGTTCACAGGGCCATCCGTCCTAAAAATACTTTCTTCCAGTCAGCTCCTTTCCAGTGAACGTGCTCACGCTTTAATGCGCATGCCTATGCAGACTTTCGAGGCAGACTAATAGGACGCACACACTTCCACCTGATCACCATAGCTTCTGGTTTTCAGAAGGTCTCCTCCTTATGGCTTTCCTAGCAACAGCACATCCTCATGTGAAAGTCTTAGTCAGGGAGGGTTATGCCTTTGTTAAAGTGCAGCAGCATCGCCAGTATGGATGCATAGGCGCTGCTGTTTCCATCACACTGGTGCCCCACAAACAGTCTCACTACTGACTTAGTTCACCCAGACTCAGTGCGCAGGTGGTCAAGGCACTAAAAATGCGTAATAATGCATTTTAATGTGGACCACCACATTAAAATGTGTTAGTCTAACACCTGATGCATGGTACTTGGCAGGGCTGGCCAAGGCCCCACCAGGGCACAGGTAAGCTGTAGGCTCTACATATGGCACAAAACAACAGGTGTCTTACACAGCAGTGCCCAAATGTCATACGGCTACTGACCTTGCTACTGGGCGGAGCCGCGGAATCAACGGCGATCGGTCGCGCAGTCAGAGTCTGCTCCTTGAGGCAGCTTCCAAGCTCTGGGTGATTCCTTGTCACTAATGTGGCGGTGGGGGCCTACTTAGTACTGTGCTCTTGCCACTGGCAGTCATACCCTCTGACACAGTGACCCACACATGCATACATGCTCTAAGACCCTTTTACTTATAACCTCTGGCTATGTCTGGCCAAAGGATGCGATGTGAAAACATCCAGAGTAGGAGCCACCTATGTAGAGTCTGGGTGGGCATTACAGGCATGATTGGCTGGATCTAGATTCTGAGCTTGAGCTTGATAATTCTGGAGCTAATATTCAAGAATCATTGTCTTCCAACAGTACTGCATACATTCCACTAGACCCGATTCAGGCAGGAGACTTATTTGCAGGCCAAGAATTTGTCGGATTATGTATGCGAGTTATTGTACTGACATTGTTTTAGTTATTTAACACTCGTTTAAAATAGTATTTTTTTCAAATTGTACATGCAATTTTCATTTGGTAATTATTATATGCTTTTTGTGGTTCATTTGGTTGCTGTTTTTAGGTCTCGCGACCTATTAACGCGCGCAAGCGCATTGAGCGAAGCGAGAATTCAAGTGCTCAAAATCCTCGTCAAACCAAGGGCTTCTTGGTGCGGTTTTCTTTAAGTTCACATGAATCACGTGGCCAAACAAGCACGCGCATCAGCCTCCCTCCCTCCTAATTGCATTTTTTCACGGCCGCACAGCACATTAAAGGGCTTCACCCAGCGTGTGCTGTGCGGCTTCTCCTCCCCCATCCGGCGCTGTGGACATTTTTCTTAGCCCCGTATGGCAGCGCATCTTCCTCAATCGAGGCAGCTCATCTCACCCTACCCATCCCATCCCTCGAGTCCCCTGCACATCTCCCCCCTGCCACTTCACAGATTCTCACTAGTGCGCAGGAGCCGGCACTGCACCCCCAGAGGAAATCAGAAGCCCATGCAGAGAGATGGACGACCCCAATAATGCAGCGGCGACCGCAGCCCCATCAGCCATGACACGATGTTAGTTACAAAGATCACAAGTTGTGTACGAGTCAGAACAGTGCTGCGTCGAGGACACAACCTATAAACACACACGGAGCAGCCTGTGTTCAGCAGCCAGAAGTTCCGCTGCAGGACAACACAAACGAAAACAAAACGGGAACACAAAAACAAACTTTGTGAATAGTAGGCGCGAACTGCCAGGTCCTTCTTGTCTGCCAATTGGCCAGTTCATCTTAGATGGGGTTTCAATGCTTAAGGTTGTGTCGTCTTTCTCTTCTAAATGAAAAAAACCTTTTTGAACAAAAAAAGCTTCCAACACAAACTTAACGGGTGTAATTCGTCTACTTTCTCTACTCCGGTGATTTTCTTATCAGCTGCCTCCCCTCGCTCGCATTCCCGCCCCCCCCACCAGGCTCTCCCGCCCCCATCCGGCTTCCCTCCGCGCACATAAAACATCTGCTGTGCCTTTAGTCACACCGAACATTCCTGTGAGACATAGTTCTTTAGCTGTGTGATGCTGCCAGCAAAGTCCACTTGAGATTTAAAAAAGCTTTGCACCCTTAGCAAAACCAGCCGTCAATATTCTACAGCACCAGCCTTCCCACTCATGTTATGATAGATCCTTTCTTTAATTGTAATGAAACAGTTTACACTTTGCCAATACTCTGAGTAATACTCGACAGTAATAAACGATTAGATCTGAGGGGTTCCAATGCTTAAGGTTGTTGTGTCTTTCTCTTCTAAATGAATAAAAACCTTTTTGAACAAAAAAAGCTTCCAACACAAACTTAACGGGTGTAATTTGTCTGCTTTCTCTACTCCGGTGATTTTCTTATCAGCTGAACCAATGATTTCCAAGCACATAGGCAGGCCCTACATGCCACATAATTACACTGCACTCAATGCAACATACACTCCAACTACCACTCAGTGCCAATTAGTTACATGCCACATAATTACACTCTATCGCATCACCACAGCATCACTCAGCACCACCAAGGGGCACCACCACATCACTCAGCGCCACCACAGCATCTGTGCAACCATTCAACAACAACTGGTTCAAATATGTTCTCTCAATGTTTCAAACTTTATTACAAATGTCACATAAAGATGTTAATATTTCACTTCTGTTCTTGGATTTTCGTCACAATAAAATACACTGAACATAATCTTCACAAAAGTTTAATCTATTGCCATTATAAATTACAATAACTTTTATTAATTAAAAAAATTAAAATCAATGGTTATTCGTAATATCAATACATCCAAGTCACGTAAATACAACACATATTACATTACAAATGCTATAGGTGTCACATTTGCGAAAGTTAAAAGTATTGTCTTTGTAAATGACAAAGCTATTAATTTCGCTAGTTTCAAAACCAACACATAAATAAACAAGCACTGGCGTTGCCAATAGGTCTCGCAGTAGGAAAGTTGGAGCTATTACAATTGCAAATAACAATGCCTTTTATTTTTGTTTTCATTTTAAAAACATAAAGGGCTTTGTTATTTACAAAACCAATAGCTCCAACTTTCCTACTGCGAGACCTGTTGGCAACGCCAGTGCTTGTTTTGTTATATTTTTTATTTACCGGTCCTGATGGCTTTTGCCACTTGGATTGATAACTGTAATTCTTTTTGCATGAAAGCACTACCTGCAATGCCGAACAACCCAGCAGTAAATTTAAAATGTAAAACATTTACCGAAAGGACCACATGTGGGGTTAATTAACAGAGTGCAGTGAGTGAAGGAGGAACCAAGTAATCTGAAAGTGTTTTTTGAAATATAGAGTGGCTTCGCAACTGCTGGGCCCTCCCAAAAAAGAAATAAAATATAAATATTTTATTTCATGGATCACAAGAGGTATGGTAGCAGGTAAAGGAACAAGCATTTGCACGGCCAATAGATTTTGCCTTTGTGACGAAACGGCTTTGCCAAGTTTTTTTTATCTTTGATGCTATCCAGCATGATTAAAGTTTTTTTTTAAAAAAAGCCTAATTTTGTTGGTGAGCACACCACATACGTACACAGAGGAGAGAAGGACTGTAGGTGAAACAAACACACCAGAAGGAAGACTGGGGAAATGGAGGCAACGCGGGGAGGGTGGGAGGTGGGCGTAAGCAACACAGAGGAGAGGAGGACTGTGGGTGAAACAAACACACGAAGGAACACGGGGAAAATTAAAGACCGGGTGTCATCCATTGTTGAAGCTAAACGTGGTAATAGCCAAAAATAGGCACTCAAATCTCTTAAAGCAGCGATCTCAACTGCTAATGCAGAGTACTTCTGGTGTCGTGTCTGCACAAGGCTGCTATTAAAAAAGCACTAAACATTCGCCATGAACAACGCGGGATCGGTCGTCTTTTATAATCATGTCTTGTTTGGAGCAGCTGAAGGTGTCACTAAAGTATGAAAAAAAGTTTATACCTCCACCCCTGTTGTGGTCTTTCAAGTTGAGAATAGTCAACGAACGTGTCAAATGAAAGCGCCTGGTCACGACACAAAAAGCATTCAAATTTCTCATTTGGTTGTCTTTATTTTGCTAGCGACATGTGGTCCTTGAAGATGTAGAAAACACTGGAAGCATCTGGGCAAAATTCGAGAGGTGGAGATGTATAGTTAGCCGAGTTTGTCGTTTTGAAAGCTGCCGGTGGCAAGATTTCTATTTCACAAGCAACAGGGGACCTAGAAGCAACACAACGGAAGATGGGGGAAATGGACGTAACGCGGGGAGTGTGGGAGGTGGGCTAAAGCAACGTAGGACTGTAGGTGTCAACCGTGTGCAGGGCGCACGGCAAGGCGGCACCGTAAAACAGGGTTTATTGACGTGCTCTTGCAATTCCAGTCAAGAGCCACCTCCCTTTGTGCCTCTCTCGTGCACCCCCTCCCCCACCTCCCCCCCATTGCAAAGCTCTTAGAGTAACAAACAACTGGGGGCTTGGATGATCTTATATGCAGCATTCTAAAAGTAAGGCAGCTCAGTTGGTCAATGCTCCTGCTACGATAATCTGCATTCAATTTGAAGATCCAGTGATCAGATACAAGCACGGTCAACCAACTCGTTCATCCTTCTGGAGTAGATACAATAAGCACTGTTGGCTAAGGTAGCAATGGCGCTTATTCAACTTCTCTGAAGATACCAGACTAGCAACAGAGGCTTTATTATTATTTTTTGTTAAAGAGGAGATCTAATGGGCAGAGCCTAACATCTTTAAGGCCATATAGGTTAGTGCAGCGGGAATCAGGTGCGATCTCGACTCCATTTCATTACAGACATTTTATTGGGGCCGTCTCTCTCTAAAGCAACCCTCTAACTCGCACCTCTCAAACATGTCTCTGAAGCCAACACATACCCCACTGAGAATGCACAGTGCCCCGCAAACAGTTCAAGAAACAAACGCGCAGCTATGGCAGCCCCTATGGAACTATAACTGCAAACACAGACCGGGAGTGCCCTTTCACCCCCGAGTGGGGAAAGAGCAAAAGAAAATTGCGTGTTCTGTCTCAAATCGCACCAACATTGATCTCAAAATCCCAGACTCCCAGCGCCGCAACGTGCCGCAGTGTGATCGTGTGCGGCTCCTGGAATTGTCTGGGGCTTGTCTTTAGCGGCACCTAGAGGGCTGTGGTGGGGCTCAGCCCTGCATTCTGTTCCTACAAATCCCGAAAACATGCCATAACACAGGTCCGCCTTCAGCTTTTAATTTACCATTCTGAAAGCCTAGGTTATGACTGGGGCGGTAAAGGGATTTGTTGCCCGGTACCCGCAAGTGGAAGTCAGTGAGATGGCGGTACACACAGCACCGCAAGCCCCCGGTCTAGGCAGGCCCCACCCAGCCTCACATACTCCTTCTTTTAGAAACCCTAAGTACTCGCTGTCCATAAAACATAATTGCGTGCTGGTGATGTAGTGTGACACACATGTGACTGTGCGGTGCGGCAGGTGGAGGGCTGCTGTGTGCAGGGCTACAGTACCATCAAGAAATGCACCGTATGGGCACAACTCACTGAGCTTTCAAGGGGTCGACATAAAACGAGTCTTGGAGACAACATCTCCTGAGTTGTCTTCAGGTCTTTACATCTCATGACGCTTACACGGAGCACAATGACATGGGGACACGTCTTCGAGACACAGGCACTGACCTTGACAGGGCCACCTGGACACTAGCACTCCTCTGAAGCTCCCCGAGCACAAATAATGATAAGAGTAAAACCTAAAGTAGAATCGAGTTTTAGAGGCCACATCTGCAGCATTGTCTCCAGCTCTGGAGGCTGCCATGCCTCAGTGAGCGAGTCTGCCCTGATCCCACTCTCTGCTAACGGGTGGTATGCGTACTGCGTAGCTGCTTAGGCAGGTTGAGACCTGCACAGGCAGCAAGCCCGTCCTGCCGGTGAAGACACTAGGAGACAGACAGCGCCTCCGAGGCACATCGGTCTACACACCAGGGAGGGCGACTGGGAAGTATGGATAAAGAAATTATAAGTGAAATGGAGGAAGGAAAAGAGGACAGAATGTAACAAATAAACGGTAGCAAGGAAGGTAGTGAAGCTTGGAGAGGTGTAGGGAAGCAGGAAGAAAAGCAGGACAAGGAAGGTGAGAAGTAAGGTAGGTGGGAATGTAGGTAGGGCAAAGAATGAACGAGAAGGAAGCAATATGCAAGAGAAGAAAGGTACAAAGGGCAGAGGAAAGGAAAAAAGGGAAGCGAACACAAGGGAAGAAAAGAAAGAAACAAAGATGAATGAAGGAATGGCGCTTGTAAGAAACATTGAGAAAGAAACAGTTTAAAAGTGTAAATGTAGGAAAAGAGAGGAGGATAGTGGAGGAGCGAGAAACGACATAAGAGAAGGAGAAGTATGAACTGCGGCTGCAGTATGAAACAAACACAAAAAGAACAAGTAAAGCATCAGGCACAGGAAACAGATTACTTGTGGAGTAGGGGTAAAAACATTGCAGAATAACAAGAGAAGCAAACTGAAAGCGCAGGCCGGCCATGAATAATTAGGGGAGGAGAAGCCCTTTGGGAAACTGAAAGTACGGCCGGCCGCCGGCCATGAATAATTAGGGGAGGAGAAGCCCTTTGATGTGCTGTGCGGCCGTGAATGCGCGTGCTTGTTTGGTCACGTGATTCACGTGAACTTAAACAAAACCGCACGAACGAAACCCTTGGTTTCACGAGCGTTTTGAGGACATGAATTCTCGCAGCGCTCAATGCGCTTGCGCGCATTGATAGGTCGCAAGACCTACAAATGTGTCATTTACTATACCAATAGCTCAAACTTTCCTAATGCGAGACCTATTGGCAACGCCAGTGCTTGTTTAATAAGTTGTTGTTAAGAGGGAAGAATCGGTAGTTTTTAGGTCTCGCCTGTTGTCGATGCGCATGCGCATCGAGCAAAGCAAGACTATTGCGAGTTATCCACTCTTTATCCACACTGCAAGGAATCGTGGCGATTCCTTGCAGTGCACGATAAATTTAAGGTCAATGCGCATGCGCATTGAGCTTATGCGCATGCGCATTGACCTTAAAAGTCACGGGCGCGTGCACGTCCGTCTTTGTTTACCCCTCCGCCCCCTCCCGCCGTGTCGCATTTCTCCTCCCCCTCCCCTCTCTTCCTTTCGTCTTCCTGCCGTGTCGCACCTCTCCCCTCTCCGCCCCCTCCCCTGCCCGCCCCCTCCCGCCGTGTCGCATTTCTCCTCCCCCTCCCCTCTCTTACTTGCGTCTTCCGGGCCGTGTCGCACCTCGCCTGCACGTTTTCGGCAAGGAACTTTGTCAGCGCTTGTCTCTTTTTGCCCACTGAAATAACCGTGTTTTATGTTCATCAGGCTACGTATGTGAGCGGAAAGAGCTGCTGGCAAATGGCTGCTGCAACATCAATGTGCCAAGTTCGCAGTTGCACAGCTGCAAGAGCTGCCTGCCAAATGGTTGTTGCAGTGTATATGAGTACTGTGTCTCCTGCTGTCTTCAACCCAATAAGGTTTGTGGGCTCCCGGCTTTTGATTGTTTTTCCCCTTTTCAAGGAGTTAGCTTGAATTAACTTGTGAGCACCTCTGCTCTTTGCCAGCAGGTTAGGTTGGAACAACATCTGAACCGGACATTTGTCATTCAGGTAGGTTAGGACTGGTTATGGCAGACTCTTCAGTAGGTTAAGTTAAAAATGTGTGTTCTTCCGACCAGCCTCAAGAGAAAGTGAGTCTACCATAGTTCTCTTTTGTCATCTAAGGGATTAGTTTAGAAACGTGTCTTGCTTTCTTTGTAACCGGCTAACTAGACCTGTGACTCTTTTATATATAAGATCTCACTGCACATAAGGAGAAAATCTCTTTTCTTTAAAATAAGGTTGGTGCAAACCCTTCTGCTGGCAATTATTAGTGTTCAGTTCTCTTCTCTTAATTGTTTTGTTTAAACAAAGTCTGATACAACACAGAGTAACTATTTCTCAATACCGACTAACGAATACTGAAAATTAATTTACGCCCGGGGAAAGTGGTGGCAGACCTCTCCGACTTACGTTTTCTCGATCTCCAGCTCCACTCAAGCTTCTGCTGCTACCTGTACTTCCCAGTAGGATAAACAGACAAAAGTCCGTGCGGTGCTGTCAATGCCGGTTCCGCTCATTGGCAATGACGGCATCCCAGAGCACTGAGCGTTGCCCTTTTGCAAATAACCCTTTTTTTATCTACTTTATTTTCCATTAAATTCTGAATGGAAACTAGCCTTTTTGGTTCTTATTACCTCACTGTAATATATGCACTTTTTGTGAAGTGCCCCTCTTGTGTGAACATGTAAAGGATAGATTTTGGACTGAGAAGGACCCACATTTTAAAGGACGTTCAGTACCTGGACTGTGAATTTACCTGTAAAAAGCAAACTATAGGTTTTCTTAGAAACTGTTTTATGGTATTTTGTGGTCTTTCTCCAGGCACCAAGAGGCTTAAATTAATATGGCTGGGAGGACAGGTGCTTGCAGGTCGTGGACTAATAACCTTAGATGAGTTCGAGCTCCTCAGAGGGTTCATATTCATTCCTACAGAACAAAGACTTCACTGGTCACTTTCCTAAGACGTGCTTCCATTTCAAATATTTGTAAACCGCAAAGTATGCCACTTACATTTCTTGAAATGATTACTCTCAGGATACACTATTCAGGGCAGATGCTGCATTCATCCAGGATGTGTTTTGCTCAGTTTATTTGTTTGAAGGCTAGGCAAACATATGCGGTCTTGCTTTTTCCCAGTTTTTAAGTAGGAGTCGTCAGTTGTGAATTTCAACAAGTTAGAAGGAGAATGATCCATTCTTCCAGCCATCTCCGCCTACTGACACTGGAGCGCTTCAAAAAGCAGAGCAAAACCTCCAAATACAAGTTAATTTTTTCTTTCTTTTTGTGTTTTTCCACAAAATGCATGAAGCATTGCCGTCTGTTTAGACTGGGTAATATATCCCCCGCCCCCATCATAATCCTAATCAGCCCTTACTGTAAAATTGTACTGGTAACCAGCCCACGTTCAAATTTAGAATGAATTATTGGCAGTCTGGATTGTCTGCCTCTGAGGTGTTCTTCCTTTCACTCTCCCGTTCATGTAAAAGAGGCCTGTCTGGCAACAGTAAACATCCAAATACAGGTGTTAATTGTATAATATTTTGACCTGTGTGTAATTTAAATGTTATATTATTGGCGGTCATATAATCTAATTAAATATCTGAGTACAAAACAGCGGCTATGATTAAGATTCCTAGTTTTCCATATTTTGTCACAAAAAGTGTAAATTCTAAAACTTTTTAAAGCTGAGATGGTAATTCATAGCCTGGCATGCCACGGTTCAATGCTAGAAGTGTTTGCAGTTCTAGCTTTGAATCGGGGTTATTCATCTAGCTTTGAATCGGGTTTAGCACAAGGGTTGTGCTTGCCAATGGCACTCTGTTCTGTGTTGGGATTACAAATGTGCAGCAGTTCACCAGTTGTTTCCCACGTCGAGTCTCTTTTCTGCCAGTGATCCATGCAGACTACACAGCCACACCATCAGTCCGATCCAGAACAGAAGGGTGCTCTGGGCTGACCTTGCCTTTACTCACAAGTCTTTAGTCTTCTGTCTTAGCGTGCAAGAGTAGATGGTGAATGTTTGGCCATGCCCTTGTAATCTTCCACTTAGTGTTCCATTTTTGTAATTCTAGAGGTGGAGGTAATCTGTGTGTGCGACAGTAAATCACTGCTAATAATCTTGGTAATATTCCCATACAGCAGTTGCGTATGTAAATCTGTTGTACACCTTTTAGACTTAGTGCCTCAGTGCCATTGGATGAGTTATCTCCTTTTATTAAAATCGAACACAGCTAGATATCAATGTTGTGCAGAAACTTTGCCTCACTCACCCTCACTCACCCTCACTCACCCTCACTCACCCTCACTCACCCTCACTCACCCTCACTCACCCTCACTCACCCTCACCCACCCTCACTCACCCTCACCCACCCTCACTCACCCTCACTCACCCTCACTCACCCTCACTCACCCTCACTCACCCTCACTCACCTCACCCTCACACAGTGCAATAGGTCTCGCAGGATTTTTAGTTAAAGCTTTTACATTTGCTTATTGCTTTTTTGATTTGTAATTCTTTTGCATTGCCTACAAAAAAATAAAATGCAAAAGATTTACAACAAAAAACCTATAAACAATTCTAAAAGCACTAACTCTAATGCTGCGAGACCTATTGCATTTCTAATGCTTGTTTCTATTTATTGTTATACCTTGATATCATATTCGCCAAGCCCTTGCCAAGAGAAGCATTATGCCTATAACGGTGCTTTGTTTTAAGTTTTAAAGATAATGAGCGGCACCAAGCTACTCTGTAATGGGCCATCACTAATGTTTTGTCATTTATATCCTAACTGGGAGAAGGTGTCAAAAGGGAAGGGACACCAAATATTCTTCAAACTCTCCACCCTACTTCTAATAATCACACTGTAGATACTTGTACACATTAGTAAGGCATGCCTGTCCAGAATAGTATGTTTGCCAATCATGCATTTGTTTGCATTTTTAAAACAGCAACAGAAGGTAACTGTAATGTCATATTTAAACATTGCCAATTTGATAAAATAACTGTGAAAGGGCTCCCGATTCGTTTTTCCAACTTTGGGTGGGAGGGAGTGGGGGCATTAAAAAGTTTGAAGACCGCTGCTCTAACTAGAGTTAAACGTTGGCAAGTATTAAGCAATACGGTGGTGGTCCCCTTCAATCTAGTCCAAGATGGCGGTCGCTAATGCTTATGACTTCCCCGATCCAAAATGGCTACATTGTTGTAGTGTTATGTGACGTAATCATACCGTGTCGGAAGTGTTGTGCTCCCTTTTCTAGCCGGTATCCTTAGCGACGAGAAGCTATTAGGCAGGAGGCAAGACGAGCGGCTGAAAGGTATTTATATGGAAAAGAAAAAGGGAATGTGTGGATTCCGGTACTTAGCTCCAGCACTTACTTCCCAGGCTGGGTCTACACGTGATATTGTCTCACTAAGTTCACACGGTCTCCTTGGTGAACAGCTGATAGCGTACAGTAAATCCAGGCCTGCCTGGGTTTCAGGGTTGCCTGATTGTGCTGGATTTGTGCATAAAATATTTACATTTGGATGTGGCAGCCACCTGCCTTATCATGAGGCTCACGGACGGCAGGCACACACCGCCAGAAACTGCTTGGGTGAGGTCCCTGCCTCAGCATAACAAACAGCAATCATAGCGCTAGTGCACTACCAATGACCAATTTAAAATGAATTATTAGCATGTCCCATTCCTCCTTGGTGCTGAATCGTCAAATTTTTCCTCGAGTTGCACACATTTTTTTTAGTGTCCCCACTTTTCGCCCACCCCAGCTTTTCTGCGCAGCTGCAGCGCTTGTCAGTCTGCTCAAGAAGCAAGCAGAATTTCGCTCAGTAGCAGGCATATCATTAATAGTTTTAAAACCTAAAGGCAGTCGGTAAGTAATGATTTAATTTTGGTAACATGCACTACTTGTGTGACGCAAGTATGTCTTGTTCAATAGTTGAAGTTGATGCCCGGAATACTGCAACCTGTAATTTCTTGCGCTTGTATTTATGTAAAAGTAGCATCGGTTCGTTTGCAAATTCCATTGCAGATGACCTCCTGTACAATCCTGATTGCCGGTCTACTGGAGTGATAATAAATAATGTGCCTGCATGTTATTATTACAGCAACCATGTTTCCAGCTGCCTGCCCTCTTTCATTTTTTGATCCTCACTGCGATGTGTTCTTTCTTACTGTATTATTCAGACATCTAAAAAAGGATGCTGAGCCGAGAGCTAGGGCTTATAAATATTAATAGAAAGTGAAACCAATGGTGATTGAGGACCAGGAGGATGAGTTTGCTTGAAATGTGGATGCTGGAGATTGCAGTGGTGGTGACAGAAGGATGTTCAAGTTCAAAGTTCAAAAATACTTTATTCGGATAAGGCCATATCCATAAAAGCACATCAGACATAACAATTAAAAAGCACAAGTACATAATCAAAATAAAAGTTCATTGGCATTAGGCAAAGATACCCAAAATTTAAATGTTTGAATAAAAGCACATACATAAAAGAAAGAAACATTTCAGGGGTTGCAAGTCATATTGCGGGCCCGCACGGCAATTCTCAAAAAAGTGCTTTTGCAGAAAACTAACTCTTCGTCTGCCAATGTAAGTATCCTCCTGTAAGCATCTACCAGACTGATAGGCATCTTTTTATTAAAAAAATGTTTTTGAATTAAAAGCCAATTATCATATTTTGTATAAAACTTGCAGATGAATAAAAAATGGTTTGGCCGCTCTGTCCATCACACGGGCAGGGTAGGGAGTCATAATTTGCGTTGTAACTGAGAGGGAAACAGCAAAAATGTTACAGTTCCTGCCCCTAAGCGGAAAAGGAGACCCCTCTCCCAGTGACTTAAGGGTAGGGTAGGGTAAGGTAACTGGCCAAAGGGTGTACAACATGTTCAATGGTCATAAAATGAGGACCAGAGCATTTTTTAGATTCCCTCTCCATCCTTTCCGTGCCATAGCGTGTGTAAAGTGCATTCTTGAGGACGTTTTTGTGTATAGTCTCAGCTGTGCTTGGGGTTAAAAAAAGCCTTCCTAGGTTAACACTGCACAAGCTCCAATTCACTCCAGGCAGCAACGGGATATCCTGCCCTTTCTCACAGCTAATGCAATCACCTATGATCTCTCTTGTGAGGGACGCTGCCGGATTTTACCATATGGAAAGCCAGAATAGGGCAGGTCGGGCCCTTATGAAATCCTCTATTTAATTTAAATTAAGTTCTATGTGGCAGACGTACTGAGCGCTGGAGATTGGTGCACCTAATAGTCTCCTACAAAAACTATTTTCTTCTTGGTGGATACTATGACGCTTAGCGATAACCCAAACATCTACACTGTAGATGGTTGTTGGTATGCACTGGGATTTAAATTTTTCTAAAATGACATCTGTTCTTTTGGGCCGTGGGAGACTAAGAATAGAATTGGAGGCCTTTGAGAACTTGCTCCTGCAGAACGCCATGTGTACGGACCAGGAGCCGTTCGCAGCAAAGACCAACCCAAGGTAAGAAAAAGTACTAGTACTTTTTAGTTTCTGATCTCCCACAGATATAAAATGTAATTTGTTTTTCCTTGGCCCACAGGACATTATAAAAGATTTTTTAAATTAGTACTTAGATCCAAGCTAACCAGGCTTGCGTAAGGCATTGGGTGTGCAGCCCATAAGGACCGCGTCATCGGTTTACAGTAGCACGGGAGTGTTTTGCCATGTACTTTGGGGACATCATTGCTCAGTGTGGACGATGATTTATGCAGGCCATTAATGTAAATGATGAAAAGGAGAGGGGCTAGGACACATCCCTGTCTCACCCCTCTGCTTACTCTAATGTCATCAGAGACTCCACCCCGCTGCTGATCTTAACCCAGGTCTTTATTTAAGTGCGCTAGGAAGTGCACCAGTGCCTTATCCAAGCCAAAGGTCAAGAGGATGGATCATAATCTTGACCTATTAAAGTCGAAGACAGAGATCACATCCATAAAGGCCAAGTATATTGGCGAGCACCGGGCTATGGTGTATTTGCCTATGATTAAGTTAAGGTTTAGGCATTGTTCTTTAGTTCCTACTTCGCTTCTAAAACCAAATTGGCAGGCCTCTAAAATGCCACTGTCCTCAGTCCAAGCTAAGATCTTATTATATAGGACTCTGCCCAGGATTTTCAAAGTGTTATCTATTAGGGAAATAGGCCTGTAGCACTTGGGTTGGGAGCAATCACCCTTTTTGAAAATCGGGACAATAATACTTGTTGTCCATGTGCTGGGTAACGGGGCATGCATTAAATTATTAAAAACATTTAAAAGAAGTGGCGCCCAAAAGTCTGGTTTGTATTTAATGAGATCAATAGGTATTCCATCTGGGTCCGGGGCTTTGTTGCCCACGCTCTGGTGGATGGATTCCTCAACCTCAGGCAGCGTTATCTGGATCCTAGTTAGAGGCCTATGCTTAAAATGATCTACTTCTTGTACAGGGGCACTAGAGATCTTTGAAAAATGATTTTCCCATGCCTCACTTATTATAGTGCAGCTTATGGGAGTTAATAACTGCCCTGTTGTTCTCAAATCCTTAACAGCTGCCCAAAAGGTGTTCCCCTTTTTTATACTTGCGCTTTGGCAAATGCTTCCCAGCGATCTTTTAATATTTCTCCTTTCCTATTAACAGTCGCTAGCTTATACCTCTGCCTTGCCAGATTCACTTCAGAGATACACCTTGGACTGGTTGACAGTGCCTTGCGTAACAGTCTATTGGCCTCAGAACACTCATGATCAAACCATCTAGGTCCACTTTGAACAGAGGAGATAGGCTTCGATAATAAGAATTTAATAGCCAAACAAAGTTTGGTAAAATCGTAAACTGCTCCAGGGTGCGGATCAAGGGCTGATAGACAGGAGTTAATAAGATGCAGATTAGCCTTAGCAAATATCTGGAACAGTTTGGTGTTGTTAATGCCAAATCAAGCTTAGGTTATCAGTGGAGGGTAACAAATTCTTGGCACCGCATTCTGAGGTGAACATGGGCCGAGGTGATAGTCTCAACACTATTTTAATTGGATTGTGGTCCCTATGAGTTGTGGCAATGACTTTAGCTTTCATTAGGTAGTCTTCAAGGACAGGGGGAAAAAAACATAATCTATAGTGAATGCACAACCCCTCCCTCTAAATGTCGGCTCAGGATGGTTATTGTCTAGTTTTACGCCAGCAATTTCCATGGCATTGATAAGATTGTGTGTATTCAAATGTACTGCCAATTCCGTGCCCCTGTGGCATATTTGCCCACTGCTACCGGGGCCTGTACTGTGCGTCGTGTCTAATAATTTTACATTAAAATCACCTCCCAGACAATTGCCTGTGGTTTTAATGGATTCTTTATGACAGTCTAAATAGGCAATAAAATAAAATCGTTTAAGAACATTTCCATTGGGTGTCGAATGGAAATCATTATTATAAAAAATTAATTAAATAGAAAGAGAGGCCCCTGTTATATAATAAGACTTATAAATTGTTGCTTTTGGACCATAGGACCTAAATACTGCCGCCTCCGGCAGGTATTTATTCAATTTGATAAGCCCCCCGAGGGTCGGCTAGACTTGGGGATTGGGGCTACAATGTTATGACATTCAAAACCATCAATATGGAGTTCCTGAGTCGCCAATGTCTCTTGGAACATAACTATGTCCTGCTGTCGTACCAGTTTTAACCAGTCTGTGCCCCCCAACCTAGAGTGGAGGCCAGCCATGTTCCAACTCAAGATGCTCAAATTTGTATCAACTAAGACCTTGAATGGTGCTTGTTGATCATCGGTCTTAGTTGCGGGGGATGGGAGCACAAGCCCAAAGGGAATATCAAGGAGTTCCAGAGAGCGCGCTAGTCAGTCCTGGGTATCAAGATCAGATAGGGCCTGAAACATGTTATGTAAAATGGGGAATACACGCTCATTTGCAGGGTGCCCCGAAATTGGTTTGTAAAAAGAATCCAGCGGTAGGAGACAGATGTAAGTGCTGTGGTTAAATGTTGACTCACAAGATCTCCGTACAGATCGCACCATGGATGGCTTGTGGAAATTAATCACAATGCAATATCCATCTATATTCTTGGGGGGCTTGCCAATCCACAGACTCTGCGGACCAAGATTATCTCATTCATGTCTGTCTGGTGGAACCTCCTGTTCTTTGTTAGCCAATCCACATATTTTATTGCGTAGGTTAGCCCAGGACTCCCACTGTTCCTTCTTGTGGGTTGGGACTCCAGCCAACACGAGCACATATGGGCCGGTGGCCGGGGGCCGGTGGCCGGGGGCCGGCTTAAAACATCTGGGTTATGCCTTAGGTGATTTCTACTCAGGGTATCTATTGTGCTCCTGCTTGGGTTGCCTGGCACTATTCCAGCATGTGTGAAGCCGAAATTATTACTACGCCTTCGGTTCTGGTCGGGGGCAAAATTATAGCTGGGCCATCTATGGGTAATATGCCGCTCTTCAGATTGAGGTTTGATACTGCACTGGACCTGGGTAGGAAACAATCCCTAACTTGTCTACATGTAAAGCATGCGCTGCTGCCGGGAGATTTGACAAGTGAGGGAGTAGTGGGGGCAGGGGTGGTAGCGAAGGCAATTGGGCATTAGCTGTCGCTAGCAATAGGTCCAGCCCCCGGGGCGGCCGTGGGTTGTGCTGTCACAGCTGGCAGGCTAAGCTTTCCCACAGCTATGTCTAACTGGTGTAAACGGTCGAAAAGGGAGGTAAGTTTGCAATCTAGCAAATCATTAATTTGCTTATGCATAAGTGTCAATAACAATATTAGCGATACTATCTCCAGCCCCCCATTGCTCGCGTTTTCTCAGCCTGTGTGCTGATGGAGCGGTGCGAAATCCCATTTAATCCTTCCTGTGTGATGCCAGTGCTTAGGGATGACTGCATCCATGCCGACAAACAGTTACGAGATGCGCCCATTCTGGGTGGTTGTTTCCTTTTGACGCAAACAGGGTTCCCGCCCTTCCACTTGCGTTTAGCAATCAGGTTTTCCACAATTGTAGGAGTGTTGGTGGTGGATTGAGGCTCGGGTATGTTATGGCCAGATGAACTTGCACTAACATGCAATGTATAAATAGTGCCAGAGTAATGGAGCTGCAGGGAGTCCTGTACAATTGCAGGGCCCAAATCAAATGCAAAGTCAAGAGAAGGTGGAGCCCCTGTGGGTTGTGAGTTAATCAGTGAGCTCTCATTACCCAAAGACAAGCTGCATTCAGTATGTTAGTTTTCCCCTGATAAGATGTTAACCACCCTTTTAAGCATGCTATTGATGCTGCTGGTAATGGGGCGTGCACTTGCTGACCCAATGCGCTTCCCCATAGTCTGTTTAAAACGAGTCGTAGCAGCCAGGGCAAGCCAAAAGACTAGGCCTGGAAAGCACTCACCTCGTTGCGGCTGACAACTTGAAAGGGATGTGGCCCTGCCCTGCTTCTTCTTGTTGCAGATGGGCCCACCCTTGGCCAGGCCCCGGCCGCGCCCGCGCCCATCTTGCGCTGAGCTAGTGCTGGCGGGCTTTTAAAGCACTTCCAGGCACAGCTGTGTCTCGTTGGCGGCAGCGGCCTCAAGGAAAGTTGGGACCCGTAGCCCTGGCCCCAGCAAGCAGTAAGGAAAAGCGTTCTGCAATGCGGGAGTGCTGGCAGGCTTTTAAAGCGCCTCCAGGTGCAGTTGTGTCTTGTTGGCAGCTGCAAGGAAAGCTGGGACCCGTAGTCCTGGCTCCAGCAAACAGGGCTAGAAGGAGGTTGTTTAGCTGTCTGATTGTGCTCTGCCATACAAGAACAGGGGGTTTCCCTTTTCAGGACAGTTCCCCTCACACGCCAGAGGTGTCAAGTTTCATCATAGGCGTGCCTCCTCACGTGATATACCTAGTATTCACTTGGGCTACAACCCCCTTTCTACAAAGAAGGAGCTCAGGGATGTTTTTATTGAGTCAGGCGGGATGTACTAAACCTCTATGTGAGACTGGCGTGTGTTTGTGATAAATTGCCGTGCTGTGATGTTATGGCTACATGGTTAGCTATATGTGACTTTATTCAGCTACCCGGTGTCAGGATTAAAAACAGTGAGAAGCAGATAACACAAGTGCCGACATTAGAGACAGATGTGTAAATCACTCGACCAACATGTTTTGGCCAAAAAAGACCTAGCTAGTGTCACGGCCTTTTCAGGGTCAGTTGTTCAGCTACTGCAATAAATAAGTGCAACTACTTGAAAAAAACATGAAAAACACTTGAATAAATCAAAAGTATGATACTGAACCAGTATTTACGGCATACAACCTATAAAAAAGACAAATAGTCATGTTGTCACAGATTGCATTTACTATGTATAGATAGCATGAATCAAACATACAGTTTTAAAACCTCCTGAGTGGGAATGTTCTCAAACACATGTACAAGTTAGAACAATGTGTTGTCGTGAAGGACGTGTGACTCACCACTGTCGGTTGCTGTATTCACCACGTCTGTCCCGGCATATTAGCCATGCGGTGCGTGCACCAAAACGTGCCGAAAGGAGGCATATGGTATTAAAAACAAGAGATCCCGAGAGAGGGAATCAGAGATAGAGCGCAAGTGCGACTAGGATGTCATATGGCCAATGATAGAAATGGCCAAAGGATGTGTGTAATGATTCACTGTCAATGAGAGGTTCTGGTGTAGTTGTGCACACAGACAAGCGTCCAAGCAGAAAACCCCAGGCGTTTGCCATCAACAAGCAAGATTCTCGTAATGGCTGTTTGGTAGCAGGCAGTAGGACTGACTTACAAAACTGCTGCAAGAAGAGGGCCAGTGCATTGAGTGGCTATGTGAGGCTGAAGCAGGAGATCCCTGCCTGTCATCAACTGGCTAGCCAGTTGTATGGGGGCTAGAAGGGGCTTGTGTGAGCCCGAAGTGAGGTATGCAGGGTCGCCATCTAGCTGAGTGATGCAGTCTGATGGCGCTGGAGAATTACCGCAGCACTCATCCTCCTAGACCTCTCTGCCGCCTTCGACACCGCCTGCCACCGCACACTACGCGCACGCCTCCACGCCGCAGGGATCTGAGACAAGACTCTGGATTGGACCACCTCCTCCCACTCCTGCAGAACCCAGAGCGTCCGCCTCACTCAGTTCCGTTCCAAAGCCTCCAAGATCATCTGCGGCGTACCCCAGGTATCCTCCCTCAGCACGACGCTGTTCAACATTTACATGGCCCACTCACACACGTAGCCCGACAGCACGACCGCAACACAATCTCCTACGCCGATGACACTCCGCTGATCCTCTCCCTCACCAAGGACCCCATCACTGCCAAAGTCAACCTCCACAAAGGAATGAAGGCCGTCGCGACTGGATGAAGACCAGCCGTCTGAAGCTGAACTCAGACAAGACGGAGGTCCTCATCCTCAGCTCCAAACCTTTAGCCTGGGACGACTCCTGGTGGCCGACGGCACTGGGGGCAGCTCAGACACCCATCGACCATGCACGCAACCTAGTAATCATCCTCGACTCAACGCTCTCGATGACCAAGCAAGTCAACGCCGTCTCGTCCTCCTGCTTCAACACCCTCCGCATGCTCCGCAAGATCTACAGATGGATCCCGACAGATACAAGAAAGACGGTCACCCAGGTCCTCGTCAGCAGCAGACTCGACTACGGAAACGCCCTCTACGCAGGAGCCCCGACCAAGCTCATCAAACAACTACAACGCATCCAAAACGCCTCGGCACGACTGATCCTCGACGTACCACGCCATGGCCGCATCACCCCCACCTGAGAAACCTGCACTGGCTCCCCGTCAACAAGAGGATATGCTTCAAGCTCCTCACCCACGCACACAAGGCACTCCACAAGACCGTCCCAGCCTACCTCAACAGACGGCTCTCCTTCTACATTCCCAACCGCCAGCTTCGCTCTGGTGACCTCTCACTCACCACCGTCCCGCGCATCCGAAGAACAACCACCGGTGGGGGATCCTTCTCCCACCTCGCCGCCAAGACATGGAACACCCTCCCACTGAGCCTACGACAGACCCAAGACCTGCTGACCTTCAGGAGGATACTCAAGACCTGGTTGTTCAATCAGTAGCGCCCCCCCCCCCCCCCAGCACCTTGAGACCCTCGCAGGTATGTAGTGCGCTTTACAAATGATTGATTGATTGGTGCCAGTCGCGGCAAAGGACTTGCAGGATGGAACAAGCACCATGGGGGAATAGGTGAGCCCTTGGAGCTATCTCACTTTCCTGGTTTTTGGACAGGGTCCACCTGGTCCGCTTATAAATTTCCAGCAACATCCACAAGCAGGGTACAGCCCGGTCCAGAGGCCGCTGATGCTTCCAACAACAGGTACACTGGAGCTCCCTGGTAACCCAACGAAACACGAAAAGCATGACCAAAACCAACCCACAAGCAGGCCCAAGCAGGGACCCAGTCTGATTGTTAACCTGAGTAAGCGAGTACTCACACCCGAAGAAACAACGGTACTCAACCCAGGCTTAGGTATTGTACCTACAAACAAAGGTGACCCTTTTCAAATACAACAAGAGATACATTGATTCTTCAGGAAAGTGAGACTGCACTTTTTCTTTGCAGACAAAGACCCGCTGACAGACAGCCACAGACTACCAACACAAATCTACGCCCAAAATCGAAATTCAATCCATCGATTGGCATGGTTCCCTCTGAGGTAGCAACGTTTGAGAAGGCTGTTCTGAAAGACCTGACCACCGGACTGTGTACGCCACCTAGGACCTTCAACAACACTCCAAAAAAGAAACTGACAGCATTATGTTCACTGACCACGGATAAAATTATTACCATCAAAGTTGCGGATAAGGCCGGGGCCACTGTAATACTAGATACAGATACCTACAGAGCCGAATGTCTGTGACAACTTAACAACAACACCGCCTACCGACGACTGGATCATGACCCCACAGAAAAGATCACGGAAACCATCTCCATCCTAACCAAGGAAGCATATTACAACGGCTGGATTACACAAAGGGAGGCAGAATTTCTTTGCACCAAGATACCGACGACCCCCTATTTTTATGTATTACCAAAAATACATAAGCCACAGAGGCCCCCACCAGAGAGACCCATTATCTCCGGGATAGGGTCCGCCCTCAAGCCACTGTCACAATTCGTTGACTTCTTCCTCCGTCCATTGGTCAGCCAAATACCAACGTATCTCAAAGATACGACTGATGTACTTAGCCTACTTGACAACATGGTCTTCAACCCATATACCGACTACCTGGTGTCATTCAACGTGGAGTCGCTGTATACTTGTATACCTCAGGACCAAACTCTTGAGACAATCAAGCAACTACTGACAGACCATCCACCCGACACGATCACACCGATCTCATTCATAATGAGCTGCACATGAATGGCCATGAAAGAGAATTTTTTCCAGTTCGAGTCCCAGTTATAATACAAATCTCTGGCACTTCCATGGGCAGCACCATCGCTCCTATTCTAGTGAACCTCTACATGCATGCGTCCAAAGAAGGTGTTGTCCTGTGCGGACAGAATCTGTTTCGCGCGCAAATACTTTTATGGAGGAGGTACATAGATTACATTTTTGCCATCTGTCTAGGTCAACATCAACCATTTTCACAACTAGTTAAACAGCAGGCACGAATATCTCTGTTTCACCTGTGAATATAACAAGAAGATACTGACCTTTCTGGATCTCCGTATCTATCCAGCAGGGGGTATCCTCGAAACAGAACTTTACCAAAAGCCCATGGCCCGCAATGCACTCCTCCAGTGTGAGAGCTACCATCCCAAGTCATTGTGGGACAATTTACTATAAGGACAGTTCTTGCGACTCCGTCGTAACTGCTCTACAACTGAGAATTATAATACACATGCTGTAAACCTCAGAAGCAACTTACTTGACAGGCACTACCCTGCGAAATTGGTAAAAAAATCAGCCAAAAGGGCTCTCAACACCAACCGCGAGGCCCTCCTGGACCAACCTCCTGCCAAGGTATGTTATGGTATGTTATAATGTCTTGTAAAGCGCAACAGCTGCCCCAGCAAAGGGGCGTCCCAGCGCTGAAAGGAAACACTGATAGACAGCAGAGTTAACACCAGCTAGTTTGTGGGGAAAAGAAAAATCTTAATGGCCTTCCTAAATTCCAAGTAGTTATTGAGTCTGAGAATCTGTGCAGGAAGTGTGTGCCATAGAGTGGCAGCTCTATAACTGAAGGAGGGGCCATCAGCCCAAACTCTTCGTATCCGAGGGACCACTACCAAATGCTGGCCCGCAGGGGCTGTAATGGAACATACTGTGAAAGAAGATTGGCCAAAATAGGAAGGCTAGCTGATTTCAAACCTTAAGAGATACATAAGGCCTTGAATTCAATATGCCTGGCCACAGGTAGCCAATGAAGACGACGGATTGCACTGGACACAGAACAAGACTTGCGCAGGCCCAAGAGTGTTCTGGCTGCTGCATTTTGTGTTCTCTGCATCCTCTGAACCTCTGCTTTATTGGACCCTACGTAGAGGAAAGAAGCATAGGCAAGTCTGGACAGAACCATCGCTTGAATAATGACCTGGCGTGTAGAGGCATCAAAGAAGCCCAACAATGGTCTGAGCCCCGTAAGAGTCCAAAGCAGGTCCATGCTGTTTTTTTTGGGTTTGGACTCGATAATTTAAAGATGAGTTCAACCAAAGCCCTACGTTCTTTGCCGCTTGTTTGGTTGAAGGGGGCATACCCACACTAGCTGGCCATCAGAGATCACTCCACAGACCATGGTCCCTGCCTACCAACAGTACCTCCGACTTGTTGGAATTCAGTTAGAGGCAGTTAGCAGTCATCCACTCGGCCACTGCCACAAGCTCGCCCTGAAACTTAAGGGCGTCCTACTCGGTGTTATTAGAGAGTGCCACAACTAACTGAGTGTCCTCAGCATATGAGACCATGGTCAAGCCCCTACTCATGGCTACAACAGCCAAAGGCTGAACATAGATGTTGAATAGTAGGGGACTCAGGGAGGAGTCCTGTGGCACCCCTTGTTTGATACAATAGTCACTAGACACAAACGGGGGTAAAATACCGAAAGTGACCTCTCACGAAGAAATGAGGCAAGCCACTCCAGTGCCAGGCCCGTGACTCCTACCTCCACCAGGCGTCTCAGCAGAATATCATTCGACACCGTATCAAACGCGGTGCTCAAATCCAACAGGATCAGCGCCGATGGTTGCCCCTCATCCATGGCTGACCACAGGTGTTCTGTCGCAGCCAAGAGAGCTGGCTCCATGCTGTGACCTGGCCTAAAACCATTTTGGGAGGGATTCAGTATGTTGTTAAGGGTGAGAAAATCCGACAGGAGGGAGTTCTCATATGCCTCTGAGATCTTAGCTGCCCAGGGCAGCAAAGAGATGGGGAATAGCTTTCTGCTTTTGTTGGATCAAGTGCAGGCTTTTTAAGTAGCGGAATTATTTTAGCCTGTTTCCAAGCCCTGGGCGCCGTAGCTGTACTAAGAGACCTATTGATCACCTGATTCAGAGAGGATAAAATAGTCGGCAGTACCTTCTTAATTTGGTCAGGTTGGAGAGGGTTGGCAGGGGAGCCCGACTTGATCCTACTACACAGTACTTGTAGCTGATCTACCGAGATTGGAGGAAAAGTATGAGGGTATTTAGCCGCTGACAACAAAGTGCAGACGGCAGGTTACTGTGTGTGGTCGGGAAGGAGCTACAGATATCATCCACCTTTTTAACAAAAAAGGTGGCCAACTCCTTGCACTGCTTGTTGGACTTGATAGTAGACCCGGCGCTCGTTTGCTGGGATTGCAAACTGGCAAGTATAGAAAACATGCTCTTGGAGGGATTGGCACTTTCACAGATTTGTTTGGAGAAGAAAGCCGCTCGTGCCTGATGTATGGCTTTATTGTAGTTTTTAATTGCTGCCTGATAGATGTCCTTGGCTACCGTGCAGAAATCTCTTCTCCATATCCGCTCCAGTTTCTTACATCCCTTGCGCATATCAGCGAGTTCAGTCCTATACCAAGGCCTTGTTTTGGTTTTACGACTACCTGACCACTTCATAGGGATTGAACTATTTAATGGATGCCTAATCCATTCTGAAAATAGCCTATATGCCTCATTGGTGTCCTCTGCTGGTCTGGCCGAGTGGCCAGGAGACCAGTCTCAAATTGATCCCAATCCAATTTGTGCCAGAGCCGTTTCAGCGAAGTCAACCGACCCTCAGACTGGGCGGGGATGACTCCATAAAGGAACATAGAGACCAAAAAGTGGTCCGTCCAACCCATTCTGATGGGTGCCAACATAGTGATATGGGGTATATTTGTAAAGACAGGATCTAATAAATGTCCTGCACTATACGTAGGAACTACGACCAACGGAAGCAGTTAACACGATGCGAGGCCAGCTTCAAAATTCATTATATCAGTGTCCTCTGTATTATCCAAATGGAGGTTCAAGTCCCCCATCACTGTGAAATTAGCAAAATTGACTGCCAGTGTGTTAACCTAATATATACAAGGGCCTCCCTAAAACCTGGGGGCGGTCCTGGAGGTCGGTACACAAGGAGCCCAGACATAGTATAATTCGGGCTCAAGGTAACCTTAAAATGAACACTCTCACAGCCGGTAACCGACTGTTTAATGAAGGAACAAGAATAACAAGATTTAAAAATTATCGCTATGCCCCCCCCCCCCCCCTAGATGCTCTATTCAGAGAAAGAATGCTGTAGCCCATAGGAGGCGCAAGGCCGGGTTCAGCTGTTGTGGCATCAGAGAGCCACGTCTCAGTAAGAAAAAGAGCATCCGGAGAAGCCTCCTCCAGCAGGTCAAGGATATCGGCATGATGTTTGACTAATGAGTGACAGTTAAGTCTGAAAATGCTCGCTTGCATCCTAGGCTTAGGCGGGCGGTGGCACTGGGGAAGAGTATGTATGGCTCGAAAGCTACATAGTGAACAACAAAAAGGGCCCTCAACAAGAAGCCCACAAGCCTGCGTACACCCTCTCACAGAGGTCCTCAGCTCTAACAGGTCCTCCAGAGTGTAGGTAATATCCCTCCTGGAAGAGACAGCATGCCTGGAGTCTGGCGTCGTACTGGCACAGACGGGTGCTGTTGGGCTTGCCTTTGGCGCGCGGCAGTGCTATAGCTCTCTTTTTATACAATGATGCAGCAGAGAGAGACAGAAAGACTAGACCGCCCCCTCCAAGATGGCCAACACATCATCCAAACTGGTCTGTGTCAAAACTTACAGCGCCATGTCTAATGTAGTCAAAAAGTCAATACTACACAATTGGGAGAAACTGCAAAGATGATGGACCCTTTCTAGACTAAGCACCTGACTAACTATCCCCCATGTGATGTTTTAACCCTTAAGTTCAAACAAGGGGACTGTGTGCACACTGAGTGGCACCCATCATCACTGTGCCTTTTCCCTAGGGAATTTTTTATAATTCAAACAACCGCAAAGGTGCACCACAAATATTGTGACAGTTGTAATAATAATGATATATCTTGAAGATGTTGGAGTTCTTCTTCAAATCCTTTATTTTCAAAACATTTAGTCAAACATAAACAGCCTGTTTATGTTTGACTAAATGTTTTGAAAATAAAGGATTTGAAGAAGAACTCCAACATCTTCAAGATATATCATTATTATTACAACTGTCACAATATTTGTGGTGCACCTTTGCGGTTGTTTGAACTACACAATTGGGTTATCTTGAACAAAGGACAATTGACCCTGGAAAAAACACTCTTTGTTTTCAAGAGAGGACGCAATTTGAAAGAAACACTTATCCACACAAGACCGACTGCACCAGAAGCAACAAGACCCAATACGCTCTGGAACTTACCACCTATTCAAGGTCATTACCCATGTGGATCCTGCACAGTATGCGTCCAAACCAAAATGACCAAGAGCATAGATATAGGCACTTCCAGACCCTGGGTTTTAGAACAACACACCAGCTGTAACCGTGAGCGGTGATCTACCTTCTCATTTGCCTTTGCGGCTTGAGATACATTGGTATGACCACCAGGATTTTAGAACACAAAAGTATGATAAGGTGCGCCAAACAAATTACCAAAATGATAAAACTCTTTTTCGACATGAAATACGGACAAGATTGTCTGAGCTGGACGGTTCCAGATAAAGCAAACCTGAATGCAAACACTCCCAATCTCACAACCAAGCTCCTCAGACTTGAACAAAGATGGGTTTACATGTTAGGGACCTCGGAAACGGGCCTCAACGACGAGATTCCGTGGTTGGCACTCTCTTGAACTCCTGGTCACGCCTCCTGAACAACACCTCCTACAGTGCACTCCACACTAGTTACACCCAACCCACCTAAATTGGTGCACTCCTTTTCAAGCTGCACCAGGGCGCGCCCTCTCATCCATGTGTAATGCCCGCGCCACACCATAGCGCTAGTAGCCCCCAACTACTTTTGCCTTTTAGTCCCGGGGATGAGGACTAATTCTTCCATCAACAGCCTGCCTTGCCAGAGCAGGACGCCCATGGCAAGCAGCGTTCTACTTCTTACTGTGTAGCGCCTGATGCCCACACTAGAGGCACCCTAATAATGGTATTTACATCTTCCATTGGTGTCCTCTACACCACTAGCACTTCCTGTATTTCCAGACCCACATGCTCGCCATCACTCCCCTGCCTTCCCAGGCATAGGCTTAGGGACCCAGCAGCATTGGACTCCTCCACCGCTTGCCCGTAACTATACTCCATACATTTTCAGACCTTTTCCATGCGTCTGTTTCCAACTTCAGCTCCCATGAGCCTCTTTCCCTGTCTGCAACGTACTTTTCCGGAAGTTTCAGACCCCCAGTGTCTGGTTAAACATGAGCCTCTTCTCTTCCGGGCCACGCCACGGAAGCCAGTGGTACCCTATTTCAACACACACGCCCTTCATATAAACAGGAGCCGCGCCGGCATACATGTCTCCTGCCCCTGGACATGTGCTGCCTTTGGAAGACTCCACAAACTTGTGGTAAGTGTTCCCTTAGCACTTCCCTGCACCGAGGTGCCACACACTTCTCCCCAGCGCCGCACCCCGCCCTCTCCCTGTACCTCTTGCCCAGCATAGTCCGGGTCTCTCACTCCGTCACCAGCAATTTTCATTTCTGCGCTGGCCCCTGCTCCTGCGCACCCCTTTGTTTACCCGCTAACAGCCATGCCGTGCCCGGCACTGGCTTGCCCCGCATTTCGAGCGCCGCTCAGGGAGCTTACACTGAGTGCCTTCTTCCATGGTCCCAAGCGCCAGCATAGGCACTCCTCATCACTGTGCCTGCCCCTGCGATCCACCCCGCGCCCTTCCCTGCAACTCTTGCCCAGTTATGGTTTTACACACCGCCATCGGTATTTCGTATTTCCGCTCTGCCCCCTGCTCCCGCGGCCCCCCCCCTCGTTTTCCCGCTGATAGCTATGCCGCATTTCGAGCACCGCTCAGGCACCAGACACTGAGTGCCTCTCCTCCCCCAGGTCCCACGTGCCGCCAATGGCACTCCCATCCTCACGCCTACCCCTGCTCCAGCCACCTTCGTGTGCCTGATGACAGCTCAGCACTGGTTTCACCCGCACCCCAAAGCCAGGCACTGTAATTCACCCCGTGCTCCTGCCCTGCCATCCCAGACCGGCTCACCTATGCCCGCTTGGCGCTTGTTCCATCCTGCAAGACCTTTGCTGCGACTGGCACCAGCATTCTCCAGCACCACCGGACAGCATCACTCAGCTAGACGGCGACCCTGCATGTCTCACTCCGGGCTCATACACGCGCCTTCTAGCCCCCATACAACTGGCTAGCCAGTTGATGACATAGAGGGATCTCCTGCTTCAGCCTCACATAGCCGCACAAAGCACTGGTCCTCTTCTCGCAGCAGTTTTGTAAGCCACTCCTACTGCCTGCTACCCAACAGGCATTACCAGAATCTTGCTCGTTGATCGCAAACGCCCGGGGTTTTTTGCTTGGACGCTTGTCTGTGTGCACACCTACACCAATACCTCTCATTGACAATGAATCAATACACACCCTTTGGCGATTTCTATCATTGGCCATATGACTTCCTAGTCGCACTTATGCTCTATCTCTGATTCCCTCTCTTGAGATCTTTTGTTTTTAATACCATATTCTTTCTTCCGGCAGTTTTTGGTGCACTTACTGCATGGCTAATATGCCGGGACAGATGTGGTGAATTCAGCAACCAACAGTGGTGAGTCACACGTCCTTCACGACTACACATTGTTCTAACATGTACATGTGTTTGAGAAAATTACCACTCAGAAGGTTTTAAAACTGTATGTTTGATTCTTGCTGTCTGCACATAGTATATGCCATTCTATTTCCAAGCTTTATTTTGGTCATTATAGACCATAAAAGCAAAGGGTAAAATACATACATCACTAAATTTAGGCAGTAAAAACATCATTAAACATTTCAGAATATGACTAAAATACAAAGGCGTTGATCAAATTTCATAGCAGTTAAAAAGATATTATAAGTTAAAAAGAGGTTAAAACAATGATTTCAAGAATGAATAATGTTAAAACAGTGGGAAATAGAAAAAGGACATTTAACATGTGCGAGGGGGGAGGGTTTAAAAACTTGCGGAGCCTATGACACATAGAGTTGAGGAAACGGGATCCAGCAAAAACAATCGGAGGATGAGTGTCAGTTCTCAAAACTCTAAAGGCCGCCAGGCACTGCCTATACACCAGAATCCTGCATAGTGGTAGGAGTCAATACCTCCTGGCTGCGTTATAGCCAGGACAATAGAAGAAAACATGAATGACTGACTCCTCTTGCATGTTACAAGCAGGATATCCAATAGGAGAGGCTTTTGACCATTTGCTTGTAAATGCATGAACCGGCAGGCAACTCAATCTGAACAGGGTATAACTTTTCCTCGTCGTGGAAGGATGAACAACATCAAGGAAGGCCTCAAATAAATACTGATCTTTAAAGTTGAGGTAGTCAGAAGTTAGATTGCCTAGTTTTATGCCCCCCTAGATTTTCAGCCAATCTAAACAGTCTGTAAGCTTTAACTAGTTCATGCTGCGATATTGTCTGGGACACTTGCTCAGGGTGGGTCCATAGGTTTTGCCGACCTAATCTAAAGCACAGGTCTTTTATGTGTACAAACCAGGATAGTTTTCCCACCCCTAGGAGTCTCAAGATCGCCTTGATTTCGGACCTGTAGGCTGTTAATTCGGGAATCCTATAGTCTATGCCAAAAAATCAAAGGACGCAGTCCAATCTCTTCCTCTATGAGTCTAATCCCGAGGTCCATGCGTTAGGGGATGAGAGGGGTGCTTGGCAGTAGACCCAAGAGCTGCCTCATAATCTTGCTCTCAGAGTTAACCAGTCCACCTGCCAGAAGATGACCCCAGAGTTCTGGCCCGTATATAATAGCACCCCTGATTTGGACTTTATACATCTCGGTCAGTGGGCCCAGTATACATAGTATATGCAATCTGTGACAACATGCCTTTTTGTCTTTTTTATAGGTTGTATGCGGTACATACTTAACAGTCAATTATACTGGTTTAGTGTCTTACTTTTGATATATTCATGTGTTTTTCATGTTTTTTTCACATAGTTGCACTTATTTATTGCAGTAGCTGAACAACTTACCCTGAAGAAGGCCGTGACACTATCAAGGACTTTTTTGACCAAAACATGTTGGCCGAGTGATTTACACATCTGTCTCTAATGTCGCACTTGTGTTATCTGCTTCTCACTGTTTTTAATCCTGACACCGGGTAGCTGAATAAAGTCACATATAGCTAATCCTGTAGCCAGTTTGAAACTCTCAGATCACAGCACTTCAATTTATCACACACACGCCAGTCTCACATAGGGGTTTAGTACATCACGCCTGAATCAATAAAAACATCCCTGAGCTCCTCCCTCGTAGAGAGGGGTTTGTAGCCCACGTGAATACTAGGTATATCACATGAGGAGGCAATGAGGAGGCACCCCTTTGATGAAGCATGACATCTCTGGTGTGTGAGGTGAACCGTCCTGAAAAGGGAAACCCCCTGTTCTTGTATGGCAGAACACAATTAGACAGCTGAACAACCTCCTTCTATTCCGGACCAGTGGCCCCTTTTTCTGGGTGACATTAATTTGGTGGGGAGTTGGTTCACGCAGGTCCTTAAAACTCCTCAAGTACCCAAGTGTATTGATTGCCCAGCAAACAGCCCCAGCAAACAATAAGGAACAGCGTCCCATGCTGCCGGGCTTCACCCCCACATCCCTCAGGCGAGATGTAAGTACTGAGGGGGAGAGGGTGTCGAAGGCTGCAGTTAGATCTAGCAGGACCAGGAGGGTGGTCTGGCCCCCGTCCACTGTCGTGCGGATCTTATCGAGCACGATGGTGAGGGCCGACTCGGTGCTATGTTCCCTCCTGAATCCGTGCTGGGAGGAGTCCAAGCAGTCCGAGCTTTCCACAAAGGCAGCGAGATGCTTGTTAAGATGTGCCTCAAGCATCTTCGCTGGAGCAGGAAGCAGCGAGATTGGACGGAAGTTTTTTAGGACCTCCGGATCGAGGGAGGCCTTCTTTAGCAGGGGTTTCACTACTGCGTTCTTCCACTCCGAAGGGAAGATACCGTCTCTCATTGCTAGATTCGTTATTTCTAGCAGCGGTGGTAGGAAGGTCTCCCTACACTGCTTGATGATTTTCAATGGGCAAGTATCCAGGGGGGAACCAGATTTGGTCTTATTAAGCAAGATCTCCAGATCTTGCAGAGCCAGCGGGGGAAAGGAGTCCAGAGTGCACAATGGGGAGATGTCAGTGGTGGTCAAATTCATCTCAACCCGAGCAGAGGGCACACTGATACAAGCTCTTTGTTCCACAAGAGCCAGGTGGATATCCTGTATTTTGGTGTGGAAAAAGGAGGCAATCCTATCACATAGATCTTGCGATGGTACAACAGGGTCAGGGGCTTGTAGGTTGACTAAAGAATCAACGATTTTAAAAAGCTCCTTCGGCGAGGAGAGCGAGGTTGTCAGGGCTACAAAGTAGTCTTGTTTGGCCTGCACAATCTCAGCTTTATATTTCCTGACAAGAAGTTTGTGGGCTTCCTTGTTCTTAAGGTCCCAACTAGAATGCCAGAGCCTCTCATTCCTCCTCACTTCTTGCCTGAGGAGTCTAAGGGAATCTGAGAACCATGGGGCAGATGGTCTCTTTCTGGCTCGGCGGTGGGTCTGTACTGGGGCCAGTTCATTCAAGGCCTCAGTGGTAACCTGCTCGAAATGCCCAACTGCGGTCTGTACGCTGTCCATGCCTGTAATAGAAAGGCTGGCAGCCCAAGGCGCAAAGGAGTCACTGCGGATATTCCTAAAATTTCTGGCAGTTTCCATTACGTGATTCCCTTTTTTGCTTCCATCCACCCTATGGTATTCCAAGAAAAATGGAACCGCAAGGTGATCGGACCAAGATAGATACACCGGATCCTTGGTGGTCAAACGATGGTCATTGGAGAAAATGCCATCTAGTGTGTGGCCTGCACGATGTGTGGCCCGCTAACTCGCTGCGTGAGTCCACAGGACGCCAGAGCCTCAGTGAGACATGATGTATCAGATACATCATGCCGTTCTAAATGGTAATTAAAATCACCCAGGATGGAGAAATTTTCTCGATCAAAGTAGGGTTCCAGGGACTGGAGGAAGTTGTGCGTAAAATCGGTCCTCGGGCCTGGAGGTCGATATAATAGGATTCCATTGAAGAAGGGACATTGTGCTTCCTTTATTGTGAAATAAAGAGCTTGGAAACAATCCGGGAAGTCGGGTATAGGTACAGTATGGCATTGCAGGTGGTCTTTGTGAAGGATCGCCATACCCCCTCCCACTCGACCCTGTCTGTCGAGTCTAGCCAGGCAATACCCTTCAGGGACTGCTTCGATTAGGTCAGGACCAGATGAGTCTTTGGCCCATGTTTCGGTGACAAACACTAGGGCAGGCATTCTATCTAGTACCATCTCCCTGAACATTATCTGTTTGAATCTCGTCCTGCATATAGCGCTACGCGCTGGAAGCCTGCAGTTATTTTTAAAGCCCCGTTTTGTCCTTTCTGTTGATTAAATTGCGCTCGTTATACCTTGTTTTTAAATTGAGATTAGAATTGTTTAGACATTACTAGCTGCCCTACCTGTGCCCTTAGACCCGGATCGCACTGCTGCATTGTAAAATACTATTGCATTCACCGCCATTTGGGCGGCCCGGTCCCCGCGCTTTGTTTTCCTGGGACACCATCTTGGGTGTGTCAGAAGCGCTCCTCAGCCATTCGCTGAAGCCGACACGTGGACTGGCTAGAGGCTGTAATTGGCGATAGTACTTAAGTTGGGTAGGAGAGACCTTCACTCCTGTTTGAATCTCGTCCTGCATATAGCGCTACGCGCTGGAAGCCTGCAGTTATTTTTAAAGCCCCGTTTTGTCCTTTCTGTTGATTTAATTGCGCTCGTTATACCTTGTTTTTAAATTGAGATAAGAATTGTTTAGACATTACTAGCTGCCCTACCTGTGCCCTTAGACCCGGATCGCACTGCTGCATTGTAAAATACTATTGCATTCACCGCCATTTGGGCGGCCCGGTCCCCGCGCTTTGTTTTTCTGGGACGCCATCTTGGGTGGGTCAGAAGCGCTCCTCAGCCATTCGCTGAAGCCGACACGTGGACTGGCTAGAGCCCTACATAATCAGCAGGGTATGGCGCGCAGCGTGGACGCCACAGTGACGCCGGAGTCACGCCAGAGTCCAGCCCGTCTGCGCCCGTCCGCGCCGAGGACGCGCTGGAAGGCTGGACCCTGGACTCTGACGAAGCCATTTCACCCCCCCATAGCTATTCTCACCAGGAAATGCTATGCCTGAAACCCCGAAGATTAGGGTGTTCGCATTCCTATGAGCCTGACGAACTTCTTCTTCCCTTACGATGTGGCTGTCATCACACGCGTAGGCCTTCTAATTCCGTCCCTCACCACCTTTCCTCTGGCCACCCCGACGTTATCAGTTCTAGGACAGTGGGAGTAGAAGGCATCTTGATTAATGCCCGCTCCCTTGTCAAAAACAAGATAATGTTTGCGCCGGCCGTAATTTCACTTTTTTTATTCATGGCTTGCAGCATAGGTTTTTATGAAACAAATACTGTGCTTGCCTCACTCGTATTAGGATCAGAGCCCTTCGTGAGTGCTCCCATTGGATTTTATTCATGGCTTGCGCTGGCCGTAATTTCACTTTTTTTATTCATGGCTTGCGCCGCCCGTAATTTCACTTTTTTTATTCATGGCTTGCGTCGGCCATAATTTAACTTTTTTTTTATTCATGGCTTGTATACTCTGGATTGCTATGTTTGATGCATCCACTTTTGCTGTACTTTTTGTTCTTTGCTCTTGTTGGAAAGATGGCTTTGCCGGGGTCTCTGAGCCGCGTCTCTTCCTGCACTTATTCGCTGCCAGCCATGGTCCTGCTGCTGTCCCTGTGCGCGCTGGGGGCAGAGGTCTTCATTTTCCCACAGCAGCCCACGTGAGTACCTCCCCCCGCCTCACACTCACCCTTTGACAGTCTCCCTGGATGTCAGTGTCATTACTGGCACTGGAGTAATCCCCATCACTGCCAGCAGCATCGCCGCCAACTCTGTAAGCGTCGCTCCCACTACTCTTGCTGCCAAAAGCGCCGCTGCCTGTACTGCTGTCCGTACCATCTTTCTCAGCAGTACTGCTGCCACCGCTACTACTATAACGCTGCCAAAGCGTCACTGCCCGTACCACTGCACTTACGATCTCTCTCAGCAGTACTGCTGCCACCATCGCTGCTACTACTGTCAATGCCAAAAGCATCACTGCCCGTACCACTGCCCTTACTAGCAGTACCACTACCATGCAAGCATCGGTACTACTACTATCGGTACCAACGGCGTCACCTCGAGTACCACTGTATTTACGATGTCTCACAGAAGTATTATCAGTACCACAACTACTGCCCCCAGCATGCGCGCCTCACTGGCAGCACCGCTGCCCTTGCCATCTCCCTCAGCAGTGCGACTGCCACCTGCACCAGCATGCACGCCTTTACCACTGCCCTAATGCTTTCTCTCAGAAGTACCACTGCCGGCATTGCACGCTTCTCTTCTACTGCTGCCAACTCCGTCACTGCCAGTAACACTATTCCGGTCATCTCTCTCAGCAGCATTTCCGGTACCACTACTATCAGAGGAGCCAGCATGCTTGCATTCAGGCCAGTACCACTGCCTCTCTGGAGTATTTTCTGTGTCGCTGACTCCAGCGTGCAATCCTAACTGTTACTGTCGCTGCCGAAAGCCTCACTCCCTGTAGCACTGCCCTACAGATATGTCTCTGCAGTATTATCAGTATTTATTCCACAGCCTCGCTGCCAGTACCACTGCTCTATAGACGCCTCTCAGCAGTATTATCGGTGCCACGACCACCAGCATGCAAGCCTCACTGCCAGTACCACTGCCCTTCAGATACCTCTCAGCAGTATTATGGGTATCCCTGCCACCGGCATGCAAGCCTCACTGCCAGTACATCTGCCCTTCAGATACCTCTCAGCAGTATTATGGGTACCACTGCCACCAGCATGCAAGCCTCACTGCCAGTACATCTGCCCTTTAGATACCTCTCAGCAGGATTATCCGTATGTATTCCACAGCATCACTGCCCTTACCATATTTACCATCAGTGGCATCGTTGTCGGTGCCACCAGCACTCCTACCGCCAGCCTTACTGCCTATATCACCAGCAGTGCTGCCACCATCCGTACCTCCAGTACCCTAGCATCTTTGCCAGCAGTACTAGCTATACCATAAACAGTGCTACCAGGATCAACAGTGTTGGAGCAAGCATCGGTGGTAGCTTCGCCAGCAGCAGCGCCGGTGCCGTCAGCATTGCTGCCACCAGCATCACAGCCAGTGCACCCAGCACTCACTGGCATAACTGCCACCACCCTCCGGTGTTATCACCGCTCCCTCCAGCATCACTTCATGTGTCTTTACCATCAGTGTTAACACCTGCACTGCCTTCCTGGATACCGAAAGCATCAAGTAGACACCTCACTGAAAAGGGTCTCACTGCCAGGTCTGTGCCCACTGCCATGACTGCTGCATAAAATGTCACAGCATCTCTGCTAGTGCTGCTGATGCCTCAAGCAGCAAGCCTCGTTGCCACCATCATGCTAGCTGGAGCAGTGCTTTCTTCACCCAGTGCCTCAGCCACCACGGACACTTCAATCATTGGCTAGGGCTACCGACGTCACTGCCACCGTCAGCACTGGCAGCATTGGCATCTAGATAAAACTGAGGCCTTCTCCATCATTAATGCCAGGTCACCATCAACTGCTCTGCTGGTGACATTGACCACACCTCTGTTAGGCTCATGCACAATCACACTGACCTAACCACAAATGTCAGTGCCACCATAATCAGTTGTAACAACATAATTATTCATGCCACAAGAGCAATGTTTTCAGTGGTCTCATCTTCACTGAAAAAACGACCATTTCAGTGCCATCACGAAAATCACTTTCACACAGGCCAGCGCTGATGTCCATATCATCTCCACACAGTGAACTTGGTACGATTGACAACCCAGTGGCGATAGATCCCATCCATCAACTGGGTACCAATCCATGGTCACCGCTGTAACTCATGATGTGCAACAGCACCTGCCATTGAAAATCATGATAGGCAACAGCACCTACCATTGACACTTGTGATGGTCAACAGCACCCGTCATTGACACTAGTGATAGGCAACAGCACCTACCATTGCCACTCATGATAGGCAACAGCACCTCCCATTGTCACTCATGATAGGCAACAGCACCTCCCATTTAAACTCTTGATAGGCAGCAGCACCTGCCACTGACACTCGTGATGGTCAACAGCACCCGTCATTGACACTAGTGATAGGCAAAAGCACCTACCATTGACACTCATGATAAGCAACTGAACATAATCTTCACAAAAGTTATTTACAAAAGTTTAAGCTATTGCCATTATAAAATACAATCACTTTTATTCAAGTATTAATTATTTAAAACAATTAAAAGCCATTTTTATTTGTAATATCAATTCATCACGTAAATACAAAACATGTTGCATTACAAATGCTATAGGTGTCACATTTGCGAAAGTTATAACTATTGGCATCGTAAATGACAAAGCTATTAATTTAGCTATTTTCAAAACCAACACATAAATGAAAAATTGTCATTTTCAAGACCAATAGCTCAAACTTTCATAATGCGAGACCTATTGCATTGCAAATGCTTGTTTTGTACTTGGTGTTTATCCAACGCTGTATGTTTCAAAAGAGTCATGTCGTTACTCGTAGCTAGACTATGTCTGCCCACCAAAATCTCAGACAACAAGGCTGGTACTATTTTGGTCCTGGCATCCTTATCCAGGAGAAGCTTATAAGGGGCCACTCCAGTTGTAGAATGTGCAGTAGTGAGATACGCCCATATCTTGAAGAAACTGAGCAACATCATTATTGGCTTCTATCGTAGTTTTAATACAATCCTTCAAAATGCGATTAGCCGTCTCAACCAAACTATTGGATGAAGGGCTACATAAAGCCATTTAAAAATGTTTAATATTTCATTTTTTCATAAATTCAGTCATTTGTCTAAACACAAAATGCATCCCATTGTCAATAACAATACTACACGAGGAACCCTCTACCAAGTAAATGCTTTCTAGGAAAGAAATGACTGTATCAGAGTTTGCAGCTTCCACAAAAGAATAATAGATCAATTTTTTAAAAAGAATAGCCACTTTTGGATACCTCTTGTTTTTTGGGCAACAAACTAAATGGGCCTGAAAAATCCAAGGATAGTTTTTCCCCAGCTTTTTCTGAAAAAGGAACAATGAACAAAGGTTTGATGGAGGTTATCCAATGTTAATCAGAAACTATGCTTTGTGGGGGCACTAGAGGGCGCACTAGCAGCATGGCCGCACTACTGTGAGGCTCCTGCAGCTCCATAGATCCGTGAATCCTGGGAGAGGCTGACCTGCTACGCCTCCGACTCAAGTTTCGGCAGGTTTTGATGTTTTTGGCCGAAGTTGCAGCCGCCTGAAGATTTCCCCGAGCGGTGCCCTGGAGACCCCTGGCGCTGCTTGCCGGACTGCCGCTTCACGTTAGCCCGCGGCGCACCACGAGGTGAGAGGGCCTTAGCACCCGCCCCTCGGCTGGGACCTCCCGGGCCGGGGCTGACCTGAGGTGACCATCGCCAGAACGGAGGGACGGCTATTTGTGACCGTCGCTAGCCGCTGGGTGCTATGCTGTGCAGCACTGCAGGAATTACAGCTTCTGAAGCCGCGTTGCTGCCCCCGGAGCCGGCGGCCGCGAGAGGAGACGGCTGTTGCATGGACGGGTGAGGCGGGGTATGTTGCCTGCTCGTGCCCCTGTTTGTGGTGTCACTCGCTGCTCCTCCGGCCTGCTACTTGTACTGAGCCTGCTGGCCCTGCCTCCCTGGGTGTATTGCGTGGCCCTACACTCTCGTGTACTCCTGGTTTGGGCCCCCTGTGCATTGAAGTGCCTATGCCTGAGTGCTGCGTGAGCCCGAGGACGCTCACCGTGGAAGGCGCCACTCCTGGCCTTGGATATCGGAGATAGGGAGGGCCGAGAGCAGCATGAGGAAGACTGTCTATCATACTGTGCTTAGCTGACTCTCGTCACGCGTGGGAATATTGCGGCGACGCTGCGGGGCACTGTCTCGCTGGCTATTACTGCTGGTTGCAGTGCTGGTGATTGGGGTGTACAGCCTGTTGCCCCGAGCTCTCTCTTGCTAATCACTTGTGGAGCGGATTGCGGAGGACAGCTGGCGTGCTCGCCACTCGGATCCTGGACCATGGTGCTGGTGGTATCCTCCTGATGTTCGGGGTGTGCATGTGGGGGAGCTTGCTGCTGGTGATAGTGGCCCCGATCCCTCTGCTGCTCTTGGACTGCGTTGTGGCCTGTTCGCTCTGTCTGTGAGGGTGGTGGTCCCTGCGTGCTGTGACTTTCTTTACACCTCCTGCGGACAGTGAATACTGGGCATCTCCTTCACGCTTGTACTGCCTCGTGGTTTCTGGCTAATCTGTGCATCCTCTTTGCCCCAGTGCTTGACGTGCACGACCGCAGGCACCTTGCTATGGGTAAGCCGGACAACAAACAGCCAAAGCTGTCCTTTGAGTCGATGACGGCTAAGAGAGGTTCGCGCCTTGTGCAAGATGCGGGTGGTTCCCGCTCCACCCCTGCTGTGAATGATGCTGTTCCCCAACAGGTTATCCCTGACCTTCAGCAAATGATGCAAGAAATGCGACAGGGGTTTGCTACCATTGTGGACAAGGTGGATAAACTGTCTTCCCGGATGGATGCTGTGGTGCAAAAGTTGGACGTTCATGAGGAGCGCATCACGGCGGCGGAACAGCGTATATCTGACCACGATGATACGGCGGCTACCCACACTACTCAACTGGCCCGCATGGACAATGTGCTCCGGGTCATTGCTGCAAAGAATGAGGAGTTGGAGGCCAGAAGTCGGCGCAATAATATACGCGTGGTAGGTGTACCGGAGACGACCAATGTGGGTAGAATGGAGACCTATGTGGAGAAGATTCTGATTGGCGCGATTGGCTCGGAAGCCTTCTCCAAGCAATTTATTGTGGAACGGGCACACCGATCTCTTGGGCCACGACCTGCCACTGGAACCCCGCCGCGACCGATCATCGCCCGTCTCCTGAACTACCGGGACCGAGACACGGCACTTCGTGCGGCCCACACCGCCCGCACACTCTCTTATGACGGAGTCAATTTTTCCATATATCCGGATTTCACGCCTGTGGTGCAGGAGCAAAGGCGTAAGTTCCTAGATGTCAAGAAGAAGCTTAGAGATTTGCAGGTGGACTATGCCCTACTATATCCTGCGAAGTTGAGAGTGACACATCAGGCAAAACAGCACTTCTTCACGAACCCGCAACAGGCGGAAGACTTTGTGAAGCGACTCAGGAGGGAGCGTGCTGCAGATCGACGTCACGGAGATGAGGGGCAGGAAGGATTCCACTCGGCCAATGAAGATGAGTGATGCAGGCCATGGATTGGGATATGTTTGGCACTTGGACTTCTGGGGCTGCGCTACAGTGCCCGCAATTTATTTGCTTTTTCTCCTTCCCATTTTTTTGGCTGCCTGTTCCCGATGTGGAGAACTGTGAGATGGCCTTCATGCATCCGGAAGAAGGACTCTAGAGGAGCGCTGGACTATGGTGGTAATGTACTCCAGGCACCCCCTCCCCACTACCTGGGCCGTACTTGATGGTAACACGAGGGCCTAAGGCGAGGTGTGGGGGGTGGATATGGGCGCCTCTAGACTACACCCTGAAGGGTATTCCCCAATGACTTCGGTGTTTCTGATGCAGATGTTTCGATGGGTTGGTTTTGCTGTGGGTGGGGGGGACGTGGGGTCCTGGCAGGTTGGGGTTGCTCAGGTGGGTGGTGGGGGGATGCACTTGTACTGAAGTGCGGTGGACTATTGGGACTGTTTTTTGCCGTTTCATTGGTTGCTGCACTGCTATGGTTGTGAGTGTCGCTTTGGCCCGGGGGTGTGGACAAACAAGTAACGTGCCAAGCCTTTATTGTCATGCTTTGCTGTGGGGTGGCATTGTCCCTGGCGCCCGTACCCGGCCTAGCTGCCAGCGGGGGGTGGGGCGATGTCGGGTGCCTAGTGTTTGGTTTGGTATGGGTGCTTGCCCTGAGGACGCTGCAGTGTTTGCACTATTCCTGATGCTGTTTTGCGTTCTACGGCAGTGTGTACTTGGTTTGGGATGGGTGGGGGTTGGCGAGTTGAGGGGGGAGGGAGTAAGGGGGGTGTTTGTGGTGTGGACTGGGTGCAGAAGCGAGTGCATAGTGTTTTTATACTACGCTGTTCTTTGCCTGGAAGGCGACGTTGGAGCATGGATGTGTCTGAGTGGATGGTCTTTTGCACGTATTATGGCTGATGGTGCGCTGGATAAAATATCGGTTATGTCCTGGAATGTGCGGGCCTTAATGACGCCAGAAAATGCAGGAATGTGCTGGCATACTTGGATAGACATCAGGTGCAAATCGCTCTCCTGCAGGAGACACATCTGCGCCCAACACATGACACTAAATTTGCTAGTCATTGGGCCAACGTTCGGAAATTCTCATCATACTCGTCCTATGCTCGTGGGACTGCGGTGTTGATCAAGAAAACGCTCCTTTTTCAGGAGTTAGGGGTGAGAGTGGATCCTGATGGGCGCTATGTGATTCTATGGGGTAGAATTGGTTTGGATGTTGTTGTGCTTGTGAACTGTTACGCGCCTAATGTGGACACGCCTGACTTCTTTCTTGAGCTCTGGGGCCATGTCATTGCTGTGGACGCCATGCATGTTATATGGGGCGGTGATTTTAACGTGGCACTGCGAGCTGTGGAGGACAGGTCTAACGGAGCCATCAATATAACACTCAAGCGAGGGATGTCTTGTGGGGCATTCTGGAGGAAGCAAGGTTGGTGGATACTTGGAGATTTACTCATCCTGGGGGTAGAGAGGGCACACACTTCACGACACATACGCGCACCTGGGCGCGGTTGGATTATGTTTTTCTGTCACGGTGGCTTGCCATGGGACTGCATAGAGTGGAACACCTCCCCAGAACCTACTCAGATCACTGCCCGGTTAGGGTTGCTATGTCGATACCGGGTCTCAATAAGCCACGCCCTTCCTGGAGACTGTTTCCCTCAGTGCTGCTGGATCCCATCTTCAAGGCAGAACTTGGGGAGGAAATAGAGGCATTCTTTCCCAGGAATAAGGGTTCAGTGGACAGTGTTGAAATGATATGGGAGGCATTTAAGGTGACCATTAGGGGGATTACAATCTCCAAAAGCTCTGGGGTGCTCAGAGATATTGTTAAGACCATTACGAACTTAAAGGCTGATTTAAAAGAACTGGAGAATAGAATGATCACTGACTCGGACCCAGAGCTCGCTCATAAGTTTAGGGGCAAGTTGTCGGACTTTGAAGAGGAGGCTGCTAGGGAAGTGAAGTATAGGGGGAAGTACTGGACTGCGAGAAAATACTGCGAGGGCGAGAGACCGGGTAAAGTACTCGCTGCACTCACGAGACACCCACGCTTTAGCACTGGGGTTCTTGAGCTGGTGCTGAAAGACGGCACCCGGTGTCAGGATGCGACGGGGATTCAGAAGGCCTTCATGAACCACTATGAACAACTATACACTACACAGCAGACGGGGGAGGTCAGGTATGGGGGCTTTCTTGATGATCTTGCATTGTGTTGGCTGTCTGATGATCATAGGGCTTTTCTTGGTAGACCCCTGGAAGTGGAGGAAGTCAGAGACGCTATCATGGCTCTGAATAATGGAAAGGCGACGGGGTTGGACGGACTCCCTGCCGAGTTCTACAAATGTTATGTAGATATTATGGCCCCAGTGCTTAAAGAGGTCTTTGAGGAATCCCTGGAGGTAGGGATTCTGCCGGGATCTATGAGGGAGGTAGCGATTATGAAATACAAGGAAGAAGCTTGATATATATACAAAAACTTTCAATGATACGAATGTTCAAAATTGATCATGGGAAACGAGGATATTGCAGTTATCAATCTCAGCAAAGCAAGCAAATTTTATTTGTCCTTAGTGTGAGATCGCAAAGAATATCGATGTTTCCCTGGACGTGTCTGCTCGTCGAACAAAGGATCTGTTGAAGAGACAGCGTCCTGCTGATCAGTTCGTTGATCTGGTCTTGAGTCTTTTGCTAACAAATGTTCAACAGTGGCTTTCTGCTGCGCTGAGGGTTCTCCAACAAGCTGTGCGTCGCTAAAAGGTACAAACGCCGGCAATGTTTCTGTTTCTGTTGACGCGATGCCTTTCCTTATCCACGGGTCTGCCGGCAAAGGAATAGGGACTCGCTTACAATGGGTAGCATGTACCCAATTTTTCCGCCCCTCAAGACGAACGGCAGTCCTCGTGGCCAGGAGCACCTGGTAAGGTCCGGTGAATCGGGGGTCCAGATTGTTTTTTCGTGAGAAGTTACGAGTAACCACCCAGTTCCCGGGCTGGAGCTGGTGGCCTAGACCCTCCGTCTGCGTCGGCAAGGCGTCGTAAACCTGTTGATGAATTAACCTCAGTTTAGCAGTCAAGTCATGTAAGTAATCGATCAACATCGGAAACTCAAGATCAGAGAATATTCCTGGCCTAGGAACCCCCCACACATTCGCAGGACGGCCGAACACTATTTCATAGGGACTAAGCCCTATTCGGGAGTGTACAGTCGCCCTAGTTGACAGTAATGCTAGGGGCAAAGCATCAGGCCACGAAAGTCCAGTCGTAGCTTGAATCTTCGCTAATTTTAGTTTAAGGGTGCCATTGTACCCTTCAACCAATCCAGCTGACTGAGGATGATTGGCGCTATGGAATTTCTGATTGATTCCAAGGCCCTTACACACACTCTTCATCACACTTCCAACAAACTCACTTCCGTTATCTGACCACACGACTCTAGGCATTCCATACCGAGGAAAGTATTCCTTCAGTAGGATTTTCGCAGTAGACAAAGCAGTATTGTCTTTGAGGGGATAGGCCTCAATCCATCGGGAGAATGCGCAAACCACAACCAAAACGTATTTCAGGTTATTGCATCTCTCCATATGGACGAAGTCCAATTGGATCACCTCAAAGGGATACGAAGGAGGAGCAAAACTGCCAGGAGGAGTTGGGGTTCCTTTGCCAGGATTGTACATTATACACACCATACAATTCTTCACCAAACGTTCAGCACACTTAGTAATTCCATCATTCTTCCACACATCAGCCAGCAACTTGCAAATACCTTTCGCGCTAATATGTGCTAACCCATGTGCCATTTGCACAACGGCCAGTACATACGCATCAGGCAACATCCATCTTTTCTGATCCGACAAATCAATCCAGCAACCATTCACATCCAATCTTCCCGTACTTTCTTTCCACTTCATCTTTTCAGTGTCGGTGGCCTCATTCTGAATAGCTTTCACACTCTCTATGGTATTTTCACACATACTTGATTCTGTAGGCCACCTAACCGAACTTGTCACATACATTCGAGTGCTAAGGTTCCGAGCAGTCTCCTTAGCAATCTCATCTGCAAACGCATTACCACGACCAACATCATCCGTCACTTTACGATGCGCACTACACTTAATAATTGCAATTTGAGCAGGCAAAGTCAATGCATCCAAAAGATCGTTCACAAGCTGGCCATGCTGTATTTTCGTGCCATGCGACGTCAAGAAACCACGCTCTCGCCACAACCGTCCAAAACTATGCGCTACACCGAAAGCATACTGACTATCGGTGTACACATTCACACGTTTACCTTTTGCTAATACACATGCTCTAGTGAGAGCAATCAGCTCTGCAGCTTGGGCAGAATTCTGATTCAATCTCGCAGTCTCAACAACAGTATTCAATGTCACCACAGCATAAGCAGTAGTCACATCACCATTCGGCAACTTAAAACATGACCCATCCACATACAGGGTGCCATCCGGGTCTTCCAATGGGGTGTTTTTAAGGTCCACACGACCTTTTGTTTCCTCCTCTGTCCGCAAGTAACAGTCATGTTCTGCTACTTCATCTGACTCTGCACTAACTGGTAACAAAGTTGCCGGATTTAGGACATTACAACGTTTTATCTGAATGTGGCTTGCCAAAAGCGTCAATTCGTACCCAGACAACCTCGCACTCGTCAAGTGCTGAGTTTTCGTACGATTCAAAAGAGTATCGACTGCATGCGGAACCATCACCGTAAGCATATTATCCATGACCAATCCTGCTGATTGTCGGATGGAGACCGCAGCTGCCGCAGTTGCTCTCAAACAACTCGGCAATGCTCTAGCTACTGGGTCTAAGGTCGAGGAAAAATATGCACATGGACGTTGTTTACCACCAAAAGGTTGCGTTAAGACACTCAAAGCACAACCTTCCCTCTCGTGAACATATAACGTGAACGGTTTACTGTAATCAGGAGTACCTAACACAGGAGCCGAACACAATGAATCACGTAATTCAGAAAAACTATTCTGGCATTCTTCCGTCCATGGTAAAGGAGTCGAAACATCCTTGCACGTAAGAGCCACCAATGGTTTCGCTAGCAATGAAAAATTAGGAATCCACTGCCTGCAGTACGACGTGATACCTAAAAAGGCACGCACATCTCTTTGGGTTTGTGGCACAGCCATGCGTGCAATCGCTGCAATTCTCTCCGGGGTCAACCTCCTTCCCTCCTTTGACAATAAGTGACCTAGGTAGGTGACTTCTTGACAACAATATTGGAGTTTAGAAGGTGACACCTTGTGATTTAACTCACAGAGATGTTGCAGCAACGACACTGTAGCGATTTTGCAGATGTCCTGAGTATCAGCCGCCACCAATAAGTCGTCGACGTATTGGATTAAAGCCGCACCAACCGGCAACCTAAACGCATCTAGTTGACCCTTCAAAGCTTGACTGTAAATCGATGGACTTTCACAGTAGCCCTGAGGAGCGCGTTTGAACCGGAAGCTACGTCCACCAAGAGAGAAACCGAAAAGGTCCCTACTCTCTTCGGCAATCGGGATGCTGAAAAATGCATTTTTCAAATCAATCACCGAAAACCATGAAGCAGTAGCTGGAATCAGAGTCAGTAGCGCCGTGATGTCAGGCACAACAGGGAATTGAGGAACCACAATTTTATTTACCTCCCGTAAATCGATAACAAAACGATAAACAGGCGGTTTGGTAGGATCAGTACGTTTAAGAATGGGCAGTACAGGACTATTGCACACGTTTCCCCGAGTTTCTTCAATGACATCTTTCTCGATCAAATCATAGATGATCGTTAACAAAGCTCGTTCACCATCAAGGGAGATACGGTATTGGGGAATACGTGGCAAGCGCACATTAGATTTCAACTGAACAACATAAGGGGAGATATCAAGTAGGCCCACATCATTTGGACCCGTCGCCCACAAAGACGCAGGAAGAGAATCCAATTCCGGTGGAAGCTTATCGAGAGACAAGTACATGGGAGAGACTACTCTCTCTCCTAACGTAAGCTTTACACCCGCAGGAGAACAATACAAAGTTGCATACAAGCGTTTAAGCAAATCCAGACCCAAAAGATTTTCGCCACAACCAGTAGACAAAATCAATGGAGCTTCGAGCTCACGAGGCCCAATTTTAAGGGGCAAAGGGCGCGAAACTGGATTGCTAACGGGGGCGCCAGAGAATCCAACGGAAACATTTGTTAAGCCAGACAAAGGTGCGCCAGGGAGTTTCGAATGCATGATAGAACTTTTCGCTGCACCAGTGTCCAACAGAAAAGGCTCAACGACGCCCGATGTAGCAACTGCGACGTAAGGCCCTCTCTGATCAACCGGAACTGATACCACTCCCTTTCCTTGTCTTTGGCTGTCCTAGTAATTACTATCGTCAGTTCCCTGATCGACGTAATAATCGTCTACATTGTACTGCGCAGATCGTCCTTGCGATGATCCACGTTGATCGAAACAGTTATTAGAATTTGATGAATGGTCAGAGCGATCATTCTGAGCACCACGACCTCTACCACGTGATGCATGCTGTGCACCACCACGGCCTCCTCTAGACGAATTACCACCACTACGGTCATTTAAAGCAGGACAATTGAATTTAATGTGTCCCTCCTGTCTACAATAAGCACATTGGTTGTACCCTAATGAAGATCTTTGGAAAGAAGAATCATTACGCGGCTGCGATCGATTCAATTGCGACTGCGATCTATTCTGCTGAGGCGCATTCTGATTAGAACGCGGCGGATATACTTGTTGTAACAACACTTTAGTTTTTAGCTCCTTCGTTTTTTTATCGGCACGGTCATTTTCCTCTTTTTCTCTATTTTCGTAATATTGTGCCGTAGCCAATATCTGAGCTGAGGTAGAAACGGCCCACGCACTTTCAGAATTCCTTAATTTATGGCTCAAGTCGGGCAATAAGTTTGACACAAACTTATCCACAAACAACCTCTGTCCACCCTCAGTACCCATATCCTGTCCACTATGATCAACGAATGCTTCCTCGAACCTCGTAAAGAAGTCCGAGACACTCTCATCTTTCTTTTGCTTACAGGCTGACAACTTATCCCAATTTACCTTCATAGCTGGCATAAGCGTTTTCATTAATGTAATGATTCGCTGAGGAAGTTCAGCAATCAACTGATCGGGTTTAGTGGCAGCCACTTGTCCAGCGTCTGCCGCTGTAATGGCATTCCAATCACCACCTAATTCATTTGCGTGATCTTGGTGACGAATCTTCGCCCATACCGGTTGTGGTACGATATTACCGAACAACATGTCGATATCGGCAAGATTCATTATCGTAGCGTCTACGAGCTGCGATAATTCCTTGTAATACCCAGCAGGATTTTTGCGAGGATCGGGCAAAGTTTGTTTCACCTGAAGCACTTCCGATCGTTTCCATGGGAGGTGTATCCACACTCTCTGGAAATGTGCCGGAACTGGCTGGGCACCAGTATTATCAATTGGTATCCAAACTGGCGGAACTTCACGCATAGGATATTGGCCAGACTCGGTTTGTTTTTCAATGTCCTCAACAAACAATGCATGAGGAATAGGAGCGGGACGAAGAGATAGTAAGTGCTCAACAGCACGTCGAACATTAGTGTCGACTATCAGTCCAGTTGCGAACTGGAGCCGAAGTTCAGACAGGGCGGTCAGCACCTCGTCAGGCGCATTAACCACTATCTGATCATGTAAAAACTTGCACATTTCATCAAACACATATCTCTGAGTTGGTATGTTGAATTGATCAAACGTTTCGAGGACAACACGAGGTGGATTTCTAACAGGGTTTATCATCCAACCCATCGCCATATTGTATAGCGCAACACGTTCTCTATTACCAGGAAGCTGGCTACGTCTCTGAGGACCATCAGAACCAGCAGACCCAAAAACAGGTCCGAGCGACTGGAAGAAGTTTGTCGCAAGGGGAGAATTACGATTACGAGTAGAGGGAGAAGAATAAGACACAGGACTAACAAGAGAAGGAGTAGAGACATTAGCAGCAACAGGGGTTAACAACACAGGAGCAGTAGCGGGAACAGGAGTATGTGGAAGCGGAGGAGCAGTAGGAATAGAAATAGGCAAAGGAGCAGGAACAGGCGGAAGAGCGGGTGCAGGTTGAGGAACTGGTGGAGGAATAACAGGTGGAAGAACAGGTACGGCAGGGACCACAGGAGCTGCGGTACCCTGTACGTACGGAGGTGGCGACTTCATAAGATAAGACATTAAAGAATCCTCAACTGCCTCTTCCTTCTTATCCGACTCCGTAGGCAAAGCAGGATAGCATTTGTCTATGGACATACGCTGTAATCTCTCAAACACTTCCTTATCCTTATCCTCCTTATCACGCTGAAACTGCTCAGCTTTCTTCACTATAGTAACAACAGTATCTCGCTGACTACGTTTATTTTGTCTGATCTCTTTCTGTCGGGCTTCTTTGCGCCAGAACCGAAAGGCATCAAACATGGCCGGCCTAGATTTGCGTTCGAACAACTTTATTTCCAAATTATCTAAGATCGACGCTTCGAAGCTACCGTGAGGTGGCCAACGAAGATCGCCGTCTTTCTTTGTATATTTTATCCAATAATCGTTAAAAGCAATCGGGCCTAGCCCATGTTTGCTATATAAATCATAAGTAGGAGTTCCAACCGGAGGTATCGGACACGAGTCCTCCAGCAGGGAATCCGCACCACAAGGTCTAAAGCAACTGAACAAAGTACTACGACCAGGCATCTTGCACACTAGCCGAGTTTCACAAACTTCAAGGGTTACGGGATTTCGGGATTTACCAAGTCCCAGCAAAGAACTAAACCCTCGGTCTTTGGCGGCTGCAGTCGTCAAACAAATACAACAACAACAAAGTACGCTAGCAAAGTGTCACCGACAAAAACACTCACACAGCGTGTACAACAAAGACACCCGCTAAAGTGTCTACAACAAAAACACTCGCTAAAGTGTTTACAACAAAGACACTCTGGGAGCGACCCACAAATACTTAACTCAAAGATCAATGGCGTCCTCAGGAAGGCCCGTCAATCGTCTCGCTATACCAAGGTCTACGCCAGGCGCCAAAACAGGTCTACAGTCAGGGCAGCAGTCCGTCGCAGCCGTTAGGAGGCGGGAATCTTCGCGGGAAAAGTCTTCGGGCCACTTATTTCGACAACAGGATCGATGAAGCGGGGTGCACCTTCCCTCGGAGATTTCACACGAAGTTCCTCACGATCGTCGGGCTTGGACCGATACCACTGATGAAGCCCCACGTTGGGCGCCAACTGAAGGACTGGGTTCTTTTGGACCCAGCGGTGCCAGGGCACAACACCTGAAACCTTCGTGGGTAACCTGCTCCGGCGTACAAGTCACAGAGACACGGGACACTTCCTTCGGCGTCAAAGAGTCAAGGTTTATTTACTGCAGGGAACACAGAAATCACAGGAAGTACATCGATTGTAGTTCGGGGAGACTGCTTCAAATTGTATTTGTGGATCGCTCCTTTTATACAGTTTTTACCAATAGGATAACATGCTACACAATAGTTTACAACCTGGTTCCCACAAGTCGCTCTCAGAGGGGTCGCTTTGGTCACTTTGAAACACACAAGGTCCAGAACATAAGTGCGGAAACATTTGGCGGTTCCCAACTGTAAAAACCCATCTTCCCACCATTAGCAAATTCCAATCAGCAGTAAAGTAGATCGAAATAGGAACGAAGACAGGTGCAGAGGAAGACGGAGACAGTAGGGAGATCGGAAAGGGTGTAAAAAGGGGGGGTATCGAGAAGCACGAGATACAGGCATCAAAGGGACGTGCCTAATGAGATGCACGGCTGAGACAATAAGTCCGTGCGGCAAGATGAGCCTCGAGCGGCATCATCTGTCTTACAGCAGCAACCCCCTCATCATAAAGACACTTTCAAAGAACATGTGTCTTCCGCAAATATCTTGGGAGTCCCAGGGTCGCGAAGCGGACAGCGTCCGTTCGCTGGCTACTTGAGGGCAAGAGACAAAATGGATGCCGTATCTAAGATGGAACCCGTGGGTACAGATGAAAAACCCACGTAACAAACGAACGGTTTAAGTTAGCACAGCGAAACTGCGCACACTTACTAAACTCGTCATTTGCGGTTCATAGATACTAGACTCGCCCATATTCGTGCGAGTCGAAAACACCACTTACAATTGTCACAGAACCTCAGGATCCCCTGGACACAGATTCCTACCGTCCTCTGTCACTGCTTAACTGCGACGCAAAGATCTTAGCGAAAGTCCTAGCGGTGCGGCTGTCTTTGCTTATGCCCACTATAGTGCTGCCTGATCAAACCGGCTTCGTGCCGGAACGCGCGACCTCCCATAACCTTCGTACTCTCTTCTCTTTACTTCCGACTATAGCTCCTGAACTCCCTGTTGCCGCAGTCTTTCTGGATGCTACGAAAGCATTCGACTCGGTGGAATGGAATTACCTCATTGATGTACTGTGTAGAATGGGCTTCCCTAAGATATTTATCTCGTGGGTAAAATTGCTGTACACCCAACCCGTGGCCAGAGTGATAGTTAATGGGGCTCTCTCCCCTCAATTGCCTATAACGAGAGGTACTAGGCAGGGCTGTCCTCTCTCCCCACTTTTATTTCCTATCGCCATAAAGCCGCTGGCTTGTCGCATCCGGCAATTGCATAAACACAGTGCATTTAACTGCTTCCAACGCAAAATAGGTATATCACTGTATGCGGATGATATCACAGTATATGTGAAGGATCCGCAGGCGAATCTCAACCCAATATTGCGGGAGCTTATCGTTTTTGGCGGGATTTCTGGCATCCACATGAACCGGAAAAAATATCAATTCTTCCCGCTCACTGCGGCTGTTGAGAGGTTTTCGCTGGATTACCCCCTAGAGCAGGGGTCTTCAAACTGTGGGGCGCGACCCCCAGGGGGGCCGTGGAGCGATGCAAAGTGGGTCGTGCCTTCACAGTCCTACTTCTTCCCAGGCCCAAGGGCTTCAGCCCCCTCCTCCCTCGTCATGTCTCTCAGCCCGGCTGCTGCAATGTAACTCGAGCTGTGGGCTGGGCTGGGCAGTGTCTGGAGTCATCTCCAACACGCCCGAGTTTTTCACAGGTCTTTAAAGACCATTTGCATATTTACATGCCTTTGTAAACTGATTACAGAGGCTTAGTTTTATTACTGGTTTCAGTACCCCCTGGGCCCCCACTGTGCCTGTTCCTTACACTTGTATTTTACAATTACTGCTGTAGTGTGAAAATGTATTTAATGAAAAGGAATATAAAGTAGGGTTTGCCAAAAGAAAAATGACTGCCTGTTTTGTTTAAAGAGCCGGCAAAGATCTCCTCTTGACACTAAATAGACTTTTAAATACAAAATTATCTATGCATTAGTTATGTGACTTTTCTGTCTTTGTCAGTCAGGGATCATTGAGGCAGCCCTAGAATACAATTAAAAGTGCTTCCCATTTATATTTGTTGTTCGAAGTATGCACAGATAAGTGCTTAAAAAAAGCTTTAGGTGTCTGCTTATTTTTGTACCGACTGGGCCATCAAAATAATCTGCTGGCAACCCTAACCATAGGACTGAAAGTTTGTTGCAGGATCAGCACACTATTTATTTCCTCCACCCTCAATCCCAGATTAATGCTGCAGTAGTTTAACTTAGATCTTAAACCCTATGCCTCCGTCAGAACATGCTGAGTTACTTCAAGTGTATGGAAATGCACCCTGCATTCAGACAACTCGCTCCTCATTCTCGCTCTTCACTTTCAGGCTCACTGTGCACTCACACTGATCACCCTGCACTCACACCATTCACCCTGCTCTCACAGTAATCACAATGCTCTCACACTGATCACCATGCACTCACACCATTCACCTGCTCACCCTGCACTCACAGTGATCACTCTGCACTCACAATGCACTTGCGCTGTTCACCCTATACCTCACCCTGCAGTCACACGAGTACACTGCTCATCCTGCAATCATGTGACACTTCACTCACCTGACTCCTCACTGCTCAATAAGCAACTCACTCAAACATCAGTAATCATACATTCGTTCGTCCCATTCTGAACTTGCATCTGCACCCAAATTCATACGCCACCTCACTCACCCTGCAGTCACTTCTCTTACCCTACTCTCGCACTGTTGCATTGCTCACTGTGCACTCACATGGGCACTCTTTTCACCCACACAGTGTGCAAAGGGTTAATGTAACTGCTACAAAGTACGTGTATCATGCAGATCACAGAATTGAGTGTGAGTAAACTATGAGTAGCACTATAAAAAAATTAAATGTTTGTCAGAAAGGTGCTATAGACAGATGAGGTGCATTTTTAAAGTGAGAGGTTGAATAGGGAGAGTTCAGATGTTGTAAAAAGGGGTGAAAGAAAATGGCCAGCAAAGTGAGAGAAGGATCCGGGGTTAGGAGAGGAGAGAGGGATGGAAGGGAGGGGGTGAGAGGAAATCTGCATGGGTAAACTGCTTAACTCTGCACAAAACCGCCAGGCTTTTAAGGGACCCTTGCCTCTCCTGGCCAGGGCCAGGTGAGCTTCTAATGTGGCAGCACGTATTCCTGCGGAGTGGAAGGCCCTTCTCAGAGGTTGACTAGAAATCTTTCTGATGTTAATTGCTGTATTTTGGTTATAAACGGGTACTGATGGGGTGAAATCTTTCCTCAGTGTAACTGCGTGTAAAAAATGTCAAAATAATGAAGCAATGCTATCCCAAAATACGCAGTATCAGATACCACCGCTTACATTTTCTTCCCACACAATTTAGTCAAACCTGTCACGTAATTTGTTCCTCACTTGCCTCATAATTCTAGTAGCCCTGCCTACAGGTTTAGAAATTTTTGTCAGGAGGGGGTCCTTATGCCTCAAAATGTTGACAGGGGGGTCTCAGCATTAAAAAGTTTGAAGACCTCTGCCCTAGAGTGGTGCGACACTGATCTTCGTTATTTGGGTATTGTGATTTCTCTTGATAGGGAAGAAACGATTAGGCTCAATTACGGTGTTGCTATTTCCAAATTGGCGGACAATGTTGCGCGATGGATGTCATTACCGCTTTCTATGGCGGGTAGAGCTTCGTTGGTAAAAATGGTGGTACTCCCGCGGTTCTTATATATGTTCCAAAATATTCCATATTACCCCGGCGCATATTTTTTTAAGCGCCTTAGGTCGGAACTCCTTCGATTGTTCTGGGGGGGGCAAGCAGCCGCGGTTGAAGTGGTCCACATTAACGTTACCTTATGACAAAGGGGGGTTTGATGTCCCGGATTTCGAGGTATACTATCTGAGTGCTCAGGCGCACTATGCTTATCATTGGATGCGGCCCACGCCGTTTATGCCACAGATAGCGGCTGAGGAATGGATTGTTCATCCACTTCCGCTAGCTGGTATGATCCTGGGGAAAGTCAGTGATGTGGATACGCAACCCACCACGGTCACATGCACGATAGATGCATGGACTCGTATTGCAAAGATGTTGGGACTAAAGTTACTTTACTCGCCGGCGCTGCCGCTTGTATACCACCCTGCATTGTCAGTGCTGCGGGAAACGGGATTCCAGAACTTGTGCAAGCGGAACAAGTTGTTCACTTGGGGGGATCTGTTTCTTGAAGGTAATTTTCGTACGAGAGAGCAACTCCTCCGCGAGGACAATCCCTCTCCCTTAGATGTTTTTTATTATGTGCGGCTTCGACAGGGGCTTCGTGCTTTGCTGCCTCAATTTCCGCGGGAACCTGAGGTGGTTTTGCCGCTACAGACGTTACTGGTGTCTGATGGTCGGCATTTGGTCTCAAAGTTGTACAACACCATCAGGGTGCAACGAGGGGTACCTACTAGTTATGCGCACGGACAGTGGTCTCTTGAGCTTGGCGTTGATATTCCCGACGAGCAATTGGCCTATTGTTGTGGCGTTACTGCCAATATATCATCTAGCTGCTGGCTGAAGATAATTCATTATAAATTTGTACAGAGATTTTACTATACTCCGGTTAGGAAACTCAGATTCGGACTGACGGAAGATGATAGATGTGCTCGTTGTCGAGCGGAGGGGGCTGGCTTTCTTTATTTGGCGTGGGAGTGCGGTGCGATACAGGACTATTGGGTTCAGGTTCACGCTGCCTTACAAATCATGACTGAGGAGGCGGTGACATTTGACCCCATGGTGATGCTGTTGGGATACACGAAGGAGGTGCCGGTACCTTATCGCAGGTTTGCAGATGTGGCTTTGCTGTTGGCGAAAAGAAGGATCGCCTGTAGATGGGGCAGAGGCAGGGCTCCCAAATTTAAGGAATGGCTGGACGATATGATGTATTGTCAAGACCAATATAATGTGTATGCAGACATGATGCCTGTGCGGTGCCGACCTTAGGATTTCTGGAGCCCGCTGCAGGTTTACTGGCTGACCAGTGTTGCACAGCATGCAGACTCGGATAGTGAAGGTCCTGATGACCTGGTGTGAGTGATAACATTTCTTGTTGGTTCTGTATCGCTGTGAATGACTGGCTTGCACTGGCAGCATGCGCTTTGTATAATCTGTATTGACTTACTGGGAGTGTGATGGGTGCTGCTGCTAGAAATCTAGAGGTGTCATGGGATACCGCTGCGTACTATGACACGTTTACCATGTGCCTTTTCTAAGATATCTGCTGGCTGAAGCTGTTGGCTGTTCTCTACTGATGCTGTTCATTGTTTGATGCGCTAGGCTGGGGCCTCTGACGGCTGTACTGTTCCTTCCTTTACTGCTCAGTAGCACTGATGTGCGGTGATACCTGCCTTATATGTTGACCAGTCTTACCGCTTGTCATATATGCCGCCCAGTGTAAAGAACGTTATCCTTTACTGTAAGACTCTAGCATTGTGCGTTTGCTTTTTGTGCCCGATCTGTCTGTACACCACTGTATGGTTTTCTTTGTGCTCAATAAAAGGTTAAAAAAAAACCTATGCTTTGTGAGCCTTTATCAATGTAGTTAGATACTTGCTTGTCTAAACCTGGCCATCAGTACATCTGCCTTCACTTCTTCCAAGTAGCAGAAACACCCATGTGTCCCTCATGATCAGTTTTTATAATTCTGTCTCTTCGTTCAGAAGGTGGAACAAACACACCCCCTCTTAAACAAATATTGTTCTTGCGCAACAGTTCCATGGCTATCTCACCAAAACTCCTGAGTACTCCTGTGAGATTTTTCTCAGTAGGCCAACCCGTCTTTATAAATAAAGTACCTGCTACAAATCTTCATCTTTAGCCCTAGCCTCACTCCAATCATTCTCTGTGATACTCCAATTGCAAGCTAACATATTTTTGCCCCCTTGTAATACTTGACAACCAAATAATATTCCTGTAGTTATGTATTAAGCAAGCAGATGCTTTAACCACTCAAAAGATACACCAAAGGTTTAGGGTCCATGTACACATCACAAGTGGTACCCCAAATGTAGGTTTTACATTTCTGGGTAGCCCATGCACATGCTAAAGCCTCCCTTTCTATTGTACTGTAAATACTTTTATCATCCGACAACTCTGTAGATGCAAATGCAACAGCGTTTTCCTGCCCCTTAACCCACTGACCAAAAACAACTTCAAGACCTCTGAAACTGGCATCAGCTCTGATAAACGATTTTCCGAATTGTAAAGCTGGGGCAGTGAATACGTGAATAAGTTGATTATACGTGTACTCTTTGGTCATTTCTGCCTTTGTTTTGCGGTTATTAACTATATTAAAGTTGCAATGGCCATTAGAAAGTGCTATGAGCTATAGGAAGCTTAACAGGAATGTTGCAATCTTTTAATGTACAACTTTTATACCCTTCACATTTTATGATTAGTGATATATCTTGCAGTGCCAGATCATTTGTACTGTGTATTATGTTTTATCCGTGAGATTTCCATGAACCTTTCTTTTTAATAATTATAACTACATCTTGTTACAAGATGTTATAAAATTTAAAAATACTGAATAAAGGTATTTGAATTGAATTGAATAGTAACCCTTTGATTTCCTAAAATGCGGTACTTACTTGACTGTTCCACTCAAACGTGTTACCTTTCTTGAACAGTGCTGTCAAAGGTTGCACAGTCAAAGCATAACCAGGTACAAATCTGCATAGTATTCACAGAGACCATGAAAATAACTCAGGGCATCTTTATTAGTAGGCGGAGGAGCATTAATAATAGCTTCCAAGTTACAAAAACGTAGGTTTTATGCCTTTCTCCGAAATAATGTGGCCTAAGTACTCCACATCTCGCACCAATAGCTTACACTTATAAGGTTTCACTGTCATACGTCTGGATTATAATACTTGCAACCCTCTTTCCAGTGCTTTGCTTGTGTTCTTCTTTAGTTTAATTGAAAACCAATATGTCCTCCTAGAAGGCTTGGACATGGGGCACATCACTGAACAGGGCATCTATCATTTTCTGGAGCTTTCGGGAGGCACGCGACAGCTTCCCCATTTCCTCAATGTTGCATTCAGCATTTTGTTCGCACTACGTGTTTCGAGGCCGTTCTGCCTCTCATCAGGGGCTTTTCAACAACAAAACAACTGCCAGTACTGGGTATTGTTCAATTAATTTTAGATCTAACCTATATGAAAAAAACATAAAGGTGCGTTTTTTTGGTTTACGTCACTAGTTTATTTATTTATTTGAACACTAGTGGATTTTTTTTTTCTTTTGTTATATTTTCATTAGAAACCAATGTTTGGTGTATAAACACAAGATCAATACAATAACATATTTACAAGTAATACAAAAAACAATTTACCAACAATTTTATGACACATCCAAACTTGCACACTGGCCAAAACATTCATCCATCTACATTCATCCAACACAAACAGTACAAATCCTAAAGGTCTAATGTCAAAAAAAGTATAGACACAAATCTGTATATCAATTTCTTTAGATGTACATATATACAATATTCACATTTTAACGATTTTTTCTGCTTTTAAATGAAATATTTACACCTTGCTTAGTTGAACCTATTTAAACAAAATATTTCAATTTTTTGACAAAACGACCACACAACCGGTCGACGCGTTTCGAACTCCCCAATACGGAGTTCTCCTCAGGACCAACAATCTTAATGTGGTGAAAAAGCGCACTCGAAGGGTAGAAGGTATGGAAAACGATAGACAACTTAAACCAGAGAAATGAAGGGCATAGTCGTTCTTTGAAGGTTTAGCTCGGTTCTAAATATCCGGCGGCGTGCAATTCAATCTCCCGAGTCCTAAAGCTTTTGGACGCCAGCACTCGAAATCCATGAGGAAATTGGATTTCGAGTGCTGGCGTCCAAAAGCTTTAGGACTCGGGAGATTGAATTGCACGCCGCCGGATATTTAGAACAGAGCTAAACTTTCAAAGAACGACTATGCCCTTAATTTCTCTGGTTTAAGTTGTCTATCGTTTTCCATACCTTCTACCCTTCGAGTGCGCTTTTTCACCACATTAAGATTGTTGGTCCTGAGGAGAACTCCGTATTGGGGAGTTCGAAACGCGTCGACCGGTTGTGTGGTCGTTTTGTCAAAAAATGGAAATATTTTGTTTAAATAGGTTCAACTAAGCAAGGTGTAAATATTTCATTTAAAAGCAGAAAAAAATTGCTAAAATTTGAATATTGTATATATGTACATCTAAAGAAATTGATATACAGATTTGTGTCTATACTTTTTTTGACATTAGACCTTTAGGATTTGTACTGTTTGTGTTGGATGAATGTAGATAGATGAATATTTTGGCCAGTGTGCAAGTTTGGATGTGTCATAAAATTGTTGGTAAATTGTTTTTTGTATTACTTGTAAATATGTTATTGTATTGATCTTGTGTTTATACACCAAACATTGGTTTCTAATGAAAATATAACAAAAGAAAAAATGTTTTCCACTAGTGTTCAAATAAATAAATAAACTAGTGACGTAAACCAAAAAAACGCACCTTTATGTTTTTTTCATATAGGTTAGATCTAAAATTAATTGAACAATACCCAGTATTGGCAGTTGTTTTGTTGTTGAATAGTTTGGACTCAGCCTTGCTGGTTAGGAGTCACGACCCTGTGTCGTTGTGATCTCATCAGGGACTGGCAGCTTCCCTCTCTGTCACTCGAAGGTCTCTTATCGTGTGCCTCCCGAAAGCTCGGACCATTGTTTCAAAATTAATGTACACGCCTGTCCCTGCGCGTGGGAGAGCACCATCGTAAATACCAACGAGGCTGAAGGTTGGGACCATGTCCAACTTGGTCAGCACAGCGAAGTCCAGCACCTACCAAGGAGATTACCTCGTGATTGCCCACCTACAAAGGTACAATTATGCTGAAACTATTGTCGCTTGGAACCCACTAAAGGTGAAGACTATCTCTCTAGGGACCACATGTCCCAGCGTGCATCAGTTTCACAACACGCTTAGCGCTGCACACTGGGTGTATTTAATTAATTATGCACGCAGATAAGAGACGTTCGAGCGACAGAGAGGAAAGCTGCCAGCCCCTGATAAGAGGTAGAACGGCCTCGAATCGCGTAGGGCGAACAAAATGCTGACTGCAACATTGAGGAAATGGGGAAGCTGTCGTATATAAAACTTCACAAGGTGCCCCGGATCATAAGAACGCCACTCCGCGAGGATGGATTCAATCCTTTTATTGGCAAAAATACGGTCACAGCCCCAGCCAATATGAATCCCTGACGGGTTTCGTTGCAACATACAACTTTTTCATAGGGAATGGGAAACATGCAAAACCCGGTATTGTACTTCAACCTGCTTTTTACTTTGCGCTTTTTCCCATAATGCAATAGTTTTTCAGTTTTCCAGTAAACTGTATGCTGGGATTTGAAGTACCCAATTTTTCCTTCCAGTAAGGTCTGATTTTGGAGAGCAGCTTTGGAGCCCACTGAAGGGCAATGAACTTTGAAAATAAACATTTGGGTTAAAACATTAAGGCTTAACCCTTCCCCCTCTCAGGGTGTGTGACGGACCTTGCTCCTTATAGGAGAAATCCCTGGATGAGTAAGCCCATCTTTACTTTACCTTGCACCTTACGGGAACCAGCCACCACTGCCATGTGCTGCCTCCTCGCCCCTTCTCTCCTCCCTCATCCCCCTGTCAGCCCTAGGACAGCATACCTTTTCTGTTTATCAGCAACATAAATAAGCATATTATACTTTTGCAAATACACATACTTATTTCACATACCACACAGGGCAAGAGGAGGATGTTTTTCACGTTTCTCTGGTCCATGCATATGCAGCTTCAACAGTCCAGGGCTTCTCTTTGCAGTTTTGTCCTTGTGGTCCCTGATTTATATTTGTATTCACAGAACCACAAGACCTAGGAAACTTGAGACCTCTGTAGCTGACACTGAGAGGGGCTAGTACACTAATAAGGGTAGACCAAACTAAACTAAAAGGGATTAAAGGTGTAATTTGAGCACTTGTAGAATACTGGGTGTAGTTAAAATAGTAATAAGAGAATTAAACAAATAATACTTTTCCCCGGTTAGGGCCATTTTAATACCCTATTGCAAGAGGTAGGCAGAAAGGGGAGAGAACGTGTGATAGAATGTACGACAGCTGTACTGAGGCAAGGGGGAAGGTTGATTGTTTAAGAGATGGGGAAATAGGTTACTTTGGGAGTAATAAAGTGGTTATATGCATTCACAACTCTAGAGAGGGAAGAAGAATAGGACTGAAATGGTTCTGTCAGTTCAAGTAAAGAGAGCATAGAAAGATATTGGTAAAGGCCCTAAAATTATATATCGCCCACTAGAACTGGGGACAGTGTGCAGGTAGGAATACGGTGCTAGGGAGATTATGGCTGGCAGTGTCCTAGGTACTAGGGGCTTCTTGGAGGACAAATGCATCAGGGTTCAAGAGCAAAGCCCTGTATGTGAAATTAAACAAACACTGCATACTCCTAGTCCTGAGTAGCCTGGTTTAGGCTGCCAGAACTGTAGCCTTTACCACATGCTGTTGAGGCGGCTGCTCTGGTAAGGCTCAAGTTGGGTAGTCTCACTGATGTTTGTGTCTGCATTGACAACATTCAACGATACATTTATCCTCCAGTACTTGAGAACCTTCAGCATTTGAGTTCACTGGGCTTGTCTCCTGTTCTAAGAGAAAAAGTATGAAAAGGACAGACTACACCTAAAGACAAGGTGACACGTTGGCAGGGGATACTCCTCAAGGAAGTAGAACAAGTGTGGGAAAGGGATAAGTGAACTGGAATGGGGATTGAAATGTGTGTAATTATGATAAATGGGTATCAAGAGAGGCCCTCAGCAGGACGAGTAAACAAGGCAATTTACTTTAATTCTAGATGAATGATTTTAGCTTTGTTTTGCATCACCCTGCCACCTTTGGTCTTCTTCAAGATATTTCAAAGCCTTGGAGAAAAAAAGGGAGGTTCAAAGCAAAGATAGAGGGTCTGGGAAAATGGTAAAGGAAAAGGTTTGAATGAAAATATCTAGAGAGTGGAAATGGGTAGAGAGTGTTTTAGGACTCTTCAGTGTTAAGCAGTGACAGCTGGAAGGTGGTTGGGTGCAGAAAGAAAGGTTTGCCAACGGGAAGATAATATCAAGGGTTGGAGCTAAATATGGGGAGCCAGCAAAAAGTATGCCTTTATATATACTGGTCTGCTTCTTAGATGTACTGATTTCTGTTTGACATTTTAGGGTATCATGATGGATGGTGCACCAGAACTGCATGACAATGCCCAGGGGTCCGACAATGACTCTGACTCTGAGCTCAGGGGTGACCCGGATGCACAAGCCCAAGAATACCTCAGCCGTGTGCGTGGCTTCAACCACAGTGAGAGGGTGTGCTCAAACGTTCCTGAATTCCTTCCTGTTTCTGGGCGCCTCCAGGCGCTAGACTCCAGCTCTACAGTGGATCTGAAGAAGTCTCCAGCCAGTGAGGATGCTGGGGCCTCTCCATTATTGCTCCTTCCACTAGAGTTGATTTTGGAGATTTTTAGCCACCTGCATGCTGGATTTGTCTTGGGTGTTTTGCCATTGGTCTGTCGGACATTGAGGGACATTGTGCAGGACAAGGTGACCTGGAGAATTCGGGTCCAGAAGAGGGTCCATGGCTGCTATCCTGTGGTGGAAGGTAAGCAGTTGCCTTTCACCTGGAACACAGCACTTGGTTGCCCAGCGGGTAGCCATGGTCCCTACAGGCTTGAGCGTTGGTAACCATCTGGGCACCTAGTACTCTATATCCTACTCTGAGTACTGACTTTCTTCATTGTATCTGTTTAACCAACTTGCTTGTGGTCACACTCTGCAAACTCTTCAAACGTACTCTGACATGACATGCTTTCTTTCAGTCGTTTGGGCTCTCTCTTCCGTACAGTCTTTAATTTTTAGCGCTTTCTTGCTTTCTCCATCATTCACTTTCTTTCTCCATCCTTCACTTTCTTTCTCCCTACTGCCAATTCCTTTTTCTGTCACTCATTTTTTCTTAGTTTCGTTCTCTTCTTTTCTCTCTTTTAATGTCTCTTTGTTATGGTTCAGCACTTTCATTCACAATTTTGAGTGACTGTATTCCCCTTGTTTACTTTTTGTGTTGCTCCTGTATCTCTAACATGACGAAATAAAAAAAAAGATTATATCCATTCTTGTACATTCTTCTGTGGCGTTTAGCTCAGTGGTATCCAAGCACCTGCTATGCCTTTTTGTATGTTGAATTGGACCAGACGAACCTAAATGCTGTTAGTGACTTGAATGTCATTCGCATGATTGTGGACATCCGTTGTCGATCTCCCACAGCCTTAATTCGTGGTGTGTGCTGCTTTGCTAAGTGTGATACGGGAGTAGTTTCACATAAAGGGATTTCTTAGCTAATAGTTCTTACCCCCTTCTCTGCAGATGCAGATTTGGACTGGTCAGCTGCCTGTTTGGATTTGGAAGAGTTGTTGGATCACTGGGCAGATGGCAAAAAGAAAGCAGAGCATTTCTCTTTGACAGATGGGCACTACGCCTCGGTGGACTCAGTGCTTCTACTGAAAGTAAGATCCCCTTTTTGTAAGGCATATCACATTTATTTAATCTTTATGAAGCACTCATGCTTCCTCGTACAGCTTCAAGGCACTGTACCTGTAAGGAAATCAGCAGAGTTATTTTACTTTTGCATCTTGGCATCACCATCTTATCCATTACTTTTGTTTAGTCGGACCCCAGCCTACTTTTAAAATATTTAAAATCTGAAGTAAGTTTACAAAATGAAAATAAACTATAAACTTTTTCTTGTTTTAAGAATTAAGGAACTAGTTGTCTGCTTTTTAATTAGACCAGGGTTTGTGCACCAAAAATGTCTTGCCCCCAGTTAAATCCATCACTTCTATTTTCAGCTTCGCATGAGAGGCTCAGCATTCAGACCTTGCTTTTGCCTGAACCTGCTGCCCCCTTTTTTTGCCTTTTACCTTCAACTTTTTCAAAGTATTCCTATGTTTAAAAACTGGAAAAGTGCTCCTAAGATCTGCAGACAGAGTGACAACTTCCAGTTCCCTTTCTGCCTTTCTCAGACCGTGTAAATACTACAAAGAGGTGAAATATAAAACTACTAGAGAAGATAGGCTCCCCCTCATAGAATGAGCCACCTCTGAGAGAAGTTCAACCGAATTAGCTACGGCAATACAGTAAAAAAAAGATAAGCTCAAAGCCCAGCCACCTGCCAAGTAACCAAGCCATATCTCATCTTTAGTCTTGGTTTCTCCGGAGTCTCCATGTACATAAAAGCGACCGCTAAAGAGTACCATTTGTTTGTCAGTGGCAATTGTCTTCAATCTACGTTGGGGCATCTTAATCAACGAGACCACCTTCAGCACTGAGCCAGCTGTTCAGCAACCTTCTAGGCGGAGCAGGTAGGTGTTCACCTTCTAGAGGCTCATTGTCTGCATTGGCACCCTTATGCTCCTGGTTGAATTATGCGTTGGCACAGATAACCCGATTTACACCCAGAAAACAGCCATACTTGGGGGTTCCAGTTGCAGTGAAAGCAATTCTTTACGTTTTACAGTCCCTCTAGGTAATATAACTGAGACTTTTAGCCACCTTGAGACATTATCTACGTTTTTAAACAGAATTAGACTACTGCCAAGAAGGGTTCCCTCTTTTTTTCCTGCCTCCTAAATTTAGAGTTCTCGTTGGATCTTGCTGTTCTTTATCTGCAAGGCATGCAAAGTTACAGAAGCCCGAAGAGAGTTTAATCAGTCTTCTTTTTTGGAGAGTAGGAGAGAGTTCTAAAGAAAAACTGTGAACGAGTTGAATCAGATGTAGGGAGGGATTTAATAGCTTGAATTACGGTTTCACTGTTTGTTAGAAGGAATGTCTTTTTAAGTAAGGCTACTATTTTTGTTACTATTTTCTGTTGAGATTGTAGATTCTGAGCAGGGATGCACTGCTGAACAGCCCCATAGTGCCTGCACTGTAATCACAACATCATCGTGAAAGATTGGCACTCCCTGGAAAGGACAGAGGGAGGCCTGTCTCTCCTGGTAAGAGGAGGGGGTCTGTATTCACAACCAGCCAGGGCTGGATTTCCAGGTGAGAAAGGTTTGCCAACCTCTGGGAGGGCATAGGGATATTAACTCAGAGCGACATATATTCTGACATCTTGAAAGATCCGTAGAATGGTGAATTCTTGAATAGATTTGCAGTTAAGCAACTGAAACTTCTGCAAAAAAGGCTGGTTTTACTGTGGGAAAGTGTATGGATTGGATTAGGAGTCATCCCCAGCCACTGGCTGTTAGTCATTGAAGAGAAAGTTTCCCAGCACCAGCTCCTCAGAAATGAACTGGACTTGGAGAAAAACTTAAAAGAGGAAGGAACTGCTGTCCATGTGTTTGCAGGAGGATGTAGGCTTGGTTTGTTGCACAATTATACTCTGGGACGGCAAGGTATTCACAAAGGTCAAACTAGCCTGCCCCCTGTAACCTCATGGACCGAAAAGGTATAGAAGTGCACCTTGGAAGAAGAACTAGCCGAAAGTTGTCACTGGCATCTGAGCTAAGCTATTGCTGGAGGAAGTGGTTGACAACAACACAGAAAGAGCCCTTTAGGCAAAAGTATATTTGTGTATTAATGGAAACAAAAGGTGAAAAAAAGATCCCAACAGAGCATACACACTAATGGAAAAGAATATGGGGAAAATAGGAGGAATATGCTTAATCCAAATATTGCTATTTATTATCTAAAAATAGTAAATGTATAATTCATACTTCAATATTATGGCTCTATCCCCACTAAAATATCAACTCTTATATACAAAACACAGACGACAAAATAGTTGTCTCAATGAGAAGACATAGGCAGTGAGCAAATCCCTCGAGATCCTTTCACAAGGACACCCAGAGAGATATTCACACCACTAGCTCAACCCTTTCAGTGATGTAATATGTCGACTTTTCGGTCCACTTTGGGTAGTACATAAATGCGTTTATCTAAGCCAAGGGGCTGTGTTTGTTTTCTTTTTTGTCCTCATTTGCCTCTATCACACCATTTCGCTTTTTTTGCCAGCCGAAATGTCCATAACCTCACATGCTGACATGAGTTACCAGAGGTGGAGTCGCTTGGAGATGCCCTGGAATAATAACTCACACCGTCCAAGACCCAATGCACACATCTGCACACAATACATTTCTCACCATAAAAATTGCATCTACATAAAAGTAATATATATTCTGTTTCAGATTACCCATTTAAAATCATAAAATCAATACTTTTTAGACGAACATTTTTAAATGAGATTCAGCTTGAATTTAGTGTCCTTTAAGAGCCTAATGAAGGGTCAAGTTTCAACATCCTCTTTTCCACCACCTTCATAAACTTCACCAAACTACAGTTCAACTGCGGGTCGTTGGGTGCAAAGCAGGCAAGAACTGCCTGTCTGCGTGAGAGTATTCCTCGCTGGTTATATTGAAATTTTAACAAACGTTTCTGTTCCTTCAGCAATTTGTCGCAGGAACACAGATGTGACATATCCTCAGGCGCCATGCCACATAAGCGACAGAGGGAACCCGCTTTATCCTTAAGCCAGTGTGGAAAATGGCATATACAAAGTAACAGACCCAGTCTGTACTTTAAAAACTTCAGTTTTGTAGTTTTTGAGTACCCCAAATCAAGGTAGCTCTGTTGACCTTGTTTGGAGTAGGAGTTTGGGGTTATCCATCCATGTGACCTTTTAGCAAGAGATGCCTTATCTTCAATCCATGAAAGATGTTTAATTGTTTTCTTTACTAATTTTTTAACCGTTGTATGGTTAGTAGTGGTATTCCACAGCTGCTGCAAGCCTAGGTTCGCCAGGCTGTTTTTCAGATACTTAAAGGATGGCTATGGCGATTTCGCTCTAATTCCGACCATAAGTGGTCGTTTAAGGTTCCCTTTTTAGCTTTCCAGACTTTGTCCCAGGTGGTTATGTACGCCCCCTGTCTTGCCAGAAGCTGTTTCTGGCCACCAAACTCTAGCCTAATTTGGGCCGGGGAAGTATATTTTGCCAGGCTAAAGATGATCCTATATGCAGCTGTCACAGTATTTTCCAAAACTTGCTGCATCTCTTCCTCTCTGTACTTCACTCTCATAAGTAATTGTGGGCAAGAGTTTGGCTCGTATAACTTGTGATAGGGGTAGAAGAGATGGACTGGCAAGTCTGCTATTTAGTTTTTTTTAGAGAAATTGCTATAGCAATGCCTTTAACTCTGATGCTGGCTTTCTGAGTAGTAAACTGGCCGCCATTGTCAATTTAACTCCTAGATATTTATACACGGTCGTATCTTCTATAGGGATGTTGTTCCAGAGCCAGCTGTGCGGATTTTTCCCTTTCTTGTTAATTGACATTGTCTGAGTTTTCTCCAGATTTATTGTCAATTGGTTTGCATCCAAGTATCTCTGTGTAGCATCCACAAGATGCTGCAGCCCTATTTTTGTATGGCTGATTAGAACGATGTCATCCGCATAGAGTAGGGTTGGCAGTATTAGTCCTCCTAGTTTCGGTGCGTGAGAATTACAACTATTAAGGATCGGAATAAGGTCTCCTAAAAACAAATGAAAAAGCATTGGGGCCAGAACACATCCCTGTTTGAGACCCCTATTAGTTGGAATACGTCTTGACAAGTGGGAACCATCGCCCAGCTTCACCTGAATCCATGTCTCAGTATGCAAGTTAATCAGCAGGTCTAGTAGTGGCCCTGGTATACCCCACCTCTTCAATTTGGACCATAAAAGATTCCGATTAATATGGTCGAAAGCAGCCTTATAATCTATAAAGCACAAGTGGATTGGCATTTTAGTAGTTTTGGCTTTGTCAATTAGCAGACTCAGTCTGGTTAACAGGAATTAGGGATTTTTCTGTAGCCCAGGCCTGCAATTCCTCCAAAAGTATCCCAGCAAAATACTTTGCCTCATTATCCATAAGGACGACCAATCTGTAGTTATGTGGTAGCGACTTGTCCCCTGACTTGAATATTGGAGAAATAATAGAGCCCTTCCAGGAACCAGGTAGTATAGCATGTTGAACTGTTTAATTTCCAAAAATAGTGGCTCGAGTGCTACAGTCCATTCACTTTCATTCTGTTTGTAAAGAATGGGAGGGATTCCGTTAGGGCCTGGCACCCCCTCTCTTCTTCCTCTTTTGATTTGGCGCGTAATTATTTTTTGTAGGTTTGCCACTCCTATGTTCATGGTTGCAGTACGGCCTTCTTGTTTGTAGCGAATCCCGTGCAGTGGCTTTAATTTGTTATTATCAGTTTCTGTCTCCAACTTGAAGTCTCTGTGTTGTTTAAAATGATCTTTAAGATGGTTTGCCCATACTTCGGTGATGTTAGAGGAGACTCCGTCATGCCTTGGTTTTATAAAGGAATTGATTGTTTTCCAAAATCTTGCCCCGTCATTCTGCTTGGTATCTGCATGTAGTTTTGCCCACATGCTGTCCTCCATTGCTCTGTTCGCTTCCCATTTTGTTTTTTTCAAAGATGCCTTTAATTCCCGCATAAGGTCATGTTTCGCCATATCCATTGGGGAATACCTAAGTTGTCGCATTATGTGATAGATACGTTTTTTTGTATACTTCGATAGATACGTTTTTTTGAGAGAGGGAGACGGAGGGAGTCAGGGGGAGACGGAGTGTGGGAGAGGGAGACAGACAGAGGGAGAGAGAGGGAGCGGGAAGGAAAGGGAGACAGAGAGAGGCAGACAGAGAGAGGGAGATGGATGGAGTCAGGGGGAGACGGAGTGTGGGAGAGGGAGACAGACATAGGGAGACAGAGGGAGGGAGACAGAGAGAGACAGAGGGAGGTAGAGAGAGAGGGAGACCGAGAGAGAGGAAGACAGAGGGAGGGAGACAGAGAGAGAGGGAGGGAGTGGGAGGGAGGCAGAGGGAGCGAGTCAGGGAGAGACCGAGGGAGGGAGAGGGAGATAGAGGGAGACAGACAGACAGAGGGTGGGAGATGGATAGAGGGAGTGAGAGAGATAGAGGGAGGGAGATAGAGGGAGGGAGACAGATAGAGGGAGGGAGACAGATAGAGGGAGGGAGAGAGATAGAGGGAGGGAGGGAAGGAGACAGAGGGAGGGAGACAGAGGGAGGGAGACAGAGGGAGGGAAACAGCGGGAGGGAGACAGAGGGAGAGAGAGGGAGTTGGAGGGAGACAGACAGAGGGAGCGAGTCAGGGAGAGACAGTGGGAGGGAGAGGCAGACAGCGGGGGGGGAGACAGACAGAGGGAGGGAGACAGACAGAGGGAGGGAGACAGACAAAGGGAGGGAGACAGACAGAGGGAGGGAGGGAGACAGAGAGAGGGAGACAGAAAGAGGGAGGGAGATAGAGGGAGGGAGATAGAGGGAGGGAGGGAGATAGAGGGAGGGAGATAGAGGGAGGAAGATAGGGGGAGGGAGATAGGGGGAAGGGAGGGAGATAGAGGTAGGGAGAGAGGGAGATAGAGGGAGGGGGAGAGAGGTAGAGAGGGAGGGAGGGAGATAGAGGGAGGGAGATAGAGGGGGAGGGGGATAGAGGGAGGGAGGGAGACAGAGAGAGGGAGGGAGATAGAGAGAGGGAGGGAGATAGATAGAAGGAGACAGAGAGAGGGAGGCAGAGAGAGGGAGACCGGGATGGAGACAGAGGGAGACAGAGGGAGACAGACAAAGGGTGACAGACAGAGGCAGACAGACAGAGGGAGAGAGAGTGGGAGACCGACAGAGGGAGAGAGACAGAGGGAGAAAGACAGAAGGAGGGACACAGACTGAGGGAGAAAGACAGAGGTAGGGAGACAGACAGAGGGAGGGAGACAGACAGAGGGAGAGAGAGAGGGAGACAGGCAGAGGGAGACAGACAGAGGGAAGGAAAGAGAGGGAGGGAGACAGAGAGAAAGAGAGAGAAAGGGAGACTGAGTGAGACAGAGGGAGACAGAGTGAGACATAGAGAGGGAAGGAAGGAGGGAGCGAGAGAGAAAGAGAGAGAAGGAGAGAGAGAGGGAGAGAGAGGGAGATATATATATATATCTTAGGTCTGTTGGCTCAGTGTATGAAGGCTTCCGCTGCAGGGGCCTGTATTCAACCTCGTGGTCACCGTTTTTTTTCTCTAGCCTCTCCCCCACTGACCCCACCTCCACAGGTGCGGCCCTCGGCCATAAACCACTCTGTAAATTCGGCTTGAGAGAAAGTTTATGAGTACCCATGCTTTAGAGCCTTCTTTAGAGCTTATATTTTGGAACTGATACTTGGTACTCCACAAGATTGATAGGGAATATTCCCCTTACAGGGTCCCTGACTGTAAACCCTCCATAAACCTATCCACTTCTTCAACAAAACGGAAGGAATGCATCTTATTATTGAACATTACCTTTAGCATCGCTTGAAATTTTTATTGCACAGATGCACCCAGCTTCCTAAGAGGGTCAATTCTCTTGCCCAACTCCCATTGCCTATTGGAGGTTTTGGTCAAAACGTCTGATCTAATTTCAAACTTTACTCCATTTATCTCCATCCCCTTTTTTGACAGGGCACGAGATAGAATCTTCTCCTTAAGGGAGTATTTAAAAAAATGTACCAGGATTCTTCTAGGTTTGGCTCTATTTGGGTTAGGTCTATAAGGGTCCCTGTGTATCCTCTGAATATCCTTGCTGATCTCCTCCTCTGACTCCTCAATAAGTAGCTCTTTTTAATCAAAGGAACTATAAAACATTTACTCTTCTCCCCTTCTTTGCCCTCTGATATTTTCAGAAACTACAAGTTATTTCTCCTCTGAAAATTCTCTAACCTTTCTAACCTTTCCTGTTGTTCTTTAGCCGCCCTTTTTAAGACTTCTAATTCTGCTGCGTTACCCTCTATTGTTTCTTTGAGAATCTTTACTTCCCCTTCAAAGATCACAGTTCTTGAACGTAGATCATCAAATTTCTTCTCCAAATTATCACAGACACCTCTGATGTCTTTCTGGTTGCACTCAGAGATTTCAAAAGATTTTTTATTTCCATTGTGAGAGTTGTGAGAAGACTGGCAATAGACGTATCTTCTTTAGCAAGATTTTTCGGGAGGGGAACGTGGCTCCTTACTAGTTGCATCATTAATAATTTCATCTTCCACAGGGTTTAGAGGGCTTGAAGGATCTTCAGCCGAACATATGGAAACCTCGGCAGGAGCAAATTCTGTAGCCAAGACCTGATAACGGTTTGGAGAGACATCTTTTGACCAATTCCCCATACTTGGGGTCCGTTTAGAGGCAGAGGCAGAAGACGACAGATTGTCGCTACTCTAGAGTGGACACTGTTCAGTCCTTGAATCCATCTTAGCACTAACTGTCGGAAGGCTATTACTCAGGATGATGGTCTTTGGTAGGATTTTAAAGCAGGTCCTAAGTGAGGGAGTGACCTTAATTTTATGTTCCGAAATGATCTATTTTTAGTTGGTTTAGTTGGTTTATTACGTGTCACTGTCACTGTCCCCTTTATTGCTCTAGCAGGTTTTTGGCTATCCCTTATCGCCTGTTCACCTGCTACCTTAATTTCAGAATCAATTTTACTTGGGGTCGCCACTGCTGCTACAACCCCAAGATTGGCGGCTTCAGCACTTCTCAGAGTATACCTGGATAATCCTGGACCCTCCTTGGCTCCCTCCTGCCCCTTTCTCCTACCTCTATGTGATTTGATGGTCATAAAATTCAAATCGGGGACAGGGGGTCGAGAGGGTTTAAAGCAAGCACTAGGCGAAATAAAGTCCAAAACCCCTACCTTGTTCGAGAGTTTGTTCTGCTTTGAAGTAAGCACCGAAACAGGAGAAGTGATAACAAACTTTTCTGCAGCTTCTGTTCCTTCGGCGTGTGACAGCTAGATGAACGAGCTTCAAGGGACTGGTGCTACTATGCCAGTCTCCAACTCCCTTCCCCTGGAAGGGAATCCGGGAGGAGGCACGCCTTCCTCTGCGGAGCTCCAGCGCCGCACACATCCACGGCTGATCCCCCGCCATGCTGCTGACCTGAAAACGTCACGAAGGAGAAACGCTTAAGGGGTAATTTTGACTGGATATATACTTTTCTGCTTTCCCCTATTATTCGTATATTTCTATTTCATGCACTCTCCCCAGCTATGGGCATCCTTCCTCCGGGCTCCCGCGACCTGCACGCTAGCCTTAGCGGAGCTCGTAACCACGCTGTGCTGCCGATCCAAAAACCAACTACAGATGAACAGCTCTCAAGGAGATATTTAATTAATGTGTGCTATTTATCAGACATTGTCTTCCTACTTTCTCCCTTTTTAGGGCTCGCCCCTTTCCTATTCCGCAGGAATAGGAAAAGAGCCCTAATGCAGGCAGCTAAACCAAACTTCAGGCCCCAGAGGATTTTGGACAGTTCACGTGAATCACAATCACGTGACCTGCTCTCATGCACGAGCCTTCCCCCTGGCAGCAGCATTTCTCCTTTCACGGCCGCCAGGCCACTTCAAAGGGTTCCGCTGCCCCGCCCCCTGCTTCACGGCCATCTGTTCCTCTCTCCCTGCACCCAGCCTTACTCGGATTTCTCCTCCCCCCTCTCTTTCATCACTGGTTTCTTTGCCCATCTAGCCATAATAATTTCTTTCCTCCGTTCTTACCTCTTTAATTCTTTCTCTCCCCCACTGGCTTTCTCTGTTTCCTACTCTCTCTTTCATCCCTCATTTTCATAATGTCTGTTTCTCCTCACTCATTTTGTCAGCCCTAGTTTAGGTAAGCTTTCGCTTGTGCAGAATCAACTTTAAAATCGGAAGATAATGCTATGTATTTTTCTTTTCTACAACTCACTAAGTTTGTCCCATTTGTTGCCTCCTCGCACTCCTCCCTCCTCCCACTGTTCCTGCTCCTTCAACATGCCTTCAGCTGCACACAGCGTGCCTGCCAGCAGCAAAGAGCGTTGTGAGGAACACATGATGGGGGTGCTGGGTATAAAAAGACCAGATCGTATTGCTTCTTGTTGTTTTTTTGCCATGTTTTTGTTTTATAAAACATTGTTAACGAAGTTGCAGGGGTCTAGCCAAAAATGGTCTCAGACAGCACACATGTCTGTAGTAGTCCCTGTCACTGAATGGAACTGCTTTGTGTACAAATGTGCTTCTTGAGAAAGGACAGAATACTGTATATAATGTGGTACTATTAACCAATTCAACGTTTCTCGTCCAATTGATCGCTTTTATGTTATGATCTCAAATGATGACATGTTCCACAGGACCCAAAACGTTGATCTGCCACTGAAGATTTTACACATATAACTTGAGCCACTGCTTAACTCGCTGAGGTCTTAGCACGCATGATTGGCAAATGCTTGTTACTAAGAGGAGTCAGTCAGCGAGAGAGGAGCAGGGCAGACAAGCTGGTGCTCTGATGTGTCCCAAATGGTCCCAGAGCATTCAACCATTGGCTGCATGGATCGGCCCACTGGTGCGCTACAGCCCATTTCCTAACTCCCTCCGCCCATGCCCTAATGATCATTTAACTTTCCACTACCCGGAGGAGAGGGGGGGGGGTGGGGGCTCTGATCTATCTCGGCCACAGCATGAGGCCGTGTATTCCCTGGATACCCTGTAGGGTGATAGCACAATTTCCAGCTGAGACATGAATGTTCAGAATCTGGGCCAGGGGGCGCATTAGATCCCGGTCTATGTAGTTTAAAGTGCAGACACTTGGGAAAGTAATTACGTAAACATGAGTTAATGGCCATTTTGCGCACTGGAAACGGCATTTATACTTTGAAATGCAAAATGCACAAATTCGTGAAATTTTCCGAGCACGCCCATTAAATTGAAGGGGCTCGCCTTGTAAGAAGCTGAAGAGCGGGTCTTTCCTTGTCACTGTGCACCGCCACGTGCAAGCACTTGAAAGCAAAACGGGTAATTGTGTCCGACTCTTTTTGCTTATTTGCACTTTCAGGCTGCTCTTTTTCACTATCTGATATTGTTTCCTGCAGTAAAACAGACGCATCACAACAGAGGTCAGACGCAGAAAATCATCGCAGGACCCTGCACTTTTGCAGTATTTTTGCACATTTGCATTTTGTGCTCCTCTTGTGCATTATGTAGTAATGTTTCCTACATTAAACTAGGCCTAGCATAATTCTTGTCAGACATTGAACGTCATTGCAAGACACTGCACATTTGCCCAGTTACTCTTGCACATTTGCATTTTATGTTCTATGCAGCAATGCTACTTACAGTAAGATAAGCCCAGGACAATGGTCCTCAGACGCAGAACAGCATGGCAGGACACTACATGTCTGCAGCAGTATTTTGCATTATCTAATAGTGTTTCCCACAAATACCACAGCCAATAACTTCCCTGCACTATATAACAATATGGCGCAAAATGTTGCGCATAAGCTTTTTTGCCCCTGCAGTGCTCTGTGTACTTTTCAAGTAGGGTACGCCAGAGACATGGACATCTGTCCCTTAAGCAATGAAATTTTTTTCCTTCAAGGATGAATGGCACACTGATCATTAATTGTCACTCTCCAAAGCCTTGCAACTGTAGTGCCCGCTTCCATCAAGCACATCCCAGCACAGGAAGAACAGAGGGCTCAACGTTGGTTAGTAGGTGTGTGGCCTCTCGGTCTTTGGCCTCTCTGGGGTGAGATCGGAGCTCATTCAGAGCGCTGCTCATGCACTTGCTTCTCTGATGCAATCGCATTTAAGGGGTGAGCTAGGGGAGGCAATGAGTCTGATGGTGCAATGCACCTTTCGTGACGTCACTCTCTGTCGTGACGTCAGCATCCCCCCACTTCTTTTTTTGGACTTGTGCCCTGGGTGTTTGGGTAACACATAAGGACTGGGGCTCCCAGAGTGTCACACTCCAGTAGCTGTTCGCGCAATATTGTCCATGTTACTGGATTTCTCAAAGCCTCAGATGCCATAGCTTCAACCAATGTTGTAGTTCTGCTTTTCCCACTTTATGAATAGGCTGCGAAGTCCCAGAATGCTTGGCGCTGCTATCTGAAAAGCTGTGATTGGTTGAATTCACCCCCATGACATGAGGTCCGCTGACATCTCGGGAAACAGCCACCTGTCAGCTGAAAGTACTTCGACTGCTTGGGGTCTGATATTATCCCACTGTATAAAATTAATATTTAATATTCAGTCAGTCAACACTGAGCGAATGTGAGGAGATGATATGTATTTCACAGTATCGTAATTCTATTTATATAGCACTTAATACCCCTGATGAGGCATTGACGCACTTTATGGCAAGTATTACACTTGTAATGCCATGATATTGTGACTCTGCACAATAACATACTGTGTACTTGTTAGGCACACATTCATCCTGAAGGGTAGTTTGTCACTGAAATGATGGATGTTGATTGCTAGAAACTAATTTTATGAAACTTGGAAGGTTAAAAGGCTGAGTAGGCCTGCCAGGATTTCAAACTACGACTATGAGATCGGGCATAGTTCCCCTTAGTGAATGCTTTAATCCACTTAACCGCAAGACCTAGCAATCATGAGTCACTGCTTGACAAATGTATCTCAGCCTGTATTGCAGTGGGATGTGCGGTGTCTGACACGTTGCTACTGCTTAAACAATTTAATAAATCAAACTCCTGGATTTGGATTTGTTACTCGCCATGCTCCTTACCCATCCACTCTCTGGCACTGGCACCTATCCACAGTATTTAAAAAGCATTTGCAATGCAGTAGGTTTCGCATTTGCGAGAGTTTAAGATATTGGCATTGTAAATGACAATGCCTTTTATTTATCTTTTAAAAACCAATACATAAATAAAAGGCATTGTCATTTAAAATGCCAATAGCTCAAACTCTCACAACCGCGAGACCTATTGCATTGCAAATGCTTGTTTCTGTTTCATACTTTCTCCTAAAATTGCAAACATTATTCCTCCGGTTTCCGGGCTCCCACGACCTGGAAGCTAGCTGGCCGCCATGTTTTCCAAGGGGCTGTGTTTATGTTATACTTATCACCTCAGCCTGTTGTTGGCTCTGTAGGGAACTTTGTTTTGTATTTAGATGGAGTTAGTAGTGAAGCTTTCCTTCTCTACTGCTTTCTCTTGGCTGGTATTTTAACAACTTCCGCCGGAAGTCGAGGAGCTTTGGGTGAGGAAGATATTCCGCAACTGGAGAATTTCAGGAAGTTTGACTGTAACTGTCTTCTAGACAACTGCCCTTGTCCTTTCTTCCAGTGTTAAGTACAACAGCTGACTGGTAAATATATTTGTTTTTGGTGCACGAGTGTCCTCTGATGGTTGTTTTAGGGAATAAACATATCCAATATGCAGTTTCGTGGTGGTTTTTGATGTAAACTTTCAAAAATCTTTAGGAGCTTATATTTTTGTTTTGATTTTTAATTGACTAAAAAAAAAATTAATGGCCATAAGAATGGCCTGTAGAATGCCTTCTTGGCTAGGGAGGAGGGCCGACAATTACATATTTCCTCAGCAGTGAGTAAAGAAACTGCCAAAGAACAAGGTAAAGAAGCCAGAAAGGGTAGTGGAGGTGTAAGAGTAGTCTTGAAGAAGAACTTAAAATGATTCCTCACCTACACCATCAAGGGCTGAGTGTAGTGTGTAAGTGCACAACATGCCTTCTGGAGTATTAAGACAATCAGTAGGGATTTTGTGCATCCACTCAAATTCTGGAACTGTCCCTCACAGAAATGGGAGGAAAATACTTTTTATTGCAAATGTTTGAGGTTTGAAGTGCATTGTGAGTAAGAAAACATTATAGGATGCACACAGGGCAAATTACACCACCTTGTGTGCATCTACATGAATGGGACCTTGCTGAACTCAAAATGTTGTCTAGTCTTCAGAAATGTATAGCTTCCTTGGTTCACTGATGAGTTTCACACCTTTTCCCACCACAAATTGCATGTAGGTTGGAACAGCAAAAAATAGGAACAATGACTTGTCATTTAGAAAAATTAAAAAACCTGACTAAAAATATTTTTTCTTGAACTTATGAACTGTATTCTTTCCATCAATTGTTCTTTTTGTATTTGTCACCCCGAGTGGAACAAGTATGCCCAGAAGTGGGTTCCGTGCTCTCCATGCCACTGGAGTCAAGCTATCCTGGCTGATGAGGGGTGAAACCCCGAAACAGGTCCTAGGATGCTTGTTTCCAGTCCGGGGAGGACCTGGCCTGGCAGTTTGGGCTGGACTGTTCCCATTGGGCACAGGGTCAAGACTGATTTGCATATGGCTGGGTTCAAACTGGAATGGCATGGGGAGCAAAAAAAACTATGGATTTAGGCCCAGATCTCTGTACTGGGGTAAATGTATGACATTGTTCTGCATTCTGTCCATCAACTGTTCTTTAGGTCTCGCCTAGACGAAAGCAAAGCGAAGCTTTGCTGTCTAGGGCGAGACAACTTATGTAGTTACTTTTGGGGGAATGTGGACAGCAAAGTGCCACGCGCTTTTACTTGCCGAGATTGTACCTCGTGAGAGCGCACGCCGCCGTGCCTCATATTCCCATGCGCAAAGAAAGCCTCACTCACGCATGCGCACATACACACACTGCATACACACACGCACCCCCCCTTAAACAGACACACGCGCACACAGACAGACAGTCGCACGCACAGACACACTCAAACAGACACACGTGCGTACACCCCACCCCCACTCACCCCTCCTCTCCCTCAACACACTCACCCGTTCTGGCAGTGCTCGGCGGCGGTTCTGGCTCTCGGGCGGCGGTAGCGCTTTGCGGGGCTCTCTCACCACATGAGAGCCCCGCCTTCCCCATGCGCCCGGCCGCTCTTCACCCGGTCCCCCATCTCGGGACCGGGACTCAATCAGGAGCCTTCGTGGCTCCTCGGGCAGTAGTTTCTCTCTCGCCGCGATGGGGCGGGACTTCCGGTTGGGGCCGCGATGGGATTGGCCGGCTGCCCAACCACTTCCGGGTCGTCCCAGGCAGCGCGGCGGCCCGGCGGGAAGTTGAACAAACTCCCGGGCTGCGGTGGTGAATTAAAGGCACACGAGGGGTGGGCTCCTTCCCTAATGTAAATATGCCGAGAGGAAGGCACTCGCTCATTTTCTTGTTGCTTTTACGATTGCTTGTTATTGTTAGTGTTGAGTCAGTAAACAGCAGCCCAGTGCGGGCTGCCGTTGCCGCATGTAAAGGTAAACCGGGCCGTATGAGTATCAGAGGATTGCACATGTTACCTGAAAGGCCAGTTCCGGTGACCATACAGACCTATTGGCATCAGTACATGACATCTCATCGATATAGTCCACGGTAACAGTCGCAACTCAAGTATAAGGGAAGTTGCAAATCCCCCTGCAGTGGGATTATTAAAAGTAACTTTAAAAACGGTCTATCAACACAAGTCAAGTTTCTTTCCAAGCCTAAAAATAAAAGAAAACAAACAAAAAACCACAAAAGTGACATGGGTGCCAGAGGGTGACGTGTTGATCTATTTTGGAGCCGCCGATTCCACCTGGGACTATAGCCCTGCGGGTGAAGGCCTGCCACATCCCGCCGCCCCCGGGAATTGACGCGTTTCCTTCCCGTGGACCAGATTTAGAAAGTGAGGCCTTTCGTGGTGTCATGGCCCGCGTGCGAGGCGGAAGAGGGCGGGCCACAGCGAGTTCGTGTTGTCTCTCTTTGTCTCCTCTCTCTCTCTCTGCAGTGTGACGACATTGAGCGCCTGATACCAGGAAGAGCGAGTGCACTAGTGCAATACACTGCACCGTTGCACTTGACCGCCGAAAATGTGCGTGCCCCTTTGTCATGCAACCCGCCCGATTCCTGCACTGGCTCAGTGCGAGGAAACGCCCCCGACGCTGCAAGAATACGACGACACAGGCAGCCAGCCACTGGGTAGGCAGTTTGTCTCTTGACGGCTGTCGGTAGATGATAGTAGAGCTAGTGAAACATTAAGTCGGTTTCTTTGTAAGGTCTACCACGTCAGGCCACCGTTCTGACACACACAGCAGGGACAGAGTATAGATCTGGGTAAGTCTAATTTGTCAGCCAAGTATATCTTAGACAGGGTTGCCGAGTTTCCAATCTGCTTGTGTGTGACATTTCCAGGTTGCATTGTCCTTATGTGTGACATTTCTCTTTCTCATGTTTGACACTTTGACTGACTTCACCCACCAGTAGCAGAAACATCCTCTGGGGATAAAGTGAATTCCCAACAGCATGATGAGTTAGCACAGCCATCAGTAGAAAATTACTTCATTGTGCCCTCTCACATCATCAGGAATTCACTGCTAGCAACCTACCCCTGATGCAGCCTGCCACCATCACCTGCCTTGTATTACCAAAGGCACAGCCACCTCCTAAGATCCCTGGACCTTGAATTGCCTTTTGCCTTTATACTCACAAGAGTTAGGTCTGGTGTTGGAAACCTACAACTAAGATAACCAATGCTGAGGCATATTCCTGCTTTGGTGACCAAAAGTGAACATTTCACATTCACTCATTGAATTGTCATACCGGTAGCCCCAAAATGGTAAAAGCAAAACCACTAGTCCTGGAATGCAAATTACAAAAACAGGATTCCTACCTCATATTATCACATTAGATCATTTTAAGTTTTCTGCTAACAAAACGAAAGCTCCCATCAGCTTCTGCACTGCATTGTGCTTTCAAGGCTCTGAGGCACCACTCACAACCCGGTCAGAGCAGCAGCACTTCTACTGCGCACACAAGTCTCCTTTAGGAAACAATCTGGTGCTGTGAGGGAGGAGGCAGGGTGTCTTGCATTGAAGAAAAGATTCATTTTTTAATTATATGGATCCAAAACCGTGCGGGACTGTTGGAAGTAAGCCTATACACCAGATCTACGGATCGGAACACTTCATTACACTTCACTAGTTGACACCCCCGGAGCTTGAAGGAGAACTTGCCCTATGGGCAGTTCCTCAGAATCTGTAGAAATTGTACTCCTAGAGAGGACTACTTCAGGAATGGTGAGATTTTAAACAAGCATTAAAAATACAATAGGTCTCACCTTTGATTAAGTTAAAGCCATTTGCTTTGCTAATGGTATTGTATAGCAAAGCAAATGGCTTTATCTTAATCAAAGGCGAGACCTATTGCATTTTTAATGCTTGTTTTGCATTTGTCACCCCGAGTGGGACGGGAATGCCCAGATGTGGGTCCAGTGCTTTCCATGCCACTAGAGTCAAGCCATCCTGGCTGATGAGGGGTGAAACCCCGAAACCAGTCCTAGGATGCTTGTTTTCATTCTGGCGAGGACCTGGCATGGCAGTTTGGGCTGGACTTTTCCCATTGGGCACAGGGTCATGACAGATTTGCATATGGGTCGGTTCAAACTAGAATGGCATGTGGAGCAAAAAAACGATGAATCTAGGCCCATATCTCTGTACTGGGGTAAATGTATGACATTGTTCTGCATTCTGTCCATCAATTGTTTGTGATAACGCATAAGAAGCATCATAAAAGATACATCACATAAAGAAAGTTATCAAATAAATGTTCCACTAAAAACCTCTAATAATATAGATTCCATAAAACAAGTAAAAAAATGCAGCAGCAACAAACACTACATAAAAATAATCATACAATTTTAAGAGCTTAGCACCCATCGTTTTCTTACAAGTATAGTAATATATAGCAACCGAGAAGCAAGACCTATAAATAGTGCATACAGTATTTAAAATGTAACTTCCGACTTTTTCCTGTATAAGCAAACTGCATCTAAGTATTGGCTGATTCCTAATGTCTGCAAAATTTGATAAGCCTCCCTATATTGTCTCACATCAATAGAAATGCATAAACGTTTGAGCCAGCTCTGCCTAGGCCTATCTTACTTAGGGCAAAATCAATGTTCAACATCTTCTCTTACATGATTACAAAATACACAAGCTGCCGAGGTAAGTTGGTGGGATTTCCAACTATTTGTAACCTTTATTGACGAATAGCTAGCCCATCTTAAATTTTATGAATAATGTACGAGCTGAGCTATCAGATGGTTGAATCATGTCTAAGTACATTGCTCTTGCAGTAGTGGGCTTAAAAGATAAGAAATTTTCCACCGGCCCACAGATTTAGCCTTGCGACGGCTCCAAATAACAATTTTATTCCAAAACCCAGCCTTAACGCTGCCCTGGGCTCCATTAGCAATTGTTGGAGTGCTCCAGTACACACCCAGGCCTAGGTCATTAAGACAGACTTAGATATAGTCAAACCAGGGTGATAGCTGTGATTTACCCAGGCTCAAAGCTTCAGCTGTTGCCAGCCTATAGTGATGTGTAACTCTAGGGTGGATCACAGCCTAACCCAATATAAAATGGGTTTCAGCGACTCGAAATCACCGACCCCTTTAAGGCCTGTATCAAAAAACAACGGTAAAAAATAGGGGTGCTCTGTAGTAGTCTCAATGAAGATCTCAAACAATTGTTTTCTTTTGTGTTCAGACTTTGGTGTTTACAATCCTCGAAACGTCTGCCTCATAGAGTGCCGCAGCCTGAGCTTTTGCCCTATAAACTTCAATGGCAGGGGATGCTGTTTTGGTGGGTAATTGCCTCGAATCTCTTAGTAATTGGTGAGGCTGAGTGTAACTACACGAATTCACCTTTCTTCTGATTGTGTGATGTCCTAATTCTGCTCTTATCAATTCGGATCCCCAGATAAGAGGCACCCACTTCAATAAAAATGTACCTTAGCAACTTCTATGTTGGTCGAAAATCCTAATCTTGTTTTCTGCAGTATTCACCTCCAGGTCACTGATATCCCGGGAACTCAGAATTTGAAGCCCAGACAGGGTTAGACAAAGTAAAAGGGTGCCATCTACGAAGAGCAGTGTGGGGATGGAACAACCACCTAGCTTTGGGTAATCATGAACACAGTCGTTTATGAACAGTGGGAACAGTGTCGGTGCTAAGACACACCTATGGCGCACCCCTCGCTGCAATGGAATGTGATCAGTTAGGTCAACGCCCAGCCCCAACTTAACCTGTGTAATGGTATTATCATGTAATCTAATGAGTAAGTTCCACAAAGCATGATCCACACCCAGAGCCGCTAAAAAGGACCAAAGGTACTGCATAGGAACTAATTCAAAGGCCGCCTAAGATCCACAGAGGCCATATATAGGTTCCTAGAGATCCTGAGATATTCTGCAACAATAAGCTCAAAGCAGAAGATTTAATCTATTGTGCTCACCTTGAAGCGAACACCAGCCTGTAATGGGGACAGGGTAAAGGCATCGTCAATCTAATCCAGTCATCTAACCAGAATTTGGCAACAGAAAACTTTCTGGAGGGTATCTAAAAGGCTGATAATCATTTGGGACTTCTCTATCATGCTTTTTGTAAAATGGGATACTCTCTGCATTTTTCGAAGAGTCTGGGACTTTCCTGCCTGCCAGTAACTTATTACAAGGTACATTTATATATGCTGCCCATACAGATGGTTCAGATCGAAACAAGTCACTGGGAAATCTTCCAGGGCCCGGTGCCTTCTCAAGGCAGCATACCCTGGATAGCTCCAATGACTTCTTGAAAGGTAAACAATATAGGGTGATTACAGTAACGTTCTCCAAGTCGAGCACTTTTGTCACAGGTACAACCAACTCTGTACTAGGTTGAGATTAAATTGCAGAAAAATGTTCCACCGACTATTGTTGGTTATATTACTAAATCTACAGGGTTGGGGGATATAGGGCAGCTGTGTGCAAAGATGTAGCAAAATGTCTGAGGAACTTTATTTTGTGTTGCCTTGACCAGAGCCAGCTAATTAGGGTCTACCCAGCTCTGTTTGGTGGATACAATAATAGGATTGTAGTGCTTACGAGCAGCACACATTTCCTCATGGACTCGCTTTTTGACAACTTCAATTAGTTGGCCTTTCACCTTCGGACACTCCTTGGAATACCATACCGGAGTCTGTTGAGAAGGGGCTTTTTTTTTTTTAACCTTTTTGGGCCTTAGTACAGTGGAACCTCAGAGCAAAGGGCAATAAATAAATCATTGTGCTGGTCCAACAATAAAGATGTATCACAAGGATATTCAGTTAATGATTCAAAAGTATTGTGAAAAGCATCATAAATATCTGTTAGAGTTCCCATATCAAGACACAGTTTAGACCATTTTAATTGATTTCCTGTTATTGCCCAAGGTTACAACTGTCTCTGACTTAGGACCCAGGGTGGTAGGGTTCCTCAAAGAGAAACCACCCAGAGTAAGCCTCATTGTATTGTGATCACTACATAGTGCCTGATTTAAATCTCAGGTGACGGGTTACTCTGTCACAACAGTGATGGATATCCCATCCGCCGAAATATAAGTCCCATAGGATATAATGAGATTTACATTTTGGCAGACGGGATATCCCGTCCGCTGAGATGTAAATCAGGCCCATAATCAATTCTACTTTGTAAAAGGCCTCGGACAAATCTATGATCACACATTGTATCAGACAAAAACCTCCCATTTCATGCACGCATACCATAATTCAATGTTCTTGCCAAAAGCGGTGTAGCTACAGCTGGCCAGGATGATAAGAGTTTGCTCGCTAATAAGGGCATGCCTCAAGCTTCAAACCAATTACAGAGGCTAAACCATCTAACGGCTCAGAGATGGTATTATATAACCAGCAATTAGGAGTGGTGAGCTATCTACTCTAATGGCAAGATGATTGGCGAGTAAATGTAATGTAGGAGATCCTTTATTACACTTTACTGAGCTTTTGGAACCATTATAAAGATCTAGTACCATTTCTACCCCAAACGGACAGTCCCAAGTTGTCATTACCATTAATATATATATTTTTTTTATAGTTGTCTGGTATGTTTTTAACCCATATTAGAAGACCACCTGATGGAAGCCCGGCCTTAGAGGCTACAGATTCAATACTGAAATTAGGATATCACAACCTAAAATAATATTCCACAGCCCATTTTTCTTTCAGAAGTATAATATCATGTGAATTGAATTGATGTACGTTCCCCACTCGGGATTCATCATATTCTCCTTCAAACCCAAAACATTCCACGACAATAATAGAAAAGGAGACACAAGTTCATTTGGAGTTGTGCCCGGCTCATAAGGGGGAATAAGTGGAGTTATCTTAGAAATAAAGTTAGCAATATGCTTGTGATCGTGGTACACGTGGCACAGTAATAAAGTGAGTCGAAATTGGGCTTTCTGGATCATACTCTATTAGCGAAAAGTTTCTCTCTAGTTGAACACCCTTGCCTTCATTAATCCCGGCAAGCATAAGTCTCCTGCGAAGTATAAATTTGGAATGGCTCTAAACAAACAAGGTCTCTCGCCGAATTGTTTTTTTTTTTACAACTCCGCTTATTCTTGAGAGCTGGCAAGATGGTGATGTTAGCACTGCATACCTTTAGATGATGCCCTATTTTAGGGAAAAACACATTCTTTATTGCACAGCACATTTTTCCAACAAGAAACAACATATGGCTACAGAGGTAACCTATTTGGCTACAGATCATAAGGTTATGATGCCACCCTCAAAAGAGCGTGTTTGTTATTGTATTTATTTCTAAATTATGTTAATTTATTTTTATATATGAAATATTATCTGCTTTTTTGGGATGTACGACGTTACGACGCGTACCATAACAACGCGTGCTTTAACAACGCGTCCCTTACAACGCAAGTCGTTACCACGACTTGCGTTGGGGGCGCGGATTGAGAATAGTATAATTTACTATTCTAACACCAGTCCCCGTGGACACTAGGGAAGGTGTTGGAATAGTAAATATACTATTCTTAATCCTCTAGCACCCTCCAGCGCAAGTCGTGGTTACGACTTGCGTTGTAACGGACGCGTTGTGAAAGCCTTGCGGAGTAAAATCCGCGTTGTAAAGGATGTTCCCCGCTTTATTGATCTTTGTTGATGACTTTTAAGGTCCATACCAAAAAAGTACATTTGAATAAACAGCATACAAGATGTCTTATCATTCTTCTTTTTTTACGCGAGACTTCGAACTTAAGATCAAGAGACAAGACTGACCTGTGAGGGTGCAGAAGGTTTGGGAGTGACACAAAAAATGTTTTCACAGCTTGAATGCATGAAAGGTTTTGGCTGCTTTGGTGTAGGCAAAAACTGTAAGCGGTCAAGCAAAAAAGGTCCTGCGACAGAAGCAGTACTAAATAAGGAATGGCAACATTGAAAACCTTGTCTGTGTGTTGAGGAGTCTACTTGGGCAAGAGGAGGTTCATATTTTCTGCTCCCGGATATCTTTTACTTCCCTCCAATTCATATTTCTGATTATTTACCTTGGGTATGGATTTGGATGTGGTATTGAGAATGGATGCACTACTGCAGCACACCAGGCAGTTTGCTGTTGCTTTGACAGTGCAAGTAAGGGTGTAACAACTTGTAGAACTGAATGTGGTTTCATGAGTGCATGCACTGGTGCAGCACATTAAGGAATTGACAGTCGTTTTAAGAGTGCAGACAACGTTGTAGCACAGAATGATGTTGGTTGTAGCTTTAAAGTGCAAGATCCTGTGCCGCACAGAATACAATTTGCCATGGTTTTGGAAGTACATGCTCCATGAGATACAGCATGGTACTGGCCATGGTTTCAGTCTGAGCACTGGTCCAACAGTGTGGAATTGGCAATGGTTTTGAGAATACAGGCACCATTGTAGCGCCGTATGGTTGTGGCTATGGTTTTGAGAGTGCCCGCACCAGCGCAGGACTAGATGGTGTTGACTGAGTGCGAGTGCAAGTTCCAGTGCATCACAATATGGTGTTGCCATTGTTTTGAGAGTGGCTGCACCAGCACAGCATGGCATTGGCAGTGGTTTTGAGATTGCAAGCACCAGTACAGCGCAGTGGGTCGTTACCTGTGGTTTTGATAGCAGAGTCGTAATGAAACACAGTATGCAACTGGCCATGGCTTTGAGATTGCTGATACCTATGCAACAGAATATTGAATTGGCTTTAGGTTTGAGATTGCAGGCACCTCTGCAGCACAGTGTGGGGTTGCATGAGGGTCAGAGTGGACCAGGCATACACCATTGTAGCAGTGACTTCCGGTCATTCCTTAGGAGTATAACATTGGCTGGGGTGCTGGAGAAAAAGACACATTGATCCTGCCCGAACTCCTGGTAGCTACTCCATGTACAGTACTGGATAAGGACTTGGTGAGCTTCAGTACTCTTGCACTTTGCGGGCAGGTCATTGTGCTGGCCATCTCGTCTGTCTGAAGGAGACATTGCCGAGTGGCTCTGAAAAGAGTAATAACTTGCTGGAAAAGACGGCCTGTTTCTGATCCCTGTCATCTGCTACCTCACTACATGGTCACAAAGTGAACAATACTGTCTGAGCTTTAACTCATGATTATTACTGTTGTAGTTTCTCACATTGTTTCATTCTCTTCTTCCAGGGAGGATCAATCTGTGTTTCGGGTTCGAGGGATCGAAATGTCAGCGTCTGGGATCTAAAGAAGTTGGGCCAGGATGGTGAGAAAGTCCTGGTGAAAGCCCTAGGTGCCAAGAGTAGTGGTACCCACAAGGTACAGTATTAACTTCTAGAGTGTCCCTGGTATTGGGTGCTTCAGTTCCATGAGAGGGCGGGGGAAAGAGGTCTGTTAATACCCAGGGGCACCAGACTCTTCCTTTCACCTCTGAAGGCCTTCCTTCAGAGGTACACTGCACCCAGTTTATCACCTATGGCATCGTGAACCAATAGGTGTGACCACCTTTCCTCTCCTTCTTCCTAGGGCTGGGTGTGGTCTCTGGCATCACGTGAGAACAATCTGTGCTCGGGATCGTGGGACAGCACCATCAAGCTCTGGGACATGGGGGCAGAGGGGCAGCTGTCTAGGGAGATAAGGTAACTGCACATTGGCACGTCCCTTTGATACCCCACTCCCTTTATAGCTAAACCTCGGCACCTAAGGGAGTCTCCAGTGATCCCTGACCTAAGTCGGGGACTACTCTTGGCGAAGACCTTAGGAATTGCTATGTGAGGGTGGCTTGATCCTCCAGCGTACCCCAAAGTGCTGGACTTCAGTCAGTGTCCTCATATCTAACTGGCTTTAGTACTGTACCCTCAATTCTATAAGCAGACACTGGCTTATTAGCTAACTGTAGACCCTTAGGGTGTGCCCGTTCAGGGACCTGTGGGCTTTTTGCTCAGATTAAATTATTTCTATACATTTATTCTACTTATTATTTCATACATCTTGTGTGGCCAGGGTCTCTTTGTGTTCCTATGACCTATTATGTATCTGCATTTGGGCAATGATGCACTAACTCACTGCACATATTTACATCCTTCTTGTTATTAAATATCCATTTGCCAAAACTGGGAGGGGATCTTTCCATTTAAGGAAGCAGAGAAATTATGCTCCTCTGTGTTCTTAACATAGGGAGTCATAGAGGCTCCATAGATGGAAAGTGAGATTTTAAACCAGATGTTGGAGGGTAAATTGGGGAGGAAGGAGTTTTCCTGTGCATGATTAGAGTGTTCCATTCACAAAGAAGGGATACTTTCCAGTCATGCAGAGCAGGGATTCTATGCTCCGGGGATAGGATCGTATCCACTCAAAACTGATGTTTTTCTCTCTTCTGTGACTTTTTAGAGGGAAGACTGCTGTACTGTGCCTGTCGTACCAGCCGGATATCCTGGTAGCAGGCTCTTACGATAAGAGGGTCACTGTATATGACCCCCGAGGTGAGGTCTTTTACATTCCAGTGCTGTAAGTTTAAAAGATCACAAAATGTCTGAAATCGAGCAACTTGTTTTAAAGATAATACCTCTTAAAACTGAAATGTCAACCTAAAGCTCCACAATGACCAGCTAGCTGTGGGCGACGATATGTGCATTTCAGAATAATAAAAAGAGTTAAACCATAAACCTAATACCCCATAACACCTCCACATTCATTGGTGGTGCTTTTTGCCAGCGGAGTACTTGAGTGCATAATCCCTCTTGAGTCCTTCTGTAATAAAACACTCTTGTTCAGATATGCTTAGCATTTCCACTTCCTTTTTTAAAAGTCATAATAGCGGCTGGGGTATACACTTAGCAACTGTCCGCCTGACTTGGCCTTGCCCCTCCGACCATCTTGCAAATTTAACCCAATGACACTCTGTGATTTCTCGGGCTTGCTCTGTCACCATTATATTTCAGAATAGGAGAGGCATCCGTAATGATCTGTGCCCTGTCAAAAAGTTAATTGCCATGTTCACCTCGGAACTGGCTCTTCTAGTGAGCAGGAAAACATAGCAGAAGGTAGTCTAATGTGTACTTTCTGTTCAACAAGCCCCAATCACACAGTACCGTGAATTTGTGGACCTTTAAAAAAAGATAGAAAATCGAAACTTTATTTTGGGAGCCCCACTTTAAAGATTTAACACCCTTTTTATCTTTTTACTTTGCACCTTCACAGAAAAAAACGGTAAATGGCCAATACATATTACATTCTTACACCAAGCACTCCGTTACCACCATAGTTTGCTGTCAAGATAAAATGTAGGGCGAATGTCTGTTCCACCAGTCTAGAGCTGACCTAGAGAAAATACCTCAGCTATCTATACCTCATGCCCCAGCATATCAGTGATGATTAAACATTTACCGTTCAGATTAGGGACTGGTGTAATTTATTGCTTTTTTTTTTATAATACATTGGTTCAACAATTGGCTCGCAAGAATGTAGCTTTTATTATAAAAAGTCAACTGAAGGGCTTCCATTTAAATAAATAAATAAAAACATCTAATTGGACGTTTGTTACAGGAGAGTAAGTGGTATTACTGATGCTTTGTGTTGATTAATGACTTATTGGCTAATTGTGTTATGCGAATTTCTTGAACTATGGCTGAAGCTATTAGATACTTGCTGTAAGTGATCTATTTGCTGGTGTTCAGGATGTGGGGAACACACAAAACGAATTTATTGCATCATAAGAACATTGTAAATCGAGTTAAGCCCTGAAGTGATTTTCAGGGCCCCTGGACTTATAGTGGAGGACCACATATTTGGCAGGATTGACTAAATTATCCTGTAAGAAAAAGGCAAGCTAATTATGTGTCCTTCTGCGACTGATTTCTTTAGCAATATTATCTTACTATTTTGTCTTATTAACAACATAGATACAAAAGGGATCCCAAACTTTATGCAAAATACAAAGGTTTCTTAATTAAGAAAAGTATGCAATTTATTTTATGCATCACCCATACTAACACTCCATACGTCATAAGGCCATGCTTTACTTTCTGTGTGCCTACGACTGGAGTGATCGGTGAGCCCTCATTTTGTTGTCTAAGTCCATTTAATCATCTAATGATTATTTTCAGCTGTTCTTTTATATTTGCAAACTGTTTTTCCCTACTGTTTTTAGGGTAAAAACACATCCCCAAATACCCATGCTCCTTTATTTGGTCAACAGGTCTGTCCACAGTGGACCACACAAATGTTTTTAAGACTTACATTTTTGTTTTTTTAAGTATTGATCTTGAATGTGTTAACATGAATTAAGCATTCGAACACTGAAAGTAAGCATTGGAGTCCACTGGCACTTAGCACAAATCAGAACCCCCAACCATGAAGGGAAACTGGGACTCAGCCAACCCGTTCCGCCCTTAAGCAGCTTGTATAGATATTTTTGAGGTTATGCATACTATTGTTTTATCCCATTTTCTGTTGGTTGTTGGAATACAGCTAACAATCTTTGCTCAACCTTCACCAAGCATAGGTATCACAAGTTTAATTAATAGTGATTAACAGTGTCAGGTGCAAGTAATACAAGATCGATGAACTTTGAACTTCATTTGGCACTGGGTTCACACACATTATTGTATTACTTTCTTTTAAATAACATATCTTATTAAGGTTTTTCATTTTTAAAATAAAAACTTTACAGAATGATTGATACATATGTAGCAATAATCGTATAAAAACAAGCATGCTGATCAATGCAAAAGCATAGATTATTTACCTGCATGCAGGGCGGTTCACCATGGATTAACAAGGTATGGTGACTGTTCTCCTTCTCTTATTTTCTATCAGTTACAATCAATAATAACCTGTCTGTATAGAGATCTTTCCAATTTCTCCTCTAGCTGTATGTAAAAGGGCCTACGTTACCTTTTCTGTACATACTTTTCCCTGTTCAAGTTTGTAATGATTCCCATCCTACTTACTGCCTGTTTTACTTGTTGGTAGAGAGCAACCCATAAAATTATTACGGGTGAAAGCATCTTTACCCGACCTGGTTTTGACCATAGGAATAGGTCACAGTTGTCGTTCTACAGACCACATGCTCAGTGCTCTTTTCAGAATTTGCATACAGTGTATAGTTTCTTGATGGAAATGAGTAACACATTGGAAATTATTATAAACAAATTAAGTTTATGGATTAGTTAATTACCATCATCATTACAATTAATTCATAGCAAAATATAACAATTGTTTAACCAGAATTTAATAAAGTCATGGTTTTGAAATTAGTTATAAAATCAGACCATTTGTTGGATGTTCAAATGCAATGACTAATAGGCGGGTGTGTTTCTACCCAAATTGCTGAAATAACATTGTCAACTAATAAGGCGTGGCCTTAAATATTGCAATGGCAAGACCTCTAGGTCCATTCGAAAGAGAATTCTGGAATAACCTAATCGACGATACTCTGGTGTCACAATGATTGTAATAGCAGCCCAAAAGAAAAATCTTCTGCATACAACCCCAGTAGAATTATTAATGGTAGGCTTGACCCTGTTTGTAGGGTCACCCCAGATTATTGCCTTCATGCTGAACACGTTTTTGTTGTCTTTTAAGACTCTGTGCACTTTACGTCTGCTAGTGGTAAAGTGCTTGTGCTCTCCCTTGAAAACATGGTAACATTTTTATACACCTGATTGGTACCTTTAATTTCCTTATAAGTCCCTAGTGTATGATACTATAGAATATAAATAGAAGTTTATGCCAGGCCCAAACCTTCACTTTTTATATTTGCACCTAAGGAAGGCACTTAAAACTCATATTTATGTCACGTTTGATAAACATGTTCTGAAAGGATGCACACTCCTGTACACATTGTGATTTTAAGTGTGTAAAAGTTCTATAGAAGTTTTTAAGTATTGTGTGTTTTGCAAAGATTCTAATTACTCATGCAAATAAAGACTATTCATTAATCATTTCTTTAAGCTCACAGGGCAGGGTGCATGATATTTATAATTTAAGAAATGTGCGGGGTACCATAGAGCAGGGTTTGAATTTAGCCCTCATAACTGCTAAATATACGCACGCTAGAGCTAATAACTTGTACATTACATACGTAGATCTTAGCTTCGCTTTCGACTGCGTAAGGCATGACCTTTTATGGCAAACACTTGGGGACATAGGGCTGGACATAAACATTTTAAATTTCATTAAACAACTTTACTTTGGTGCGGGCCCGTGTTAGATATGGAAAGAAGGGGGAATGTACAGATTTTTTTTGGATCCACAGAGGTGTTAGACAGGGGTGTATTTTGGCACCTCTGTTGTTTAATCTGTACATTAACGGTGTGGGGGCTAAATTGGTGCAGAGTTATAACGATTACCCTGTTATTAAGGGAAGACCCGTACCGATATTGCTCTATGCCGACGATGCGGCTATCCTTTCACAGACCAAGAGGGGACTTCAAAGGGCCGTTGATACCTTTGCACTTTTTATGACTGAACGGGGCCTCAACATAAACATTTCAAAAACCTTCACAATGTCCTGTGGTATGAGGAAAGTGAGAGCTCCTTGTAGCATCTTCTTAGAAAATAAACCACTGGAAGTAACAGATACTTTCTGTTACTTAGGAGTTCTCTTTGATCGTCGCAGCATCTAGAAACCTGCAGTGAATGCCAGAGCCCTTTTGTTTAATAAAGCCATTGGAGCTCTTTTAAACTTTTCCCAAAAAATAGGCTTAAGACCTCCTAGGGAGCTCCTTCAGGTATATAGAGCAAAATGTGTTTCGATAGGTACATACGGTGCTGGCCTGTGGGGATGGTTATCGGCTGAAGTAATTCAATGTACAGAAAACAAATGTTTACGCTACCTTTTAGCATTACCGCCGAGCACGTCTACTTACGTACTTCACGAGGAACTGGCAGTAATGTATATCACTGACATCATAAGGGTGGCTCCAATATTACTCTGGCATAACATCTGGACCAATCCGGCCACCTCCCTTAATAGAATGATAATAGAGGACTGTCTACAAAGTCAGGGAGTAAAAAATGTAAAGTGGTTCTCCTATATTAAGAGCTTTGTAAACAACATCGGCCACCAAGAATATTTCCAAAATCCTTCATCATTGGACCTGGTGTCGAGGCCAACCTTAAAAAAGCTCCTGATGGAGCACCTGGAAATTAAGAGATGGGGTAATGAGAGGTTAAAAATAACAGTAAAAAATCATGATGCTGTCATCCTCCACAACACTATCCAGCTCTATCTCTTAATAGTTCAACCTTTTTATGACCGTAGACTACTAACTTATTTTAGGTTGGAAACATTTTTTAGGATAATTATGCTCCCAATATGTAAGGAATGGTCCAAGGAGAAAGTAATCTGCCCATGTGACATGTCTTCCTTCCAGTCTAACATGCATTTTACCTTTTATTGTACCTTTTACGCACATCCAAGGAGACAAATCTTAAGGCCCCTATTGCGTACCTGGGGAGTGCGAAAGTCTCGTGAGGCTTATAATAAATTGCGTTGTTTGTTTGGCCGATCACCATACAATTGTCACAGTAACGGCTTTTTTGAAAGTAGTATTAAGATTACGACGCTCTAATGTATTAGATTAACTGGCCTCCCATCCCAAAATTTTAATGTATTTTTGTGTAGTTTGATAGGTGGTTTCGCTATTTTAATCTAGATACTAAATATTTTAATGAATCACTGTGTATTTTATGACTTTGTTTGTAATTATGATGAAATTCAAATAGATGTATTTTATTGTATGCTTTTATGAACTGTTTTTACAATTCGAATAAAGCTTTTTGAACAGAACAGAAATTAGTTATAAAATCAGACCATTTGTTGGCTCTTCAAATGCAATGACTAATAGGCGGGTGTGTTTCTACCCAAATTGCTGAAATAACATTGTCAACTAATAAGGCGTGGCCTTAAATATTGCAATGGCAAGACCTCTAGGTCCATTCGAAAGAGAATTCTGGAATAACCTAATCGACGATACTCTGGTGTCACAATGATTGTAATAGCAGCCCAAAAGAAAAATCTTCTGCATACATCCCCAGTAGAATTATTAATGGTGGGCTTGACCATGTTTGTAGGGTCACCCCAGATTATTGCCTTCATGCTGAACACGTTTTTGTTGGCTTTTAAGACTCTGTGCACTTTACGTCTGCTAGTGGTAAAGTGCTTGTGCTCTACCTTGAAAACATGGTAACATTTTTATACACCTGATTGGTACCTTTAATTTCCTTATAAGTCCCTAGTGCATGATACTATAGAATATAAATAGAAGTTTATGCCAGGCCCAAACCTTCACTTTTTATATTTGCACCTAAGGAAGGCACTTAAAACTCATATTTATGTCACGTTTGATAAACATGTTCTGCAAGGATGCACACTCCTGTACACATTGTGATTTTAAGTGTGTAGTAGTTCTATAGAAGTTTTTAAGTATTGTGTGTTTTGCAAAGATTCTAAGTACTCATGAAAATAAAGATTATTCATTAATCATTTCTTAAAGCTCACAGGGCAGGGTGCATGATATTTATAATTTAAGAAATGTGTGCTTAATAGAAAAGTTGAATTTTAAGTTACTAATCCTGAAAATGCCACTATTAGAAAGTTAAAGTAGACGAAAAAAGTGATAATGGAATGCTTGAATTAATCTCATATACAAGTAAATCTTGCCCCTGCTCCAACGAGAACAGTCCAGCCCAAACCACCAGGCCAGGTACTCCCTGAACTGGAACAAAAGCAACCCAGGACCAGTTTCGCCCTATTTAGGGGAGCCAGGTATAGCTTGGTTCCAGTGACACAGTTTGCATGAGACCCACGTCTGGGCTTACCTGTACCACTTAGATCGACATAACTAAAGTTCAGAAAAAGTAGTTGATGGATTGCTTGAATTAATCTCAGCCACTGGTAATCTCTCAGGCCGTATCCCTTTCCATCGTTATTTTGTAAAGCATGCCTCCCCAGTTTGGACACAGCCACATTTGTAAACTTTTCGAGGCTGGCATTGTTCTTCCTAAACAAAATGTGCCTGCCCTGCCACTGACAAATGCAGCTCACACCTAGGCCTGCCTGCCTTTGCCCCCCTAGATAGATTGGAGCCAGAACCAAGGAAAAGGGGAGGTTAGACAGAAGGGGGCATTCCCCACCCGCAGGCTGGCACTAGGTATAAGAATAATACCCTCAGAACCACTCATCAGAACACTCTTGAACTGTGAAAGATTCAGAAAAAGAACTGCCATGCTGTCTGAAAGAAAGAAGACTGAACCTGCTTCTTGCTTAAACCCAGGATCCACAGAGGTGACTCCGAGGGTCATTTAGCTGACCTGCTGTTTCAGCTACAGAAACACAAGACGTTCCAGAGGGCATCTTACAACTGCCCAGCTGACCCGTTCCAACTGGACCTGCAGGAGCCCTGCTGCTGGCCTCTGTTAGAGTGAGTTGTGATCCCCAAGAGGCGCCCCACTAGGTCCTGGACCCTTGGCTAGCATCAGAGTGTACTCCTCCTACTCAAGACTACAACTACAGGTGAAAATCCAGACGCTTGGCGCTGTTCGCTACTTTGAGCAGGCTCCTCTTGTCAGCAATGATCTCTGCATCTTCCTCTTCCCACCAAAAGTCTCCTGCTAACGCAAAGTTTCAGTGGCAACATGCTCCTTGCGCTGACAATGATCTCTTTGTGGGCCTTGCTAACGTGAAGCTCCAGCTAAGGCTCCTTGTGTGGACCTGGATGGAGGAAAGTAAACTCTCCATGGGCCGTACAGGAGCCCTGTATCCGACCGTTGCAACTCAATTTGTGACTTTGACCCGGTCCAGCGCGATCTATTAACCACACGTGGTGCTTTGTGGCTCTATTTTAACCACAAAACTTTAAAAATGTATAACTCTGGTTTTACTTGTTGGAGTTTCGTCATTTTGGTGTCACAGTATTTATAAAAATTTACTCTGTCTAAATTGGATTAGGATTATACTAGTGTGGTGTTTTGACCTTATTATTGTTTGAGTGCTGCATAAATACTATATATGTCTCTAAACTCTGGAAATATCAAAATATTACAGTCCCTGGTGTTAAATATCTTATTTATGCTAGTCCACGGGTCACAGCTTCTTGAGTATAGCCTGTGACCGTAAGACTGGGGAATGTGAATCACTCTATTTTCCTGTAACTGAATGCGTAGGAAAACCTTCAAATCACCTCCTTCCGTGTTCACTAGTGATTCTGCTACATAAAACCTCACACTCTGATCGCATTAGTGTTTCCTACTGCTATGCCTGATCCTGGAAAGTTAGGCTCTGAGAAGTTGCGATCCGCAAGCAGCAACAAGACTTCCTGTTCCAAGTATGTTTAAGAACTGATTGCAGTATCAGCATATCTACTCTCAATTGTTTTCTGAAATTTCTTTTGAACTGTCCTCAACTAATTAATGTTTTTAAAAACAGAAGACATATTATTAATCTACTAGGTATTACATTACCAGATATTTAATTAATACCAATATTTATGTATTTAGTTGTGATCTTATTTTTGGTGCAACTTACACTTCGAAAATGTTTCTTAGTGCTACAGAATGGTGCATTTGACTGGCTGTATGTCTTGCACAGAGGCATGTGCATGAGAAAAGCCAGCTTTTCAGTGAGTTCCTGAATTTAATCGGAGAGTTTTCAGAATGGTTTCAAAGGGGAGTTACTTCCACAATAAAAGCCCTTAAACACAGGAGGCTCCACCACCACATTTAAAGTTACTTGGCCAATGAAATTTCCAAATTGGCGGTATTTTGTGATCCTTGATCGAGGGTCTGAACATGTGTACTGATTTTCTTTTCTAGTTATTATTTTTGCCAAGAATCTTAGGCATAATTTTGTGAAAGATTTTATATTTAAAGCAAGCTGACTTGAAAATGATGGATTTTTGCACATGTAGCAAGTAAAATTAATGAAGATAATCAGTCACAGGCAATGTATTAGGTTAAACTGGCACCTGGTTAAAGCAGCTTGGGTGTTATTGTCAAAGTTTCTCCAAGACTGTATGAGTTTATTGGGGACGACAATTCTGTTAGAGAAGGCTAGAACTGTGAAAATTCAGCAGAGAGCCCATAGTTGATAGCTGCATGTCTTTCTAATGGCTCAATTTGCTTTTCAAGACATAATCTGGTATCTAGTAACACGCCTAGATTTCTGACTGTAGGGACTGGGTTTGGGGCATTGTCCCATTGGCAGGGTGGGGTGGAGGTGGGAGGGGGTAGAAAGTTGAGTCCCAGTGATTGAATTTGTATTTTATTATTTGAATTTCAGAATGCATTGGTTTGATGTGAGGTAGTTTTGAGTTTTGAGTCAACTGGAACTGACAGCAAGCTAGTCTAGCAGATCGGCTGCCGGGGTCATCCTTTAAGTTTATAATTAGTTGGGTGTCAACTGATCAAAAGTGATCAAATTGAACTGATGCAAAAGTAAAGCCAAGTTTTTAAATAAATGTTGACCAATAGTGGAGGCAGGGTCGACCCTGTGGGACTCCTCAACAGGGAGGAAACATAGCAGAATAAAAAAGCATAATTTATTTGTTGAGTTTTGTTGGTAGTAAAAGATTTTAGCCAAAGGAGGGCTGTGTTTTTTTTTTTATGGCCAAAGCCAAAGGAGGGCTGTGTCTTTAGTAGCCAAACGCTTTGGGCGACACAGTAGGGTGCCAAAGACAGGGGTTAAATCAAGGAGTATCATTACTCAACATTCACTGCTATTTGCTAGCATATTAAGATTGTCTGTTACCGAAATTAAGGCTGGTAGGGTTCCAGGAACTGCTCCTAAGCCTGCCTGAGGTTTAGCTAATAGTTTTTTTCTCATAGATGCCCACCTTTTCTAGGAGTTTTGTCAACTAAGGTAGCAATCATATGGGGTGGTAATTGGCAGGGTCCTTAGCATTGTGGGAAGGTTTTTACAGTCCAGGATGCCCAACTGCTGATTTAAATTTATGGCCTCTCCGGTCATTAGAGATGTATTCATATTTTTCATAATAAAAGAGGTAATAATTCAGCTAGAAGATTTTATTCTTTCAGTTTGTCAAGCAGGAAACCTGGGATGGGTTGGTCACCATTAGTGCTTTCGATCCGCGTGAAATGTAAAAAGATTATATAGTGGTCAGTCCTGGGTAATTAATTTTTTACTCTATCACTTGTATCCCCTGGTCTTTCTGCCCACGATCAGGAAGGCAGGATGGAAGTAAATCCTCCAGTCTCCCCCTCACGGGCAGGATGAGGAGAAAGATTTTTTCCCTCCAAGGGGGATAGATTGGAGGTAAACCCATGACTAAGATCTCATTTGAGGGGTTAAGCCAGATTCCTGGACACGTCTTTTTGAAATAATATCCATGTTTTCTATTGGGCTGTCTGCCCCCAATGTTGGCGGGCGTCAGAAAGGCTGTGGGGCTCTTTAGGAGTGGAGGTCAGTCCTGCTGTAAGGTGGGCCCTGCCATCCAATTTTTTAAAGCCATTCTGTGTGGGCTAGTGGGCTTTCTGGAGTTATGGTAGGTACGGGATATCCCACTGTTTTGTTTATTTAGGTGGTCGCAACGTGATATCTTATAATTACATGGGACCAAATCCTCGAAAATAAATCAGAGATCCATGTTTCGATTAAGCATAGTATTTCAAGGTGGTCAATGTTATTTAGTGCATTTATTAGTGCACCAATTTTAGCCTGCTTTGACCCCTTGATTGACTTTAATTGTATTGCTAATATAAATATAAAACATTGTGGCCACTTTGTAGGCGGTTTACTGTTGCCTCCAATTCATATTGTGAAAACTGTGTTAATAATTCATGAAGGTATAATCTATGTAATCTGTAATTGAACAAGTAAAAGGTGATTGATGTGTATAAAGCGCTGATGAGACAGAAATAATTTGACCATTCTTTTCTCATGCAGCTATCCAGCCTTTAGTAAAAAGCCGTAAGGTCCACTCCAGCGCTGTGCTTTCCGTCTCAGCTGATGAACATTACATCCTGTCAAGCAGTGAAGACAGGACTTTAGTTGTCTTTGATCGGCGGGCCAACAGTGTGCTGCAGCGGCTCCAGGTACGGTAATGGTCTGCTTTTGACAGTCTTACAGTTGTTAGCAGTTGCTTGGTGAGTTTCTGTAACCTTAATTTTGACTTTAGGGCCTCTTCTTTATATTTTACTAATGCCCCATGATTAACTTGTGCTTGTGCATCCTGCAAGAGCAGATGGAATATGAGTAAAATCCACACCTGCCAATCAGTTTCCATTATGTCTCCAGGTATTTGCTGTTAGGGTGTCTCATTTGTGCTATTATGAGTATGTATGAATGGATGTCAGAAGTAATATGTGCCATTGCTGGGTTCTGGCTCATATACAGAGATAGAAAATGTGTATGATTTTAATGAAACTACCAATGCCAGTTTCCCTATTTGCGTACCGGCCACATACCGAAATGTTATTGCAAATTTTTCTTTGGGTCAGGCTCTAGTTATTTCTCACTCTATATGTATGCGCGGATGTGTTTTTACTTCATAGTTTGACTTATGGTAACTGCTATGACCTAGAAGGCTTCAGGATTATTTCATGTATCAATTGCTCGATGAAACGGAAGTTCTGCCATTTTTGCCTAAAGTGGTCTTGATATTGATGCAAGCCTTCTTACTTTCTGACTTAAATTTCCAGCTGGAGTCCTACCTGCTGTCTATGTCCTACCAGTCTCCAGAGATCTGGGCAGGTGACAATCACGGACTTATCCACGTCTTTGAGAACAGAACCGGCAGCTACCAGCCCATCAGGGTTTGTATAGGCACCTCATCGATATTCTGACTTAAGAACCAGCATAATTATTTACAGGACAGTCTAGCTATCATGTACATATTTCCCCAAGAGCCACTCACTTGGGTATTTAAATTTGGAGAAGTGTATTTCTTTGAAAAAATTTAGTTGATTGAGCTACACCCAAAGATGGGTTCCCTTTATCTTGTTTCCCTGGAACTTGTTTCTGGCCCAAAGTCCGCCTTGTAGTATTTTTGTGTTCAATTGTAATGTGTTTGGAAAGGCAAAAAGCAAATGATTAATGTACTGCTTCCTCTGTGGTGTCCTGTCCCCTGTACTGTACTAGCTACTCTGCCCCTGACTCATTTGGATTTTGATGTAATGTCCCCCCCAGCCTCCTTGCATCTCATGAATTCATATCTAGTGGGGATATGTTCTGACCAACTGCTATTGAGTTAGAGCTAAGACATATTTGTATAAGTTTGATTCTGTCCTGTGATAACACTCCACGCTGTCCCCATCAGAGAGTAATCAATCGATCAATCAGGTAGATCTTGTCTAGCACTGCTAATCACCTGAGAGGGTATGCAGGTGCTGTGCTGCAGTGTCAGTTGAAGACCCAGGTCTTGTGTCCCTTCCTGAATTAGGTCAGCGAGGGTGAAGTGCAGAAGTGGCGGGGAAGGGTGTTCCAGGGCTTGGCTGCGAGTGGGTGAAGGAGCGTCCTCCTGTGCGGAAGCAGAGGATGTGTGGTATCTGGGTGAGTTAAGTGGAGGTTCCTGGGAGGAAGGTGGTTCATGTAGGCGGGTTCTTGGCCGTGACATGGGTCAGGAGCTTGAATTGGTATCTTTCTAGATGGGGAGCCAGTGGAAGCCTTTCAGGTGCTGGGTGATGTGGGTCCACTTAGGCAGGTTGAGGATCAGTCTGGCTGCTGCCTTCTGAATCATCTGGAGTCTTCTCATGAGTTCGGTCGTGGTGCCTGCATAGAGTGCGTTGCCGTAGTCCAGCCAGTTGAAGATGAGGACCTGCGTCAGTTTTCCTGGTGCTGATGGGGATCCACTTGAAGACTTTGTGGAGCATGTGGAGATTGTGGAAGCAGGCTGAGGAGACATAGTTGACCTGATGTCACATGGTGAGTTCGCTGTCTGGGATAATGTTGAGGGTGCAGGTCCGATCTTTCAAGGTGGGGGCAGATCCGAGTTCTGATGGCCACAAGAGTCGTTCCAGAAGGTGGTGTGTCTGCCGAAGATCAGAACTTCCGTTTTGCCTATGTTGGGCTTCAGGTAGTTCTTCTTCCAGGCTGTGACTTTTTTCATACAGTTGTGAAGTTGGTCTTCGTTGTGGTGTGGTCTGCTGAGAGCGAGAGGAGGAGCTGTGTTTTGTCGGCGTAGGAGACTATGTTGATTTTGTGGGTTCTGACGATGTCCACGAGTGATGTCATGTTAATGTTGAAGACAGTTAGACTGAGGAATGAGCCTTGAGGGATGCCACAGATGGTGTGCTTGGGTTGAGAGGTGAAGGGAGGGAGGGAGATGGATCCTCTGGGTACGCCCGATGAGAAAGGAGGCCATCCATTTAAATGCGTCTTCTGTGATTCTGATCTGGTGTAGTCGGTCAATGAATGTGTTGTGTGAGATGGTGTGGAAGGCTGCAGAGAGGTCAACCAGGATCAGGGAGACTGATTCTTCTCAGTCGAGTAGGGTGAGGATGTCGTCTCTTGCAGCGATCAGGGTTGTCACTGTGGTGCGATTGACTCTGAATCCTGATTGGGAAGGATCCAGCAGGTTGTTTCTCTCCAGGTGTTCGTGAGTTGGAGGTTGATGGCCTTCTTCAGGACTTTGGCAGGAAACAGGGGCAGTGAGATGGGACAGTAGTTCTGGAGCTCGCTGGGGTCTGCAGAGGGTTTCTTGAGGAGGAGGTCTGACCTCTGCATGTTTCCAGGTTTCGGGAAACATGGCTGTGGCGATGGAGGTGTTGGGGATGGTGGTAAGCTAGTGGATGATTTAGTCTCTTCGGAGGTTGAAAAGTTGGTTGGGATGATGGGGTCGGTAGGTGCTCCAGAGTGGATGGAGTTCATTTAAGTTTTTGTGTTGGATGTCCTGAGCTGCTCCCATGTGGTGTGCGGTTGCTCTGCTGCAGTGGTCAGTGGGTTGGGGATCAAACTTTCTGTAGATGATTGCTATCTTGTTGTGGAAGTGGTCGGCGAGGACGTTGCAGAGTTCCAGTGAGGAGGGGATTGAGTTTTCAGTGGCTGATGGGCAGCTGAACTCTCTGACAATGGTGAAGAATTCCTTGGTTTGACTGGTACTGGTCTCAATCTGGTGTGTCAGGACCTCCTTTTTCACAGATTTGAGCTGTCGGTAGTAGTTGTTGAGGGCCGACTTGAAGGTGGCTCAGTCTGAGTTGTTCCTGCTGTACCGTCACCTTCTTTCCAGTTGATTGCATCTGCATTCTAACGTGCTACGTTCCGGGGTGAACCAGGCCTGACGTTGGGTTGGGTGCTGCTGAGAGCTTTGGTCCATTGTTGCTGAGTGACCTTGGTCCAGCTGCGGAAGTGGGCGCTGTGGCATTTGCGGTGCTGTAAGGTCCACGGGCTTTTCAAGGTATATCAAGTCATCTTTGATAGATATGCCATTCAGTGGTTCCTGCCATTTTTGGTGAGAGGGCAGATTCGGCCCTAGAGTGACTCCGAGTCATGTCACAGATCACTCCTTAGGTCTTTCCACACCTGTCAGGAAGTTCAAGCAACAATTTTGTCTTTTTCGGGGACAAACCAGGGGTTAGGCATATTGAGAACGTCAGACTTCGCCTCAAGTGCAACAAGCCACTCAACAATTTCAAGGTTGTGGGTGTGGCTCCCAAATGCAATTTACAGAGCATCAGGGACAATGCACTGGTCATACCGCCATCCCTCTGGTAACAACTTCAAAACCGCTTTAGTGTTGCAGTGTAGTTCCTATATTGCCAATAGGCTCTGCGCATTGTAATAATATATCCTATAGATGTGACGTAGGACTTATGTCTACTAGGTCTCTATAGAATTTATTAGACTTAATTGTGAGTGCCAGCTAGCTCAGAGGTCACTAGAAACGTTCTCGAGTTCACAAGAAGGGATTTAGTTTCTGACAACCGCATAAACATGACAACTTTGTTTCCCCAAGATAAAACTGATCTTCAGAGTCATGGAAACAATGGATAAATATTTTACTCAGTCATTCGTGCATGCTTCGTTTCATCAGTTTGCAGAGAAATAGAGAGACTGGCGTTTTCAATAAAAGTGTTTATTGAACAGTCTTCTTTCTCATGCAGAAGAAATTAACTGCTACAATCGTAATACTGGTTGCAAAGAATAATGCATACAGTTGGAAGAGTAGAATAAAATAATACTGTAAGAGTATTGTATGGTTCCTAGACCATAGAGAAATACATACATAAATAACAAAGGCTAAAAAAGTACTCAATTGGTGCTTCTAAAATATGCCTACCCCGATGTACCTAACCTAAGTCTAGTACAAGGGAAGAAGTAAGTGAGGTGTAGCATAAATTTAGTATTCTTTTTCCAAGAATCTATCCAAGATTTCTCTTAGGGTCTAATCAGCTCCGTACCTTGGTTTAGAATGAAGATGGTCAATCTCATGACTCGATTTCCCAATAACCCGCAAGGGTAGCTTGGAAACACTGGAGCTGTATTTCTCAGCAAGAGAAAAGACAGTGTCTCTCTCAGTGCGTCTGCTGGAGGGTCGGCTTCCTTCGGCACTTGCTGTAGCAGGATGCGTCGGGCAAGTAGATAGTAGATAGTCAAACTGCTCCAAACCACCGTGTGTTTGCTATGGCAAGTGTGGGCATATTTATACCTTGAAGGTGCCGAGTTTGACGTAAAGGTGGACATAATAACGTCATCACAGAGTCTCAGTTCTTTGAAAACTCCATGATTTCGTGGATAAATCAATATGCATGCAAGGGGAAGTCCTTAGCTGCTGAAGTCGAGTTTTCCAAGAAATCGTTGTGGATTTTCGAAACTAGTAAGTAAGTAAGTAAGTTTATTTATGTTTTGGAACTCGTAAGAGGTCCACATAAAATTTACATACACAATAACAATCCAATAGTATACAAAAAGAGAAAATAACACACATGATTAATACAAATCTAAGAAGCATTTAAAAAAGTTAAAAATTCTAGAACAGAATATTTCATTAGGGGGCGAAAGAATGGCATCAGAAAAGGCACTAGCAGATAAAATTCCAAGTTCTAAACAAATTGGTCTCACCCATTTACGACGGGATTTTATCAAAGCCGGACATATGAATAAGACATGGGTGAGATCTTGGATCGAGACATTGCACAAGGTACATTTGTTAGAGGAACCATTCCACTTGGCTAAAAGGTTATTCAGTGGTAATATATCTTGCCTTAATAAGAACCAGAAACGGCGAATGCCGTGTGGGAGATTCCAGGTAGTGTAGAGTTGCATAGTTTTAAGATTAAGGGAATTAATAACAGGCAAATCACCTTTCTTTGTCCTTATCTGATCTCTATCCAACGAGAAACTTAGCTTCCACGTTGCAAATTTTAAGGAAGCTTTTAACTGATAAAGGGATAGAGAAAAAAGGGTAGATTCCTCCAATTGCAATAGCATGACCGCCTTTCTGAAGTTTTTTACAATTGGTGAAAACTCCTTTAAAGGACCTAATAATTCCTTTTGGATAAGATGTCTTAATGAGGATGGATCACATTTAGCTAGATGAAAGATCCATCTCACTATTCCAGCTAGGCCCTGAACCCAACTACTTCTCATGCCATACTCAAGCCTAAGAGAGGCTACAGAGCAGGCGGTATTAACAGAGGTCAGTTGACGCAGGAGTCTACCTTCAATAGTGTGAAGAAAACCCCAACTACTCACTTCAATAAGTTCAATGCCATAAAGCAAGGAAGCCGGGATTTTTGCGCGGAAAGCTTCAAGCAAATAGGGAAAATGCCGTTTTCCTGTGGCTTTATAGAGTGCATTTAGGCCCTTACCCTGCATCAGAGCCTTGCGCATGTTATTCTCAATATGAGCTTTATTGCTCATATTACCACATATTATTTTCCCTAAAAACATATAGGATTTCACAATTTCTAACTTTTGGCCGCCTATTGACCATGTGAAATTCCCATGAGAATATCTTTTCTTTCCAATTAAACACATAACCTTGCTTTTGGAGATGTTAATCTGTAAAAAATGCAACTCTGCAAACACCTGTAATGCATGCAGACGATTTTGTAAACCTTTCGGTGTCAGATCTAATAACAAAATATCGTCGGCATACATTAAACATGCAATAGCTTTATCTCCCAAAACAGGGGCAATACCACTACTCAGAGACAAAGCTTGAGGGAGATCATACACATAGAGGGAGAATAATAAGGGGGCCAGTAGGCATCCTTGTTTAAGACCATTGGCGGAAGGGATGGGGTGCGACAAACCTCTTTCCCCTCCCATCATTATACGGCACCACGTATCCGTGTGGAGATCCTGTATTAAATCCAGCAGTATAGGTGACATGCCTAAGGCTGATAGTTTCCTCCACAGCAGAGGGCGGTCAACTTTATCGAATGCTGTGGAGAAGTCTATGAAGGCTGCGTATACTTTTCCCCCCCGGACCGTGATATATTTATCCATAATCACCTGTAAAGCTGTTAGATTATCCAGGGTACCGTGGTCTTTACGGAAGCCCGTTTGCTCAAGAGGTAATATGCCGCATTGATCCACCCATTCATTCAATAGTCCTAACAGGCATTTAGCAAAGACTTTGCCAATGGCGTCCAGGAGAGCAATCTGGCGATAATTTTGGGGAGAAAGTCGATCGCCCTTCTTAAAGAGGGGGACCAAAATACTCCCTTTCCACGAAGGAAGGACTGACCTGCTTAAAAAGCAGTATGCAAATACGGGATAGAGAATTTTACTCCATTTTAAACTGCTCTGCTTTAGAACAGAAATAGGCAGCTCGTCTGGACCCATAGCTCCAGATGCGCGCATTTCCAATATTGCCTGTTCTATAGACTTTTCAGATGGAGATTCCTCTACGGCCAAAAGAGCCGCCTTGAAACTTCCAACGGGAACAGAAACGCCATTACTTGCATAAAGATTTTTTATATGATCAACCCAGACACATTCCTCAATGGAGATGGGAGAGGGCATCATCCTTGCACCACAACCCCTACCTATTATGGACCAAAATGTTCTCGCTTGGCCATGAAAGGTTGCCTCCCTCAGTTGTATCCAAAGTTGGTCCTCCCTATCTTTACGTAATCTGAATTTCAACCTTTTCCTTCTTCTTTTCAACAGGGCTATATATCGAGATCTTTCTGGGAGAATATTCAAATATTGGTCCCTTACCAATTTGTTTATTTCTTTGTTTAACAAACTAAGGGAACTAGGAGGAGGGATCGGGGGCCTATCTCTTTTGGGATATCTAGCTAAAGAGGTCACTTTCATCAATAGATCTGAAAAACGTACAGTTACAGCCCCCTCCCAATTGACCAAATCGGAGATTGCTTCATCAAGGATGCTCTCCAGTCCACTAAGGGCCTTTCTATCCCAATGACATCTCCCTGATGCGCTACCAAAACTGACCAAGTCCTTATTTAGCGACCAACGGTCAGACATGGGGGGGAGAATGTTTAAAGAGATGACCAAAGTGGAATGATTTTCGAAACTAGTAGAAGTAGCCCTGCCGTATTTGGACTGCATGAGCTATGTCTAAATATGGTTATGATTTCTATGCCTATATAAGGATATGGTGATTTATACCTACTTAAGGGCATGAATCGAAAAAATTACAATAGGATCCTAAAATGCTATACAACAGTGTGTCCTTTTCAGCACACAGCCATCTGGTACGAGGTAGGATCTGCCATTTTCTCTAGTGGGGTGGCAGGACATCACTTCTAACAGATGGGTCCTCCTGATCATCCAACGGGGCAACGCCCTCACATTTATTTCTACCCTGCAGTACCCACCTCCATCATGGCTGACGAGCACTTGTCTGTTTTGCAGCAGGAGGTGCAGGTCCGTTTGTCTAAAGGGGCCATTGAGAGGGTTCCAGCCACAGAAGTAGGAACTGGGTGTTATTCCTTGTGCTTAAGAAGGTCGGAGGCGTTCATTCTATTTAATATTTTACCCTCTCAACACCTTCTTGCAAAAGGAAGGGACTTGGCGGAACAAAGAACTTCTAGAAGTCCAATCAACCACTGATTGGATTTTCATGCTGCACATACACAATGCTTTATTGCCTGTATTGCCACAGCCGACACAGCGCCCGCATCTGCACTTCAACATCTCTTTCAATATGATGAATCTTTTTTAACCCACCATCTTCTATAGCTAAAAAAATGGTATGATGTTCTTCATGCTATTCTGACACAAACATTTAATTCTATGAACGATTCAATACTGGAGAAAAAAAAGTTATATCCTTATAACTACAGTTCAGTTAATGTTGTGCCCAGATCAGTTTTACACTTATCGTATAGTCTTGCAGATGCAGTCTAAGTATAAACCAAAAGGAAAAGGTTACTTATCTGTAACTACAGTTCTCCAGCGCTATTATATTTAAAATATTCACATGCCTATATCTTTCGCCATTGACAAAGTGGGAGGTCCAGTGTACTCTGAAAATAGCAGGTGAAAGAAAAGTCATGCATATAAAGGCTTGGCAGTGTCATTTTAGTTGCACACTCGCCTCACCTCCAGTCATTTAACCCCTGCCATGCTCAAGACGAGCTGAGCTCGTCATGAACAATGGGAGTCAAGGGAGGTCAGCATCCGGGAGGATTTGCTGTAGCATTCAAGGTGTTAAGTGAAAATGCACTGAACTCCACTCCCCTTGAGGCCACCTAACAGCAGATTTTAGCATGAGATTGATAGGTAATAGAGAATTAAATATAATGAGACCCAATCTTGGTGAGGAAGGAGGTTTGCATGTGAACTTATGAAAGACACCAGTGTAGGAGAATCAATGAGGAAGGCTACATATTGTTTAAGAGCAGTATTCTTATTCTGCCAGGTATTACCCGAGTGCTCTGCTACTTGGACTTGGCGCATGAGCTGATAAGGACCAAAAACTCCTAGATGTCGCAACCTGTCAAGGGCCAGATTTTGAAGAAGACTCTTTACTTTCTTGAAGAATTGGCAGCCACTTCCTGAAGGCACATTCTCTCTTTAGTAGCATAGGGTGCAGATGGACAAACACTGGAAAGTTATGTCCAAAATAACCGTAAGAAAAAAAGGACAAAGGCATAAAAACGTTTTCTATCTTCCTTGCTTAGCACAACACATCCAATGTGTGTGTATATATATATATATATATATATATATATATATATCAGGGCTAGAGGACTAGTAGACGATCAAGACTGAAATGCACCGACAGTAGTACAAAGCTCAGTCTTGTAGTTAAGAACTCAGTGGCCTGAGAGAGCAAACTTTATGAGGTCGGATGTGGTGAATCACATCTCTAAGATGGCCACAAAAGAGGAGCCACTCAATCAGAAGAGACATATGGCCTAGCAGCCATAATAGCTCAGTCCTGATTCATTTGGTGTCAGGTACTCAATGGCATGAATGTAAATGGAAAAATAAGTGGTTTATGAAAACATGAATTATACTACATGCCCAAGGGCAATTTTGAGGGGAACTATAAGAGTCATCACCACTACACCCTATGAGCCCAAGCTTCCACTCTACCTCAACTGCTCCCAGCTGGACTGAACACCAGTGAGCTGTGCAGGCACTTCAAGTAAGTACACAAATGCGCTGGCATTCATTGAATGTTCCCAGCATGTGTAAGTGCAGGTGCTCGGACTGCTAGTGCATGTGCAGTTGTCCAGGGCAAGTGAATACGTGCAATTGCGCATCTATAATCAAAGTGAAAGTAACCAAGAATATTACTAGTACTAGTGGGTAAAAAACAGGCCAAGGAGTGACTCCATTTATCCCATCACATCAAAACTTGGTATAAATCAGAGTAAACAGGAGCAGTTTTGATTTCTTGGTAACTGCTACATTATTTCCTGGCCACATCTACCATGTTATCCAAGAGTTCCTGTCGCTCACCTAGTGTGTGTGCCCTCATTTCCTGTGCTCCACCCGTTTGTGATTTTTCATTTACATTTTGTGCCCCTTCACACTTGGACATCTGTGCCTCAACCCATTCATGCTCTCTGTATCTTTTTCCCCACACATCTGTGCACTTTGGCGGCACACTCTAAACCCCTTTCGGATTCCTTGTAATCCGCTCCTGCGGTAGAAGTTGTGATGCAGTAATAGAATTGTGCTCTGTGGCATTCCAAAACCTGGAATCTTATCTCAGCAGTCACACCAGGCCAAAGTGTGTTGTTCTGGACAAAATCCTTCCTCCCTAACGATCAGTTTTCATGTCCTCGAAAACCTAGTGAAACAAAAACTGAATAAATATCCTGCTGAATGTCGTTGTACATACCTGTTAATTTTTCTTTACCTAGTAATATTTGTATTAGTCCGTGGAGACCAATTTAATAGCAGAATAATTTTACACAAACGGGACAATCAACAGCTTATAAAGTGCTCATCTTTTATGTTATAAAATGCCCTCATTTTAGACCTCACATCTGATTTGGAAAAGCATAAAGACTTGAAATTGACAAGCAAACAAGAACACAAGCTTCAGATAAACAGGCATGTTTGAAATGTGTACTTCTGAAGCCAGCAGTGCTACTTTATGTTTTATTTTCTGTTTGTAATTCATGCTTTTTCTTGTTTTCTGTTTCCTCTATGTGTCTAGATTACAGATAAAAATGCAAAAGCTGTATAATTTGAATTTGCATTATTGGCAGGGGAAATGTTGGCTCAGCTGTATCTTTTTTTCGGGCACGAATTAAGCACACAGCATGTTCTCATGGTAGCGTTCCATTTGCAGCTCACAAAAATCAACACAAATGTACCAACGTGTTATGGCTGAGATACCCGCCACCCCCTCTCAACACAATCCCCAAAGGAGGGAAACCGGAAACAGTTCTTGAAGTTTTTGGAAGAGGGAGGGAGTGACCCTCCCGGCCGTATTTATTAAAACAAAAAATTAAAACATTAAACAGTTTCATATTAATGTACAATTTCATTACCACATTGCGATGTTTGGCTAACCTTAACAGATTCTCTAATACAGAGGTTCTCCTAGCCGAACTAACATCCTACAAAACATTTTCTTGAAATATTGAAATTGTACATCCTAACGTTTAAGGGCCAACGGCAAGGTCGTAACCGGTGTCAAGATCCCTAACCAGAAATACCCCCCCCCACTTGGGAGGGGCGACAGCACTGAGGCGTACCTCAAGTGCAAACTACCAATTTCCCTTGACTTGACGGGGGCACCAATAAACTCGACGCCAGTTAAAGGTCGTTCGAGGACTCGTGTGAGGTTATCTAGAAGGTATCGTAGACCTCCCCCCAAACCCCGCACAACTTACCACATCTGCCGTCGCAGACGTTACTGGCCCTGGGAAATTCCCCAGGAGGGGGCTGTAACCCCTCCTACACAGGAAGGGGCCTTGACCGCCTTTCCTTTTCTTTCGGCGACCCATCCTTAGAAGGGACCGCCTCCCCGTTGAGGGGCCAAAGGCCACCTCTCCCGAGCGCTCCCATCCGTGTTGGGTGACGCCCACTCATAGGGATCTTCCAATTAGTGCTCACCAATCATGACCTTACCGCCCGACCAAAATAAATACGACAATTCTAACTAAATTACTAAATGACTAAATTACTTGAAAGACAGTAACAACAACCACTTTATTAAAACATGCTTACTGATGAACACTAAAGCAGGATTACTTTATTTGCAAAACATACCACAAATTGACCATTCTTTATTGCATATTCAAAGTTATCACGATACTAATCACACCTGTAAACAAAGAATTAGAGTTACCACATCAAACTTTATTCAAACAACTTGCTGTCCTCAGGGGCTGGTGGGTGGGTCAAAATTGGCTCTTCGTTCCGTCTCGAGCTCACGTACAGCGAGGAGGTGCAGCTTCAGAGCACAGGAACAAGAGGATGCCTTCGGGTCTTGCGTCCCTTTTTATCCGTCTTCAGGGCGGGCGTAAACCCGCCCCTGCCTGCCCCGAGGGCGTGGCCAGCCGCGTCAGTGTCTAGGCCAGCCCACTCTAGGGCGGGAAAAAGCGCGCCCCGGCTACGCCGCTTCGGGCATACCAGCCGAGACGCGCCTCCCGCCCAAAATGGCTTCCCGGGGGGATCGAGGTACTCCGCCATACGTTCGGGGGGACCGAGTGGTCGCCCCTTTCCATATGGCTGAGATACCCGCCACCCCCTCTCAACACAATCCCCAAAGGAGGGAAACCGGAAACAGTTCTTGAAGTTTTTGGAAGAGGGAGGGAGTGACCCTCCCGGCCGTATTTATTAAAACAAAAAATTAAAACATTAAACAGTTTCATATTAATGTACAATTTCATTACCACATTGCGATGTTTGGCTAACCTTAACAGATTCTCTAATACAGAGGTTCTCCTAGCCGAACTAACATCCTACAAAACATTTTCTTGAAATATTGAAATTGTACATCCTAACGTTTAAGGGCCAACGACAAGGTCGTAACCGGTGTCAAGATCCCTAACCAGAAATACCCCCCCCACTTGGGAGGGGCGACAGCACTGAGGCGTACCTCAAGTGCAAACTACCAATTTCCCTTGACTTGACGGGGGCACCAATAAACTCGACGCCAGTTAAAGGTCGTTCGAGGACTCGTGTGAGGTTATCTAGAAGGTATCGTAGACCTCCCCCCAAACCCCGCACAACTTACCACATCTGCCGTCGCAGACGTTACTGGCCCCGGGAAATTCCCCAGGAGGGGGCTGTAACCCCTCCTACACAGGAAGGGGCCTTGACCGCCTTTCCTTTTCTTTCGGCGACCCATCCTTAGAAGGGACCGCCTCCCCGTTGAGGGGCCAAAGGCCACCTCTCCTGAGCGCTCCCATCCGTGTTGGGTGACGCCCACTCATAGGGATCTTCCAATTAGTGCTCACCGATCATGACCTTACCGCCACAGGCCGGATAGTTGACCGGCTATCCGGACCCCCCCACAAAGCTCCTACCTAAAGGTCATGTTGTAACGTTTTTAACCATGCTAAGAAGTCTCCTATGAGTAACTCATTCCCTACCCGAGACAAATGCACACCATCCCCCAAATACATACTGTCATCATTAATACAGCCATGCGAAATAGAATGCAATGTCCTGGAACGGAACAACCTACTCACTTTGTTATTAAGTTTTCTAACAGAATGATTCAAAGCAGAAATAGAAATAGCCCCCCGCCACACCTTTCGTGGGATCATATGGGACCACGCAATTGTGCACCCCGGAACTCTCCTCGCCAACCAACTTACAGTGGAAAGCATTGCCTCCAGGAGAAGTCGTCTACCGGTGGTGACCAAATCATTGCCCCCTAAATGCACTATAACTATAGCCGGCGGTGACCTCGTCCGCCCTAACAGACCCTCGAAAAATGACTGAAACTGGTCAATACAGAGGCCGCCTCTTCCGTGGAAGGACACCCTGTACCCGTATTCCCCAGCTACGTGAATCATATCACCTGCCTTGAATACGTCCGCGGCACGCCTCACGTATGAGTGGCCCACGACCCACACCTCCTTTTTCACAGCCGGTGATGTCTGACCGCTGGCCCGGTGTTGGGTCGACTGCATAGTCCGCCCCGCCTCGTAGGCTTGCGTAACTGAAAACCAAACAAAACAAGAAGCGTGAGTACATTATTACAGCTTCACAACATGTGCAACCGCACGTATCTCTTATAACAATTGGAGGACCAACGCCCCACTCGTTTCACTTGTTCAACATTAAGACCCCTGGCTGTAGCTTCCGTAGCAGCCCCTATCCGAAAGGAATGGGTCCCAAATTCGCCCGGGTTCACGCCCGCAGCGGCAATTGACATCGCAAGCACCCGCTGAAACTGAAATTTCGTCAGTGGGGTGGCGTCTGCGTGTCTTAACAAAGTCCCCCCCCATGATGCCACCCTTCGTGCTAGGTAATCTTCTAAACACTTTACCGGACACATGGAGGACCCGGGAATCCTGCGTATGATTACGCAGTCACCCATCCCATCTTGATCAGTCTTGGACCTTACAAAGGAGACAGTCATTGTTTCTCCCCTGATCCGAACGTGTTCCTGGCACAAACCCCCTGCCACATCCAGTTTGTTCCTTGCAACTAGTTCGCTTACCCGCATCGCCCCGTGAAATGCTAGCGTAAAAGCGGCTCGGAACAGCACCGCCTCAAACTGAGATGAACATGTGGCCGGGAGTGTGGCCAACAACTGGGACAATCTATCCAAACCTATCGGGCGCCTTTCATCTACTCTGCGACCCTCAAGGCGTTGCCACCCACGCAGCGCTTTCTGTACAACGAAAGACGCTGTCGGGTCCTGGATAGCGTGTGCTCTGGCAACAAACGAAATGGCAGCACGATGCCTCTGGGCCGTAGCCACCGATTTCCCAGCCCTACGTAAGGACATCAGAAAATTCACTACCCATTCCTCGTGACCCCAAAGCCGCTCTCTATCAGTCCCCAAAAAGGCTAAATAGGACCGAAACGCCCCTTCGTATGCCTTCCTCGTCCTTGGTGCTAGACTCTCTCCCACGAGGTGACGAAGTTCGGGGCACCGAGAGACCAGAGAGCTTCGGGAAAGGGTGCCGGCTCTGGGTCCGCTGAGGGAAGGAAACCCGAGAAAGCCTGCATTTGAAAACGAGACAGTGCATCAGCCGCCTGATTCATTACCCCTGGGACATGTTTTGCTCTGAATAGCACATTCAGTTGCATACACAGTAAAACAATTTCTTTGAGCAGTCTTAAAATCAGTTTACAACGTGCTGCCTGACTATTGATGCACTCAACCACGGTCATATTGTCAGACCAAAATATGACAGAGTGATCTTTGAACCCTTCGGGCCAGGTTCTCAGGGCCACCAAAATGGGAAAAAGTTCCAGGAAAGCAATATTAGTTGTCAGACCACTGTCATGCCACCATGTCGGCCACCTCTGTGCCGACCATTTTGTGCCAAAGATGGCACCAAAACCTATGCTTCCTGCTGAATCTGTCCATAGCCCCAGCTCGTCAGAGGACACGGCTGGTTTGTTCCAGACCACTCGACCATTAAAATCCGCCAGAAATGCTAACCAAATACGCATGTCCTGGCGGACCTCAGCCGATAGTCTCGTGCGATGATGGCCCTCCTTTAGGCCGACCATAGCTTGGGAAATTGACCGGGAAAAGGGGCGGGCCATTGGTATCACCCTCAGGGCAAAATTCAACTGTCCCACCAACTGCTGTAGTTGATGCAGCGTAACTTTAGATGCATTTATACATACTTGCAGGGTTGCCCTGAACTTCCCCACTTTGTCAGCTGGCAAACGAAAACAACCCTCACTGGAATCTAACTCGATCCCCAGAAACTCAAGGCAAGTCGCAGGACCCACCGTCTTACCTGGTGCCAATGGCACACCAAACTGTTTCATTAACACACAAAATTCGGCCAAGGCCTGGCCACATTCGAGATCCCCGGCTGCCCCAAGGAACAAAAAATCATCAAGGTAATGCATTACATGTTGGAAACCCGTCTTCTTTGTGAAGACCCATTGTAGAAAACTACTAAATTTCTCGAAATATGCACAAGATATAGAGCACCCCATCGGCATACACCTATCCATGTAATAACAACCTTGAAACATGAATCCCAGGAGACGCTGGTCGTCTGGGTGTACCGGGAGCAGTCGGAACGCTGATTCGATATCTGATTTCGCCATCAGCGCCCCGGGCCCCAGGCGATTCAAAATGGCTACGGCCTCATCGAAGGATGCGTACCGCACCGAACACACTTCTGGATCTATTGCATCGTTTACAGAAAGACCACGTGGAGCTGATAAATTATGAATCAGTCGGAACTCGCCTGGATCCTTCTTGGGGACCACCCCTAAAGGGGAACAAACAAAATTCTGGACCGGGGGTACACTAAACGGGCCGGCGACCCGACCTCGAGTCACCTCTTTCCGGATCTTATCCTGTACTACGGTCGTATGCCGCAGGACGGAAAGTTGATTTTTACATTTTTTAACACCCTGAAAGTCCCCTACCGGGATGCGGAAACCATACGAAAAACCGTTCCGCAGCACCCCAGCAGAAGTACGATCCGGGTATTCACTGAGCCAGGGAATCATCGCCAAGGTATCAATCGGGGTAGGTAAAGGCGCCCCTCGGACTATATTAGACCTGTTTGGCGCCTCCTCTCCCCCCATTATCACCCGTTTTGGCTCTGCACGTGGACTCAGGATGGGACGACCCGCATCCACTACATTCATGTTTAAATTTACACGATCCCTGCGGCCTAGTACATTTACCTCTGTTGAAATTAAAGCAGAACCCCCTTTTTCCTGTATTGCCGGCAGGTCTCGAGTAATCTTCGGTACCCGTACCTGAACGAAAGGGCGTCCCCCCATAATGGCGGGAGGATTCGCCAACATTACTTCCTACCAATGGCATTTTCAACATACCCGTCTCCTTCATTTTATCCCATGTCAAAGAATCGTAACAATCCCAGGTTAAGCTTTTGTTATGCTCCTTCGCCTTTCTAAACAGATTATCGTAGCAGAACCAATGGTTACCCTGGTGCGATGTCGAGTACCCCATGATTCGCGACTGATAGGTTGGCAACTCGGAAAGCAACTCAGGCCTACGTTCCCCTAAGATCGACGTAAAAATCCCCATGCCTTGCCCCAATTGCCAATATTCTCGTTCACTTTAAAGGCGGCCATTTTCGCGCGCCAAACACTCGGGTGCATGAGATCCTTCTGACCCTTAACATGCTCCACCTCATAATGATCAACAAGCAACGAGAAGATGTTCACATATTCCCCTGCCCAAATTTTTTCCTTAATCGCCAAAGGAACATGTTGACCCAATCTTTCTCTACGAGAGGGTGCTGACTCATCCCTCGCAATCGGCAATGGCCGCTTACCTGCACCGGACGCTGCCTCTGCGGTCGTACTCGTCCCTGGTGTCTTGTCCACTACTGCAGCCGGCACGGACACCTTGGCTGCCTCCCGTTTCTCACGCAGTTGCTTCATCAGCGCCTGCGCGTCGACAGCCGTGGCGCCCTCGTTACCTTTACCCAACCACGCTGCCAATTGTGCTGCCAGCTCGGGCGGCATATCGTCCTCGGACACGGGGGTGACCACAACGGGAATCGGATTCCCCTCCTCCGGCACGGGAGTTGGTGCCTCGAGCGGGGCACTGGGACCCGGGATGTCTTCTCCCGCTGCTCCCCTCCTGGGCCTCTTGTTTTTCCCTCCCGGGGCTGCTCCCGCCAAAGGACGTTTTGGTCTCCCTTCCTGGTTCTTATCCACCCGCTTCTTTAGTTCGGACATCTCCTTCATGAGAACACGCAGCATCTGTTCAGTAGTCATGCGTTTTCCCGCCTTCTTCGGCATTCTCCAACAGAGTAACTGTAAAACAAACAAGAACGATTAAAACGCTCAAAATTGGCTCTTCGTTCCGTCTCGAGCTCACGTACAGCGAGGAGGTGCAGCTTCAGAGCACAGGAACAAGAGGATGCCTTCGGGTCTTGCGTCCCTTTTTATCCGTCTTCAGGGCGGGCGTAAACCCGCCCCTGCCTGCCCCGAGGGCGTGGCCAGCCGCGTCAGTGTCTAGGCCAGCCCACTCTAGGGCGGGAAAAAGCGCGCCCCGGCTACGCCGCTTCGGGCATACCAGCCGAGACGCGCCTCCCGCCCAAAATGGCTTCCCGGGGGGATCGAGGTACTCCGCCATACGTTCGGGGGGACCGAGTGGTCGCCCCTTTCCAGAATGTGTGTGTAAAATCTTGGCAGTTGGGAGGAATGTGGGAGCCCCATGGTGCATGAAAGTTCTATCATTTAAGTCAGTGATACTCAAAGTACGGCCCGGGGCCCTCTCTACCTTTACATGCGGTCCCCCTGGTGAACAGCAGCACAAGCTGCTGTTTAGTTGCTCAGCACTAACAATCTGAGAAAAAATGTTAAATAAACGGGCAAGCATTTATTAACCTGCAAATAAATGCTTTCCCGTCTATTCAACTTTTTTTTAGACCTCCTTACATAATCCCTGAACCACACAGACCACTACCACCACCGTGCTGGCATCAGTGCGGCCCTCTGTCACACCACAGACTGTACTTTGTGGCCCCTGGGCAAATGTTTGTGAGTACCCATTTTTTTTTTTTTTGTTTTGAAAATAATTTTTATTGTAGACATACCTGTACAGGCCAATAAACGGATAACAGTAGCAGTCTAAATGTCAGCAGATATACAGTACATTTCGTTAATCATTACACAGCCTTCCGGCCCACAACCCGGGGGTCGGGCGGCGGTAAAGTATCTGCACTGCCATGCCTGACGTTCCGTAGAGAGAAGTGGTTAATGTCCGGAGGAAGTGTATGCCTACTTTTAGTACCCTACCAAACTGCGCGCTGAACCCCAACTCCCCCCTACCCCGCGCTAGCCCCTAAATACCCCCCCCCCCTCTCACCCCAACCCGCACACCATCCCCCGCCTAAGGCTTCATCAAAACTACTTCCGGGAAGCTAGCCTCATGTTCCCCGTGTTCCTGCTGTTCCTGGGGCCTCAACTCTCTCCCTCTATGCCCTCCCCTCCGGGAGTTTCCTCCTGTGCTTCAGCCTCGCTGTCCCTGAGCGCCTGCACCATTACTTCCCATGCCGTCGCGGTGTCAGCTGCTGTCTGGCTAGGGGTCCTGCGCGCTACCTGGTATCTATGTGTGCTATCAGCCGAGGCCCATTTCAGAAACTCCTGCCGCCACCTCCGTGGAGTAGGCCCCAGCCGCGCCTTCCAATTCCTGGTAATCTCTCTCTTCGCTATCATCAACCCCATGTCAATGAACTTACTCGTGAGCTTATTTTTGGGAGTGTGGGGGAACCAGTGCAGCAGGCATTCGGCCGGTCCATACTCTAGCGATCGCTCCGTCACCTCATTCAGTACTTCCCCCACTTCCTGCCAAAAGTCCTGCAGGAGCGGGCACGCCCATAGCATGTGTACTAACTCAGCTCCTTCTTCCGGGCACCGGGGGCAGGCTGCTGTGTCGTCTCCAAAGTACCGCCGTATTCTACCTGGCGTCATATATGCCCTGTGCAACACATAGTAGTGTATCAGCTGGAACCTGGCGTTCCTTGTGCTGTTACGGGCCCTGCGGACAAGTTGCGCCCAGGTCGTGTCTGGAATGTCCTTGTGCAGATCCGCCTCCCATTTGGCTTTCAGGGATGCGAGAGGAGGGATATTCTCCCTAACCATTCGGTTATACAGGCACGTAACTGCCTTAACCGTGCCCGCCGCCATCATGGCATATTGGCAAGCCGCCGCCGTCTCGGGCTCTCCAAGTCCCGTGCCCCAATGGGCATGCATCGCCCGGGTCACCGCTGCGTGCAGCAGGAATCCCCCTCTCGAAATATCGAATCGGTCTGCTAGCTCCCGGAACGGGAGCAGTGTTCCACTCTCAAAGAGGTCCCCAACCATCTGAATACCCGCTACTTCCCACTCCTGCAGGCACGACCAATCGCCGCCATGTGGCAGCGCCGTCAGCATGGCCAGTGGTATCTCAGGCGCATAGGGGCGTCGGGAGCCCGCTCTCCTCTGGGTCCGATTCCAGCATTGCCGGTATGTGCGCTGTTCCAGCGATAAATCCCGACTGTCCAGCCGCTGCTGGAGGGTTATGTACGCTAGGACGTGCCTGGGCGTTCCCCTCGAGTTTTCCTCCTCAGGGCCCCGGAAAACCCTCGCAACCTCCTGCGTAAATACCTGCAATTGGGCCGCCAGGTAATAGAGCTCGAAGTCCGGCACCGCCAGCCCCCCCTCATCCTTCGGGCGAGAGAGCGTGGCCAGCGCTACTCTGCACCGTCCCGCTCCCCAGATGAACGACGTGATCTGAGATTTGAGGAGTTTAAAAAAGGAACCAGGTATCCAAATTGGGAGCGTCCGGAAGTAGTACAGTAATCTCGGCAGGGCTACCATCTTTAGCAGGGAAATCCGGCCCGCTACTGATAGCGGTAATGTGGACCAGAAGGACATACTGCCCTTCAGTCCGCGCACGCACCGTCCCAGGTTGCCCTCGAGTAAGTCTTCCGGCTTGTGGTAGATATGAACCCCCAGGTATTTCATGCAGGTAGGGTTCCAGGTCGCCTCCGACTGGTGCTGCGGCTGGGCAGTGCCCTCCAGCAGCGGGAACAAGCCTGTCTTGGGCCAATTGACCCGCAGGCCCGACATCTCTCCGAATCTCTCAAGTAAAGCTTCCGCCTTCCTCAGGTCCTCCCCTCCGTCGCGGAGGAAAAGCAATAAGTCGTCAGCATATAGCGAAATGAAATGATGTCCGTCACGGGTCTGCACTCCGTGGAAGTGCCGCCCCGTCCGGGCCGCGGCCGCCAGCGGTTCAATGGCCAGCGCAAAAAGGAGCGGTGATAGGGAGCAGCCCTGTCGAGTGCCCCGCTCCACCGGGTACCGTAGGGACACCGCCGGACCTACCCTCACTCTCGCAATCGCTTCCGCGTAAAGGATCTTAGTCCAGTGGATATAACCAGCTCCCAGGCCGAAGCGCTCCATGACAGCGTAGAGGTAGTCCCACTCGAGGCTGTCGAAGGCCTTTTCAATATCAACCGACAGGACCAGCTCCGTCCCTGTCCCCTCGGTGAGCCCGTCCATGATGCGGATGAGCCGCCTGATATTGGCCGTGGTGTTGCGGGTCGGTATAAAACCGTTTTGGTCGTCATGCACCAGCCCCGTCATGTGCGGTAGGAGTCTCGCCGCCAAAATGGAGCTCAGGATTTTATAGTCTGCGGTGAGCATAGACAGGGGCCTATACGACGTGGGGTCAGTGCTCTCTCTGCCGGGCTTCAGCAGTGGGACCACCAGCGCCTCCCTCATCGATTGCGGTAGTCGACCCGTTGCCTTTGCCTCCTTGTAAACAGTCTGGAGACGGGGGGCCAGTATGTCCAGGTGTTTGGCGTAAAACTCTATGGGGAGTCCGTCTATCCCCGGCGACTTGTTCCTCGCCATCCGCCTCACCGCTAGTCGTATCTCACCCGCGTCAATGTCCGTCCCCAAGTCCTTCGCCTGCTCCGCCTCTAGCTGGCCTAGGGGCAAGTCAGCCAGGAAGGGACCCACCAGTTCCGCCCTGCCGCCCGGGTCGCTCTTGTACAGGCCCTCATAGTATTGCTGGAACACGTTGACTATGCCCAGTTGGGTCTGCTGTACCACTCCCGTCGCATCCCGCAGCTGGAGTATGGGAGCGCATCTACTGGAGGGGTTCGACAGCCATGCCAGGAGGGTGCCAACCTTATCGCCTTCTACATGGGAGCGTAGCACGTACCGCTTGTGGTCAAAAGCCCGAAGCCTTTCCACCTCAACGGCCACCGCCTCCTTGGCCGAGCATAGGGCGTCCTGGAGTTCGGGCCTCCCTGGCCTCCTCCTCTCCGTCTCCCTCAGGTCCTCGTCTACCTTCGTCAAATCCCTCAGCAGTACCTTCCGCACACCCACATAGTCTCGGATGCAGATGCCCCTTACCACTACCTTAAAGGCATCCCACTCCACCGCTCTTGAGGTAGCCGTTCCTGCGTTCTCCGCGAAATACGAGGTCACGCCCTCTGCAAGGGCCTCCCCGAAGAGGGGGTCCTCCAGTGTCTCAGGCCTCAGTTTCCAGAGCGGAACCCTGGGCTTCCCCATAACCCACGCCAGTCGGACCAAGAGCGGGTTATGGTCTGAGATTGTCCTCGTTAAATATTCCGAGCTGGTGACGCACGGCAGCACTTCCCGGGAGCAAAGTATGGCGTCTAGTCGGACGTGCAGGTCATGGAGCCCTGAGAAGAACGAGTAATCCCGCTCAGTCGGGTGTTGCCCTCTCCAGATATCTACGAGTCCCCAGTTCTCCTGCCAGTCCCTCCTTCCCTTAGAGAGTCTGTGTACCGGGGAGTCACGAAGGGGGGGGTGAGACCTGTCCAGCAGGGGGTCGGCAATGGAGTTAAAGTCACCCCCCAGCAGGACCGGGCCCGCAAGGGGGTGGGCCAGCGTTCCCGACAGTGTAGCCAAGAAAGCCAATTGGTCCGTGTTCGGGGCATAGACGCTAGCTAACACTATATCCCTACCTTCGAGTTTCCCCTCCACCACCACATACCTCCCTTCCTGGTCAATCCAATGCCGTGAGAGTTGGAAAGGTGTGCCCGCCCTAATCCATATGAGCACGCCTCGCGCATAAGCTGAATAGTTAGTGTGGTAAACCTGGCCCCGCCATCTCCTTTGTAAGGCCTCCCCCTCCCGTTGTGTGAGGTGCGTCTCCTGCAGCAGCGCGATGTGTACTCCTCTCCGTACTAAGAAGGCATGCACTTTGTGTCTGCGTTGCATAGTGTGAAGGCCCCGGACATTCCAGGTCATACAAGTCAAAACATTTGCATTAGCCATTATCCCAGTGATCCGGTCGAAACCCTCCTCCCAGGTCTAGCCCGCCGGCGGTGATGGTGCCCCCTGTGTGAAAAACAAAACTCCCCAACAGCCCTGTCAATGGCGTACCCAGGGTCAGCAGTGTCAAACAAACAAACCAACAATCCCCAACTGTGGGACCCCCCCCCTCCCCCAGAACAGGCCCCAATATCGAAATACCAGTCCCCATCCAAACTCCCGCACCTGGTGGCCCAGGTCTCAACTACACAGCCGCAGCTGTGGGTGCCTTAAGGGCCTACGGAGTGCGGCCTTGTCCAAAGGGAGGCCGTGTCGCCCAACTCCGTCCCTCCCCCCAGTTCCTCATGGATCAACCGCCCCGAGTCCCGCCGTGCACCCCGGCCCCCATTGTGTGCGAGGACAGCTACCCCCTCACCCGTACAGCCCCAACTTTACCCGATCAGCATCGACAGTAGTTCATATATTGTGGACCTCATCAGCCGTTTGCGGTGTCACCAGTGGTCCTTCCATACGATGCAGTCCCGACAAGTCCGATTCCGAGCCAGAGGCCGAAACATGAGTGTCCGAGTCTGAGGCCCCTCTGGACTCGGAGCCCTCTGCTCGGCCGAGCTTCCCCACCTCCAACAGCGCCGCCTTCCTCTCCGCCTCCGTTTGTGAGGCCGTTGGGCCCAGCTGCCCCTGGCCTCTTTTCCAGAGTCTTTTCGATTTCCGCTGCCGCTTGGGCGATCGTTCCCGCTCTTTCTCCCGCTCTTCTCTTATCCTGGCTCCATCGGTCCCGGCCTTGTACGTCTCCCACCAGTCCCAAGCGTCCGCCGATGTCGTGAAGAAAAGCGCCCTGCCGTCCACCACCACTCGTAGTCTGGTTGGGAATAGGAGGGAGTAGGGGATGCCCTCGGTCCGCAATTCCCTCTTGATCGTGAGGAAGGAGGCGCGCTGTTTCTGCGTCTCAAAGGTGAAGTCCGGAAAGAGGGTGACTTTACTGTTGGCAATCTGGAAGGGGCCGTCCTCACGGGCCCTACGCAAGAGCAGATCTCTGTCCTTGTGATGTAGCAGCTTGGCAATGATCGGTCTGGGTGGGAGTCCAGGTTTGGGTGATCCTGAGGGGACTCTATGGGCCCGCTCCAGAGTGAAGAATGGCGATAGTCCTTCTGGCGCCACCACCGTCTTCAGCCATTCCTCCATGTAGGCAACCATGTCTCCCGTCCCCTCCGTTTCCGGCACACCTACGACTCGAATGTTGCTGCGTCGGTTTCGATTTTCGGCGTCCTCCGCCCGTCTCTCCAGGGTGCTTATGCGGTCCAGGGCCTCCGTCAGCTTACTCTCCATCGCCTTGTGAGCTGGCGCCATGTCCCCGATCGCCACCTCCGCCTCCTTAACTCTGTCCTTCAGTTTATCATGGTCAGCCCGGAGTAGGCCCAGCCCCGACGCCACCTGCGCTATGTCGTTGTGGAGCGCATCCCTGGTGGCCGTTATGGCGTCCAGTATTCGGTCCTGCAGCCGCTGTAGGTCCGTCTGTTCCGCCGGGCCCCCTTCTCCTGCCTTCGACGCTGCCGCCTCCTCCGCCTTAGTCCTCGGCTTTCCCATCGTGGCCGGCCCGCTGCTCTCGGTCACCCCGACTGCCCCCTGGCTCCGGCGTCGTGTGTCGCCCCTTTGCTCCTCGGGGCTTCGTTAGACGGCCACTGCGCCCCGGGATGGGCGTCGCAGTTTGTGCTTTCTTCGCTGTGTCCAGCCCCCAGGTGCCGTGGGGTAACGCGCACTTCGTTACCGAGGCGGCGTAACAGGCCGTATGCCAGGGGCCCTCTCACCACTCGCTGCAGCCTTCGTGGGTTCACCCAGCGCCTCCACGAGACGCGTGTGTCACTGCCGTGGGGGAGGGGGGGGGGGCCCAGAGTGCGCTGTAGCTCTCACCGTCTCCCTCAGGTCCCCTGCTCTCCAGGGGGTCCTCCCTCGCTCACCGGGCCGGCCGATGCCTAAGTCCGGGCCGGGCTGCCAGATCTCTGCCGTACGGGGTCACCAGGAGGCCACGCCCACCTCGCTTTCCACCGGTGGCGCTGCTCGCCGCGGCCGATTGCCGAGAAAAAACAATCCTTTCCGTGCGGTGCACGGCACCCTCAGCTGTCGCGCCCCCACCCTGCACGCCGGCAGTGCGAGTTTCAGCGAGCCGCCGCTCTCCAGGGTTTCGCTGCGGCCGCCATCTTGCTCGGCGCCAGTCCCTCAGCTGCTCCAGAGGCCGCCGCGACCGGCGGCCGTTCTCGGGTTCGCGGAGTCGCCGGCTGCCCAAATCACGCCCAGGCGGTCACCGCCGGGCCACCATCTGGCGCCGGGGTACACACGGGCTCCACGGGCCCTGGATCAGGATTCTTGCGGGGGAAGAGGCGCGGAGCTCCGGGCTCACGCCGCCATTCCCTTCGGCGCTCAAGCCACGCCCCCCTGTTTGTGAGTACCCATGATTTAAGTTGAACCTAGTGTAAAGTATATGACACGAAATTGTCAAAAAACCTATGCTTTCCCTCCAGCCCTAAGTACTCTTTTCAAGACCATGTTGGGCAATTCGATAGTCTCCTTGGTGGGATTTACCTGAAACTCTGTAATGCTTGTTATTCTGGAAATAAAAATGATAAGAATGTTTAATAATAAAAAAAAAGCCAATAACTCTGCCCTTTGACCTACTGACCGTAACTCTTGCAGTGTTTTGATGTTGGACATGGATCACAGATCACTGGAATACGACATTCACTGGGAGCCTTGTATACTACATCCACAGACAAAACCATCAAGGTGAGATGGGTGCACCAGGTTTGTAAGGCGTGTTCCCAACTTGACACTCTTTTGGTGAATATGTTGTACAATTGTCTGTATTTCTGTGTATCCCTTGAAGGTGCAGAGACCCAGGGACCCTCTCTGTTGCTCAGCTTGAAAGAAAGTTGTACAGAATAGGCTCCTTACTAGCACTTACAATCCATGATGTGATGTACTCATTCGCAGGAATCCCGTCTGTGTGTGTAGAGTAAAATAGCTTGAAATGTGCTCTTCTTGGTGGGTGGGAAGTAAGATTGCTTCCGCCACTCTTTCTTCTTGCAGGGTGAGTGAGTTGGTTGTCCTGCTACTCTTTCCCAACGTGACTTATAAAACGTTCTCTTTTGGGGCGCTAGTTGGATATCTTCCAGTGTTCTCTCCTGGGTGGGAGAGAGAAGAATGACTTCTATTACTCTCTCCCAAGAATGAGGGAGTATGACTTTCATTGGTATCTTAGTTGACAGCCTGGGATAGTCTCTACTATGCTGTGCTTGCCAGAGCTAGCTTTCCCTCACCTGTGGAGGCCCAACATCTGTGAATAGCCTGTGCAAGTTATCTTGTGCTGCTAGCACCCACATCAGTTATTCAGAATCCAAAGAAGCTCAAAGTATGTACTTTAGACGAAGAGTAGACTGTGATTCTTTGTAAATGTTTCCTATTATGCTGTACAGCACAGATATGACAACTAGATAACAGTTGCATTTAGAAGTAAACATCTCGAACAAGCCTATTTTTAGGTCTCGCTGAGTCAGCGCATGCGCTGCTCTGCGAGACATTTAGTCACAGTGGTTTATGGAAATGCTTCCAAAGGCTGGTGCCGGCCACCAGCTTTCGGTTACGCGCACAAGTGCACGCGCCTTGCTCCGCCTCTGTAATCAACGCTGCTGCGCGCGCATCCCTCGCATGCTGAGCACCGAGTGTGTCATTGGGATTGCGATCACTTTCCCTTTCACCGCAATGACTTTCGCTTTCACGGCTGCGCGGTGTTACTTTTACGGCCGCGCGGCCAATGCCCATTATTTAGAAGTTTAACATAAAATGTTATTTCCCCCATTTAAAAAAGTACAAGTATACTTAAACGTCATCAAACGTAAAAAAAAAATCTAATAAAACTGTTTGCGACAGTATGGTCACGTTTCTTTAAGTATCAACATTAAACACCGGAACACCAGGTGCATACATATCACCCCATAGAGGGTCTATTTCCTCATCAAGACCTGACAATATTTGTAGCATCACAGAATGTAAAATTACATTGTTACTTTTAAAAAAAAAACAAGGAAAAAGCAGACATCAAAGGACACTGAAGTTTGACGCACTGATGTAACCGATTGGCGGCAGATGTGAATCTTAAATCCAGACCTTTAATTTCCTTATCGGAAATCCCAGCTAGTAAACAGACTCTCGGCACAGACGCAATATGAACTCGGTAACACTGGCTTTCAAGATCCGCTTCAGCAAAGGGACCAGCAGAGAACAATGGGAAGTCGGCACTGCGTTGAAAAATATTTACTTGGGAAGACATCAAGTGTTCGGGTCATGAGTTTCAAAAACATGTTGGCAACCCCCCGGGTAGCAAGGCGCGTAAGAAGCTCTCAACGACTTCCAGGCTAGAGATTTACCCGTCAAAATCGTAAAAAAAAGCTCAAAACCCCAAAGCTAGAGGGATTTTCTCTTCCAGTGACCTCTGCCTACTGTTCACGGTTTGAAAGAAGGTCACAGCAACTCAACTGGCAAAAGGGAAACGTCAGCATCCATTCCTATGACGAACACAAATAGTTATTATAAATGTTCCTTGCCTTTTCTTTTTAAACCAACTAAAACAGCATTATACGGGGAAAGTTACATTCGATCTAAAGTACCTTGTGCCACGCTGTTCCAAAGTAAAATCCAGCTTTATTTACAAGCATTTAAGTTTAAGTGGACATTTAATGAAACGCATTCCATTCTAAACCATAAAAAATTGCAATTATGACAAGCTCATTATCCAGGAATGAAAAACAAAAGATTTTACGCGCAGGATGTAGAGCAAAAACAGGATTCTGTTATTTAGGGTCAGGCCTGGAACCGGTCTTTCAGCGACTCCTATTTTTATTATCCCTGCTCAAACATATTCAGCCTTCAGCCTCATACAATTTATTTTTACTTACAATTTATTTTTACTTCTTACTATGTGCCCAGCCTTACGCTTTTAAATTTACTTCATCCCTGTGGTTTCCGAAGGTATGCAGCTGTACACAACAAACAAGCTTGAGTCCTTCTTAGCATCAGACAGGCTATTCATGAATAGAACCAACACATGGGCCAGCAGACACAGTGTAGGCCAGAGGATTCCCACTGGAAGTTAAACAAGGCGTTCCATGTTCATTCAGTAAACAGGTCCATAAGACACACTCTAGACACAACATCCCAACTTTCGACCCTTGGCAGATTCCTGCCCGCTTCCATGATAAACCTAAAAAGCTTGCTCCTTTGGGTGAATAAGATCTTAACCTGCAATGCCGGTGAAAACAACGCATAGAGAAGCCGGTGATCTCCATGGGAAGAGTGGGAACGGTATAAACCGCCTCCCCCTCCCATACATGATCATCACTTACTGCTCACCCAAAATTATTGAGCAGCACTTTTGACCATATCTTCTCTAAATCAAGTACAGAACTATAGAAATACATCCATTGGGCGCGTGTTATAATTAGGGTCCCGGTTTTATGGTATTTCGTTTTTTTAACATTTCTGTCTGTATTTATCCATATTTATTTTTTGGCCTTTTTTCTGTATTTATGCATATTTATTTTGTGTTTTGTATATAAATGAAGTTGAAAAACTGTACATTCCCATATTTATTTAACTGATAGATGTGCACTCATACATGTCTGTTGTGTTTTTAGCTATTTAAGCAGTCAAATATTACATAACAATACGAGCGTTATACCATAAATGTATACATATGCCATTATTTAAATACATTTCATCCTGTTTTTTAATTTCCCATGCTGTCCATATGCTCAGCTGCTGGCCTATAATTCCTCAAAGACAGCATGGAGAGTCACTGAAAAGGAGCACAATTTTCTGTATTTATCCACTTTTACAAGTAAATGCAGACAGAAAACACATTGTTTTCTGTCTGTATTTATCTGTAAAAATCTGTAAAAACGGAAAACAGGGAGCCTTAGTCATAATTAAGTATGTGCATGCGAACCCGCATCATTGCGAATGTAGAAGTCTTAAGACTATTTTCCAAAAACAATGGTTATTGATGCACATTTTGAAATGAGAATCTCAGTATCATACAGAATACACTGCTAAGAAAAGGCAGACGAACATCTGATTAAGTGGTCTTAATGGCTGCATCCGATGCCATAGAGGAGGGCTGAAATTAATGTTTAAAGATTTACCTAATAATTTTACCTAGGGTGGACCAGCTATTGATGCAGAATGTATCAAAACTGTTTAAAATCGAGCTGCACTGCTGTTTTTTATGACCTTTTTATAGCGCTACAGGATATTACTGGAAATAACATCTTGAAGAATTAACGTTAATATTTACTCCAAGCAAGGTAGAATGAGGCTTAACACAACTCACTTTGCTTCCTGTTTTGCAAGATGGAAATAGTTTAAAGTTCGTTTATTTCCGTTTTCTCACTCTCTGGGTCCCAGCTCAGCTCAACTGAGGTGTCTGCTTTCTTCCCTGTTAGATACCAGTGGACAGTGGTAAATAGCATAACTTGAGATGCTTATTTCAAAAAGGAGGTGCAGGGAATGCTGCCATGTTGTCAGCGGAGATTAATTTGTCATTTAACAAACATGTTGCACAAGTATATTTATAATAGTACAATACATCCTTGGTGTTTGCATGCTTTGTTTCGCACATTAAAGGGATGCCATTAATAATTAGTGCTAGTTTGTTAAAATAGCTTTTGCCACAACCGTTAGCCTTTGAAGCGCTTATCTGATGTCACTGTAGTCCTCCAGTACCACTACTTGCACGCTATGATTTGTAAGGACACACAGTGCCTATCCCTGGACACAGCCACAGTGCCCTGGAGCAAAGGAGCAGAGCGGTAGGTGATCAAGGTAGGAGGAGCTGTAGGGAGAAACAGCCTTTCTGCTTCCAAAGAAAACAAGCAAACGCAATGCAATACGTCTTGCATTTACGTGAGTTTGAGCTATTGGCATTTTAAATGACAATGCCTTTTTTATGTTTTGGTTTTTAAAACATAAGTAAAAGGCATTATCATTTACAATGCCAATTGCTTAAACATGCGTAAATGTGAGACCTATTGCATTGCAAATGCTTGTTAGGTGTAAGCCTACTAGACAGCACAAATGTCTAGTTGCGAAAGACATGTTGATGACATGCAAAAGCTGACCCAAGAATGCATTCCATCCTTTGCTTCCTATTGGCTTTTCCTTTTATCATTCACATTTGATTGTGTTCTATTTGCTGTTTTGTCTCTTTTTTAGCCCCTACAGTTTGTGTTTGTCGTCTCGTGGAACACAGCCTCTTTACCACTTCTCTCTGTGGTAGCTCCTATTCTTCCACAAGTATTTGCTCTCCAGGAACTATTTTTGAATTACACAATGAGTCCGTGTGTTTTTTATCTCTCACTTGTGCTTTTTCCCCCTGCTAAATCGGACACACTGTGCTTTGTGTTGCAGCTGTTATCTAATTTTTTCAGCTTTGGTTTGCTTTGGTTTCATGCTTGCTTTGCACAGTAAGTGCCTTTGTTGCTGCCTACATTTATAACTTTCTTTCATTAAAAGCATAACACTAAACTCTATATTACTTCCTTTTAACACTGCTTAACGACATATGGATTTTTTGTCATCCTTCACACTTTAATCCATATTAATGCATTTTTTTATTAGGTCTCGCCTGGCAATGAAAGCGCTGTCGCCAGCGAGACCTATTGTTATCCTCTTGCCTCTCAAGTGGTACAGACCGGGGCACGCGCAGGGCTTTGGCGATTGGGGTCTGTGGACGCGCTTGCTTCTAAACTGTGTACAGCTGGTGCTCGTTAATTAGGCTGCAGTCAAAAGTGTGAACGCGCTCTGGAAGGCGTGCTTTCTGCAGCGTGTGGTGTGCCTGGCGGAATGCCAAGATAATTGTCTTTTTCCCTTCCGCCTTTGTTGTAAGAGCATGAGCGGCCGACTCACTGGCGCCATGTTCTGGAAAGCTCCTTTTGCCATTGATTCTTAGCTTATATTACAAACGCGTTAATTAGGCTGCGGTCAAAAGTGTGAACGCGTGTGAACGTGCTCTGGAAGGCGTGCTTTCACTGCAAATCCGGCTATATAGGTGTTTTCTTTTACCGACTGTCAGGAGAGGAAATAACTGGAGTCTTTCTGGCGCCGTGCCTTCAGTAAAATACACACGCACGGAGCAATTCCATTCAAGGAATGGAAGTGTGCTATAAAAAAGTGTGCTTAATCAGCTTTTCTTTTTCTGTAACTTTCATAGCAGCATCTACAATTCGTCATACGCAGTCTACCCGGTTATACGCAATGTCCAGTAATTATTTTAATTCCCTTTTTGTGCGTTGCACACAATTCTTCTCTCCACTTCCTCTTTGCCATGTGTACTATTAAACCTCCCCCCACCCACCTCTCTTAAAAGTCAAGTCAAGTCAAGTCAAAGATTTATATAGCGCGCTACATACCCATAGGGTCTCAAGGCGCTTGAGGAGGGGTGGGGAATTACTTGTCGAATATCCAAGTTTTAAGTTGCTTTCTGAATGCTAGGTGGTTCTGAGTAAGGCGAAGGTGAGTAGGAAGAGAGTTCCAAGTTTTAGCTGCCAGGTAGGAGAAGGATCTGCCTCCCATGGTGGTTTTGTTGATGCGAGGTACAGTGGCAAGGGCTTGGTTTTCCCTCCTTTGTGGCCTTCATCATCTCTGTCAATACCATATTGCTCTTAATTCTCCTAGCTGCACTAAAACAAAGCGACAACTGCAAAAAAAAACGTTAACATGCAAATTAGTATGCTTTATTAGCGTACTGTGTAAAGATTGCCTCATACATGTTGCAGAAAAAGAGCACAACCGCATTTTACAGTTTTACACAAACTACTCACACATTGCATAAACAGCACAACTAGCATTTTAAGAAAGGTCCTCAGTCATTATATTTGTGCAAATTGTTGCATGCGAAATTGGGAAAGGAGTAAATAAGTGCTTCAATAGCAAGGCCTGCACAGAGTAATACCATACAAGAAATGGAAGTGTCCTTTCACAAACTGCGCTGAAAATACAGCTTTATTTTATATTGCTAAGTTACAGCAAAGTAAATAAGACACCCCTTGCTAGTGCCATAGCTTTAATAAACAAGGCGTGCACAGAGCAAAACTTCTAAGTGTGTTTTAAATGTGGCCTTTGTGTTAATTACTAACAAGCACATGAAAAATAGAAGTGTGCTTTACCAGCGTTCGCTTTGAATCCGGCTTTATTTGTATTTTCTTTTACCCACTGTCAGGAGAGGAAATAAGTGGCGTCTTACTGGCGCCATGCCTTCGGTATGGAACACGTGCACGGAGCAATGCTATTCAAGGAATGAAAGTGTGCTTTAAGAAAGTGGGCTGCAAATACAACAATTTTTTTTTTCCCATAAGTTTCACAGCATCATGCCAAATTCGTCATACGCAGTCTATCTGCTCATAAGCAATGTTTAGTAACCATCGCATACAGCATGCCGTGCGCTTCACACAGATAGCATGCCGCGCGCTTCACACATACAGCATGCCACGCGCTTCACATATACAGCATGCCGTGCGCTTTACACATACAGCATGCCCCACTTACCGGGCGGGGTGGGCTTCCGTGGGACTTCTCTCTGTGGAGTGCGCTCCTTTACGCGGGCTCCCTCAGCTCAGAGGAGGCCCGGACTCTGCCGCGCGCTCCATCCCCGCTCATGTCCCAGGCAAGGTTGGCAGCGCGCATGCTCAGTACGTAAGCGTGTGTGCACGAGTAGCTATTGTGCCACGCGCTTTCAGTTTCCCTCCCCACTCGCTTGTTTAAATACCATAAATACCTACTTAACTAAAATGTTTCCTAGGCGATTGGCCCTGGTCCAATACTATTCATATTTACTATATATGTACAGTGTCATTGGCCAAGGATAATATTTAAAGCTAAATATGCACGGGCGGGAACAGTAACCCGGCTCTGCAGCTGAATGTCCGCATTGCTAAAAATATTCGCTCCGAATGCTGTAAAAAATGTGCGACAAAGAGCTATCAGCGAACTTGTGTGATAGGCGAGGGGCTGAAGGTATGATTAGAACATATTAGTAATTCTTGAGCTGGTTACCAAAGGCTTGTAACGTTTGTGGTAAAAGGCTGGAGCGTGCGAGCGGTTCCCATGACTTCCGCCGGCGACCTCTGACCTCCGCAAGGCTATGGCCGCGTCCTAGTCCGTCCGGAGCACCGAGGGTGGAACGTGGCGAGCAGTGCACTTGGCAACGACACCTAAGCCGGACTTCTCTTTCGGGAGGTATGAAAGTGTATTTTATATGACACATAATCTGTAAGCAAGGGAACAATAAAGAACAGATGTATCAACCCTTTGTGCCTGCGTGGTTCCCAAAGGGGGTGCACACCTGCACAAAGTGTTGCTTTGAGATTTACTTTCCAGTTGCCTATAGGGTTGCCACCTGTATAACAAGCATTTGCAAGCTGGCTCAGGGTCATTATTTAATGCTGGCCAACGTATAAAAAGCCAGCAACATCAAAGCCTCTACCTGCAGAACTATAGACCTGGCAATATGGAGCTACAGCCTACTACGAACCTGACAACTGTGTCACCTTGTGCATCTTCGCAACCATCACACTGCAGGGCCACCTTGTGCATACATACAAACCTGGCACTGCAGAATTAATGTTGTGGAGCCAAGATGTGCTGACAAATAGACCTAGCCCTGGAAGCTACTACCGTCATACTCATGGACCTGACACGGAAGTTGCACCTCCTTAATCTCTCTAACGTGGCACTGTGCTGCCAGCTTGTACATACCTATGAACCTGACACTGCCTGGCCACAGAGGCCATACCCACGAAATTGAAGCAGATGTTACACTGTGCAAAAACAAGGCACAGAGTGGTTCGTTTCAGTGAACCCATTGTTAAATTGTGACTTTAAAATGGCTAGTCTTTAACATTTCAATGTCTCGTCACTCAGACCCCAAAATGTACTTAAACACACACACACTCTTAGAATTTGGTCTAATTGCTTGTTATAGTCCCTGATGCGTCCTTCTATTCTACCGCCTCCTCGGTCACATCCCAGGAGTGTATCCAATGCTTCTTTCACTTGTAGTATCTTCTGCAATATCTCCAAACACGTGCTTTTGGGTCATTTGCGAGAGTTTTACCTATTTGCATTGTAAATGACAATGCCTTGGCGGAGCAACCGGTTCCTGCGGCGGCGGCTCGGGTGAACGGGAGCGTGCCCGTGCTCTTCTGCTTCTCCGTCTTCGCCCAGCCCTCTGCCGTGCCGCACGGCTCCGGGTATGAGGTGCTGATCCAGAAGTTCCTCGGCTTGTACGGAGACCAGATCGACATGCATCGCAAATTCATCGTGCAGCTCTTCGACGACGAGTGGGGCCAGTACATCGACCTGCCCAAGGGCTTGCTGGTGAACAAACGGTGCAAAGTGCGGCTTGTGCCCCTGCAGATCCAGCTCACTACCTTGGGAAACCTTACACCTTCAAGCACTGTGTTCTTCTGTTGTGACATGCAAGAGAGATTTAGGCCTGCCATCAAGTATTTTGGAGATATCATCAGTGTAGGACAGAGGCTGCTCCAAGGAGCTCGCATTTTAGGAATTCCAGTTATAGTCACAGAACAATATCCCAAAGGTCTTGGAAGCACAGTTCAAGAACTTGATTTAACAGGAGTTAAACTTGTGCTTCCCAAAACAAAGTTTTCTATGGTATTACCTGAAGTTGAAGCCGCCTTAGCAGAGATTCCTGGTGTCCTCAGTGTGGTATTGTTTGGAGTTGAGACACACGTATGCATTCAACAGACTGCACTGGATTTGCTTGGAAGAGGAGTGGAGGTTCACATTGTGGCTGATGCCTCATCTTCGAGAAGTATGATGGACAGAATGTTTGCACTAGAGCGCCTTGCCCGCAATGGGATTATAGTTACCGCCAGTGAAGCAGTACTTCTGCAATTGGTAGCTGATAAAGACCATCCAAAATGTAAAGAAATCCAAAACCTTATTAAAGCCAGTGCTCCAGAATCCGGACTCCTTTCCAAAGTTTAGAAAAGAGCACAGTAGTGGAACTCGTAGTGAACATCAAGCGAGAACTAAGAAACTCAAGAAACGTACACGCCGCATTGGAAGACGTGGTGGTCTCTACAACTGTTACTGATGTACTATCTTCGAAGACTGTTCTCTGTAGTCATTCTCTAATTGTCATATAATTTGTAAGTGGAACCTTGTAGTTTCCCAATGTTTACTGTAATTTATTTGCAAGTAAGTCAACAGATGTGCCTGTCCAATGTCTGTGCTGTACCATGTGATTGTATCACAACTTGACACCTGCATATCATTTTTTGATAAACCTTTTTAACCCCTTCGATGCTCATGACGAGCTCAGCTCGTCATGCAGCACAGTGCTCCTGTGCTCATGACGAGCTGAGCTCTTCATGACCACACCCATTTTTATTGCTGTCCAGCACAGCAGAGGAATAGGTGCAGCATCGATGTGGCTAACACTGAAGAAAAAAAAGTAAATTACAATGCCTTTTATTTATGTGTTGTTTTTCTAAATAGATAAATAAAAGGCTTTGTTAATTACAATGCCAATAACTTAAACTCTCGCAAATGCGAGACCTATTGCATTGTAAATGCTTGGTTTGTGTGTGTGGCTCTGTGTGTGTGTGTGGCTCTGTCTGTGTGTTGCTCTGTGTGTGTGTGTGTGTGTGGCTCTGTCTGTGTGTGTGGCTCTGTGTGTGTGTGTGTGTGTGGCTCTGTGTGTGTGTGTGTGTGGCTCTGTGTGTGTGTGTGTGGTTCTGTCTGTGTGTGTGGGTGTATGTGGCTTTGTGTGTGTGTGTGGGTGCAAATGCAATAGGTCTCGATTAAGCTATTAGCATTGTAAATGACAATGCCATTTATTTATCTGTTTTCAAAACCAACACATAAATAAAACCTTTGTCATTTACAATGCCAATAGCTCTAACTTTTGCAAAGGCGAGACCGTTGCATTGTAAATGCTTGTGTTTAGTCTCGTAGCAACAACTTTCTTTTTCTAAATATGCATTCGTTTTTTTGTAGTTTTGTTTTAATATTTTTAATAACCACTATTTAAGATTACACGCACTCCTGTACGCCGTGTCTGTTTTTAACATACTGCTTTAGCATTAATTCCTGTATGTTAAAGTCCTGCAATGCACACACAATTCGGCTTTGTTGTCTCTTTTATATCAACAGCAATGAAAGAAGTATTTTAAAAGACATAGCACATTTTGGTTCCACGCTTGCATACAATTGTTTGGTTTTATTGTCACTCATTTGCGTGCTTGCTTATTCTTTAAATGAAACAAGCATGCACAGACAAAATGACTTGGCTGCATCATTGCACCTTTCCCCCTCTTCCTTTTGTTCACGCTGTATGGTGTACAACATAGAAAAAAGGCATTGGCTGCGCTAATAGGTCTCAAAGGCAAAATATATTGACTTTGCGAATGCTCATTTATTTAAACTTCCTTTTGTCAGAACTAGGGGCCATATGTATCAAAGCGAATTGCGATCGCAAACGCTGAAATTCGCAGAATTTCAGAGTTTGCGATCGCAATTTGGCCTAGTGCTATGTATGAAAGCACAACTGTCTCTCAAAATTGTAAATGCATTTAGGGAATCGCAAATTGCGATTCCTTAAATGGAATGTATGAAGCACCCAAGTTGTGCGAATATGGCATAAGGAATCGCAAATTACCACCTACTACAGCGATTTCTTTAAAAAATGCAAATTTTAGCCTTTTTCAAAGTGGCATGAGGCGCGCAAACATGTGAACCCATTCTCATTTCAGGGGTGCAACAGGGTGTCCTTTTGACATCCTGGCACACTTGAAATTTCATCCTTAATTTGTGATTCTCTAATTGGGAATCGCAAATTGAGAATGTCTTCCCAATTATTCCTATGGGCCTAATGAATGGGGAGGTATTCCTTAATTGCGAATTGCAATTTGCGATTCGCAATTAAGGAATATGTAGGATTCACAAAATGTATTGCAAATCCTGCATACATATCGTTTTGCGATTCTCAAATATCGATTCTCAAAAATTTGCTATTTGAGAATCGTAAAACCTAACATTGATACATATGGCCCTTGGTCACTTAGGGTCCACTTGCTCATTAGAGCACCCTTCCATGCCACTCTAGTGTTCAGTACTAAAACACAAGCACTAGTTTATATATCTTAGCAAATGCTGCTGTGTAAACACTTCAAATAAATGCAGAGTTTCGATCAAATCAACTAAACTACAAATTGCGATTCATCAAGGATTTCGTTTGCTTTTTCCCCACGTTTCCAATTCCTAACTTGGTCTTGAATTTATTCTGTAATTTCTTTCCCTTCCCTCATTACCTTGTGCTATCACACTCCCCTTTGCTCCACTCTCAGGCCCCATGAAATGGAATGATCTCCGTTTTGTCTCATTTACAGGTTCATATTCCAACAGACCCTCCGCGGACGCTGTACTCCCGGGAGCACTGTGACGTGATGAATGGGGTAAGAGTTGCACAATGAAGAGAAAGCAAGGATCCTAGGGTGATTGAAAGCACTCACTGCGGTTTTTACCTGTGGGAGGAGATGTGTCCCAAGTGAACCTGAGCCCCATAAGGACTCAACATGATTTAGGGTCATGTGCTTGATACCAGCCTCTGACTCTAGTGTCATGGACAATAGTCCAAATTAAAGCATTATGGGTCAGGGGCTCACTGCAATGTCAGTCCCTTTTCAGCTTTGGTCACACTGTTCGCACATGCTGTGATCCCATTTCATGTTTATTTGAGTGTGGCTAGTTGTCATGGAAAAGTTAACTTTCTTTTAAACTGGGAAATGTTTATTCAAAGCAGTAAGTAAAAAAAACTGTATTATACTGGTTGTCTGTAGTAAAAATAATATAATATCTTAGTATGCAATTAAGAGAAAATAGTTTTGGGGGGGTATAAAATACTATGTTAAGGAACACATTTTGTCTGTGGATGTCTGAGACTTTATAAACTGCTGCCTGCAGGGTGCAACGAACAGTGAACCCTCATTGCACTACGAATGTTCATTTTTTGATGCCTATCATGAAGAGGATGTTGATTAAACCAAGGATAGTAGTTTCTTTTCATGTTGCAGCCAGCCAATCTGAGTGTGAGGTCCCGTGTGACTTGCAGGAGCTTCTCACTCCTGCTAGAAAGAGGCAGCCGACGGGTGGAAAACCCTCTCGACTGATGAGATTGCTCTATTTTTTTAAGTTGCATGCCAGCGGAGTTCCACAGGACACCCGTGAGCACAGCCATCCAGATGTTTATACATTTTGAACCTCAATTTCTCATTTCTGCAAAATGCAGTGTGATTCCATTCAGCTGTTTTGGCTGTAGCAGTGTTTAAAATTCCCTCTGGAAACTACATAAGGAAATTTTGTTTGGGACCCTCCCGCCTTTTTCTCTGCCCCCACTTGACGTATGATGCCAAAACTTTCCAGGAAGGAGGTGAGGTGTTGAAGATTCAGCAAATGCCAATAACGTTATTAGTGAAACAAAAAATGCTTGTACACACAGTGACATTCATCACTGATCCTCTTCTGGGATTTGATAAACCTCATTAAGGTTGTTTGAAGGTGCTCCAGAAGCTAAATGGCATCACATTTTCAAAAAATTCACACTATCTTTCCCCGATACGTCAGGATACAGTCTATTGTTCTGAGTAAAGGGTACTTCCAACATCAGCAGCAATCTGTTAGTTAACTTCAATACAGCGTTCAATTAACAACTAAAGCTCTAAAATTCTGAATTCATAACAGAAGTGTGGCACACCTGAAGGCCATCTTGATGGATTCATAGCTGTAAAACTCAAACAGTATTTCTTACATTGGATACAGTTGTCTTATGAATTATCTTTAGTGCACTTTGTCAGTTGTTGTGTAAACTGGTTCTCCAGTTGGTTACTAGCTATGTGAAAGTCTATATTAGTTATTGATTAGTATTTGTATGGGAATGTGAATGCGTGTGTGGTTCGGTGGGGGGTGTGTGACTGCCCAAAGATGTGTGAATAGTTGATTCACTAGATATATGAAGTTAAAACTACATGTTCTAACAGTTGTTTGGGTGAGTGAATATCTTTATGGGTGTGGTGATGAGCAAATATATTTCTCAATGATACATGTCCATCAAACTAGCAAAATAAAAGGCAGTGTATGTGTCAGTTGTTGTATATAAATAAGTATACATAAGACTCAATGATTGTGTGAGTGACTGTATAGATAACTTTATACTTGTAATAATGATTTTATAATTCGCTAAGTATGACTTACTATCTAAATGAATAGATGAAGTTGTGTTTTTATAAGTGTGTAGCTAAGTAAATATGTAAGTATGATCCATTGTTTGCATAAGTGAGTAGGATGACTTCATATGCGAATAGGATGTGTGCTGGTGTGTAATGTCGATTTAGGTGTATAAGTATTTTTGATAGTGTTCTATTGTTCATTGACCGCATATATGAGTGAATCTACAGGTAAGTGATTAAATGTGTGTATACATCTATGAATCACTGAGTGGGTTTTTAGATACTTGTATTGCTGTAACAAAGGATTCAAATATGATACTCTGTATTTTACAAAGAGTGATGAAAGATTTTACTAGTGTATGAAAAGATGTATGTGATTGTCACGTGGATGATGTCATCAGTGATGTCATTTGAGATGTCATCAGTGATGTCACTGACCATGTCATGAATGATGTAATATGTGACATCATCAGCAGTGGATTGCGGATGCGCGAAATATAGTTAGTACAACTAACTATATAGGAGCAATTTCAATGGTTTTGTATGAGTGAAATGTCCAGCTAACTATAACACCCCTAATGCTAATTCCTAACTATATAGGGCCTGAAACCTATGGTTTTTTTTCAGTGAATTTCAAAGGTTTTTTTAAATGCTAATTCCTAACTATATAAGGCCTGAAACCCATGGTTTTTTCAGTGAATTTGCAAGGTTTTAAAATGCTAATTCCTAACTATATAAGGTCTGAAACCTATGTTTTTTTCAGTGAATTTCAAAGGTTTTTTTAATGCTAATTCCTAACTATATAAGACCTGAAAACCCACCAGGAATCTCCAGTATGCACCAGGGGACTGCATTGCAGAGAGGTGTAATGAAGCCACGCCCCTTTTCACACCTCTCTGCAACGCAACCCCAGTGCATGTTTGAAGAGGGGGAACTAATTCCCCTTGCATACTGGGGGTCCCTGGGGGCCAACTAACCCACCAGGAGCCTCCAGTATGCGCCAGGGGGCTGCATTGCAGAGAGGTGTAATGAGGCTATGCCCCTTTTTACACCTCTCTGCAACGCAGGCCACTGGCGCGTTTGCAGAGGGGGGACTAATTCCCCTTGCATACTGGGGGTCCCTGGGTCATATCTGCCCAAACGCCGATATTCCGAACGATTGAAAATGACTTTTCTTGAGAAACATTTGGATTTGGATTATCATGTCCTATACTTTGGAATTTTTGAAAGACTGACTTTGAGGATGCTATAAATTACTCAAGTCTGCCCGAATTGTGTGGGTAAAATTGATACCTAGTCACTTTGAATAAGAATGTACTTACGTCTCATCTAACATTTGGAAGAAATATCTAGTTATATGACAACAAGATAACGACATAACTTGAAGGAAATAAGAACGCCCTGAAGAAGTTCTGTTGTACAGAACGAAACGCGTCGGCTGGCTGTGGTACATAAACTTAAGGAAAATAAAAGCATTTGAATATACACCAAGATTCAGCGCTTCAATAAGGACTTAAGTGATATGATTTGATTGGACTTATTGTGCAAGTGGTGCTGTGCCAAACTTTGGAATATTCTCCACTACTCTCTACTACTTACTCTCTAATACTCCACTACTCTCTAATACTCACTCTCTACTACTCATTCTCTACTACTCTACTACTCTCTCTCTACTACTCACTCCCTACTACTCACTATCTACTACTCCCTACTACTCCCTCTCTACTACTCTCTACTCTCTACTACTCACTCTCTACTACTCTCTCTACTACTCACTCTTTACTACTCACTCTCTACTACTCTCTCTCTACTATTCTGTACTACTCACTCTCTACTACTCTCTACTACTCACTCTCTACTAATCTCTCCCTACTACTCTCTACTACTCACTCTACTACTCACTCTCTACTACTCTATACTATTCTCTCTCTCTGCTACTCACTCTCTACTCTCTACTACTCACTCTCTACTACTCACTCTCTACTACTCTCTACTACTCTCTACTACTCACTCTTTACTACTCTACTACTCACTCTCTACTGCTCAGTACTACTCACTTTACTACTTACTCTCTACTACTCTCTACTACTCACTCTCTACTACTCTCTACTACTCACTCTCTGCTACTCTCTCTACTGCTCTCTACTACTCACTCTCTACTCTCTATTACTCACTCTCTACTCTCTACCTCTCTCTACTTCTCTCTCTACAAGTTTCTACCTCTCTACCTCTACCTCTACCTCTCTACCTCTCTACCTCTACACCTCTACCTCTCTACCTCTCTCTACACGCACATATACACATATATACATATGCATATATATGCATATGCATTTAGATATATGTATATATATATATATATATATATATATATATACATACATATATAATCTGCATATCTATATAAATGCAAATATAAATGCATGCATACATATACATATATGCATACATATACATGTTATTTACATGAAAGTTTTAAAAACACTAATAAAAGCAAAGCTAAAAAGCCACCTCATTACAAACAGAATGGCTTTAACGTAAACGAGGGCGAGATCTATTGCATTTTCAATGCTTGTTTACTTTGGTTCCATCAAGAAGGCATTCAGATGTGTCACACATTTGCCATAAATTCTGAATGTTAGCACTCTAGTTGCTCATTAGATCACTGTAGTAAAGCTACTGCTCACCAGGGAAGTCTGCTGCTGGTGTTCAAAGTGCATGTTTCAGTCTGCATGTCAGAATTTTTTTAATGAAATAGAAGAGGATTTGAGAAGTCACTCAAAATGTGCCCAAATTTTTCTTTCTGAAGCACTAATCATACTTTCTATGGTAAAATATACCCCCTCATTTTGTTCCTTTTTAAATTAAATGTTTTAAGAGTTACCACTTTATTCCAATCAAGATGGCTTCAGGTGTGCCATACCTTTGTAATAAGTAGGACTGTTAGCGCTCTAGTTGTTCTTTAGTATTTACAACAAGGGGTGGTGAGGGACAGAGTCTCTGAATTAAGCAGAAAGCTCTCACCCAGTCAAGAGATCAGGGCTAGATCCAACACCGTTTTTTAGCTCACTGCACCATCCCAGTTTCAGAACCTGGCTGTATGCAAATTAGTCTGTTCCTGTCCCAGTGCATGATGGGAACAGGGCAAACCAAACTACAAAAGCCAATTCTTACACTGGGAAGGAAACAAGCTCCCGGGGACCGGTTTCTGGCATTACAGCCGTCTTCGGCCCGGTTTGCTTGAATCCTGAAATTTACAACAAGGGGTGGTGAGGGACAGAGTCTCTGAATTAAGCAGAAAGCTCTCACCCAGTCAAGAGATCAGGGCTAGATCCAACACTCAGACACTCTGTTCATCACCACCCCCTTTTTGTAAATCGTTTTTGGCCACTATAGGTGTGGCAGGGTATACTCAGACATGAGTCCCTTTCTCACTGCTCCATCAGGATTCAAGCAAGCCGGGCCGAAGAAGGCTGAAATGCCAGAAACCGGTCCCCGGTAGCTTGTCTCCTTTCTGGTGAAGAATTGGCTTGGTAGTTTAGTCTGCCCTGTTCCCATGATGCACTGGGCCAGGGACTGACTGATTTGCATATAGCCAGGTTCTGAGCTGGGATGGGGCAGTGAGATAAATAACGGTGATGGATCAAGCCCTGATCTTTGGACTGGGTAAGAGTGGTCTGTTTTACTCAGACACTCTGTTCATCACCACCCCCTTTTTGTAAATCGTTTTTGGCCACTATAGGTGTGGCAGGGTATACTCAGACATGAGTCCCTTTCTCACTGCTCCATCAGGATTCAAGCAAGCCGGGCCGAAGAAGGCTGAAATGCCAGAAACCGGTCCCCGGTAGCTTGTCTCCTTTCTGGTGAAGAATTGGCTTGGTAGTTTAGTCTGCCCTGTTCCCATGATGCACTGGGCCAGGGACAGACTGATTTGCATATAGCCAGGTTCTGAGCTGGGATGGGGCAGTGAGATAAATAACGGTGATGGATCAAGCCCTGATCTTTGGACTGGGTAAGAGTGGTCTGTTTAACTCAGACACTCTGTTCATCACCACCCCCTTTTTGTAAATCGTTTTTGGCCACTATAGGTGTGGCAGGGTATACTCAGACATGAGTCCCTTTCTCACTGCTCCATCAGGATTCAAGCAAGCCGGGCCGAAGAAGGCTGAAATGCCAGAAACCGGTCCCCGGTAGCTTGTCTCCTTTCTGGTGAAGAATTGGCTTGGTAGTTTAGTCTGCCCTGTTCCCATGATGCACTGGGCCAGGGACAGACTGATTTGCATATAGCCAGGTTCTGAGCTGGGATGGGGCAGTGAGATAAATAACGGTGATGGATCAAGCCCTGATCTTTGGACTGGGTAAGAGTGGTCTGTTTAACTCAGACACTCTGTTCATCACCACCCCCTTTTTGTAAATCGTTTTTGGCCACTATAGGTGTGGCAGGGTATACTCAGACATGAGTCCCTTTCTCACTGCTCCATCAGGATTCAAGCAAGCCGGGCCGAAGAAGGCTGAAATGCCAGAAACCGGTCCCCGGTAGCTTGTCTCCTTTCTGGTGAAGAATTGGCTTGGTAGTTTAGTCTGCCCTGTTCCCATGATGCACTGGGCCAGGGACAGACTGATTTGCATATAGCCAGGTTCTGAGCTGGGATGGGGCAGTGAGATAAATAACGGTGATGGATCAAGCCCTGATCTTTGGACTGGGTAAGAGTGGTCTGTTTAACTCAGACACTCTGTTCATCACCACCCCCTTTTTGTAAATCGTTTTTGGCCACTATAGGTGTGGCAGGGTATACTCAGACATGAGTCCCTTTCTCACTGCGCCATCAGGATTCAAGCAAGCCGGGCCGAAGAAGGCTGAAATGCCAGAAACCGGTCCCCGGTAGCTTGTCTCCTTTCTGGTGAAGAATTGGCTTGGTAGTTTAGTCTGCCCTGTTCCCATGATGCACTGGGCCAGGGACAGACTGATTTGCATATAGCCAGGTTCTGAGCTGGGATGGGGCAGTGAGATAAATAACGGTGATGGATCAAGCCCTGATCTTTGGACTGGGTAAGAGTGGTCTGTTTAACTCAGACACTCTGTTCATCACCACCCCCTTTTTGTAAATCGTTTTTGGCCACTATAGGTGTGGCAGGGTATACTCAGACATGAGTCCCTTTCTCACTGCTCCATCAGGATTCAAGCAAGCCGGGCCGAAGAAGGCTGAAATGCCAGAAACCGGTCCCCGGTAGCTTGTCTCCTTTCTGGTGAAGAATTGGCTTGGTAGTTTAGTCTGCCCTGTTCCCATGATGCACTGGGCCAGGGACAGACTGATTTGCATATAGCCAGGTTCTGAGCTGGGATGGGGCAGTGAGATAAATAACGGTGATGGATCAAGCCCTGATCTTTGGACAGGGTAAGAGTGGTCTGTTTAACTCAGACACTCTGTTCATCACCACCCCCTTTTTGTAAATCGTTTTTGGCCACTATAGGTGTGGCAGGGTATACTCAGACATGAGTCCCTTTCTCACTGCTCCATCAGGATTCAAGCAAGCCGGGCCGAAGAAGGCTGAAATGCCAGAAACCGGTCCCCGGTAGCTTGTCTCCTTTCTGGTGAAGAATTGGCTTGGTAGTTTAGTCTGCCCTGTTCCCATGATGCACTGGGCCAGGGACAGACTGATTTGCATATAGCCAGGTTCTGAGCTGGGATGGGGCAGTGAGATAAATAACGGTGATGGATCAAGCCCTGATCTTTGGACTGGGTAAGAGTGGTCTGTTTAACTCAGACACTCTGTTCATCACCACCCCCTTTTTGTAAATCGTTTTTGGCCACTATAGGTGTGGCAGGGTATACTCAGACATGAGTCCCTTTCTCACTGCTCCATCAGGATTCAAGCAAGCCGGGCCGAAGAAGGCTGAAATGCCAGAAACCGGTCCCCGGTAGCTTGTCTCCTTTCTGGTGAAGAATTGGCTTGGTATTTTAGTCTGCCCTGTTCCCATGATGCACTGGGCCAGGGACAGACTGATTTGCATATAGCCAGGTTCTGAGCTGGGATGGGGCAGTGAGATAAATAACGGTGATGGATCAAGCCCTGATCTTTGGACTGGGTAAGAGTGGTCTGTTTAACTCAGACACTCTGTTCATCACCACCCCCTTTTTGTAAATCGTTTTTGGCCACTATAGGTGTGGCAGGGTATACTCAGACATGAGTCCCTTTCTCACTGCTCCATCAGGATTCAAGCAAGCCGGGCCGAAGAAGGCTGAAATGCCAGAAACCGGTCCCCGGTAGCTTGTCTCCTTTCTGGTGAAGAATTGGCTTGGTAGTTTAGTCTGCCCTGTTCCCATGATGCACTGGGCCAGGGACAGACTGATTTGCATATAGCCAGGTTCTGAGCTGGGATGGGGCAGTGAGATAAATAACGGTGATGGATCAAGCCCTGATCTTTGGACTGGGTAAGAGTGGTCTGTTTAACTCAGACACTCTGTTCATCACCACCCCCTTTTTGTAAATCGTTTTTGGCCACTATAGGTGTGGCAGGGTATACTCAGACATGAGTCCCTTTCTCACTGCTCCATCAGGATTCAAGCAAGCCGGGCCGAAGAAGGCTGAAATGCCAGAAACCGGTCCCCGGTAGCTTGTCTCCTTTCTGGTGAAGAATTGGCTTGGTAGTTTAGTCTGCCCTGTTCCCATGATGCACTGGGCCAGGGACAGACTGATTTGCATATAGCCAGGTTCTGAGCTGGGATGGGGCAGTGAGATAAATAACGGTGATGGATCAAGCCCTGATCTTTGGACTGGGTAAGAGTGGTCTGTTTAACTCAGACACTCTGTTCATCACCACCCCCTTTTTGTAAATCGTTTTTGGCCACTATAGGTGTGGCAGGGTATACTCAGACATGAGTCCCTTTCTCACTGCTCCATCAGGATTCAAGCAAGCCGGGCCGAAGAAGGCTGAAATGCCAGAAACCGGTCCCCGGTAGCTTGTCTCCTTTCTGGTGAAGAATTGGCTTGGTAGTTTAGTCTGCCCTGTTCCCATGATGCACTGGGCCAGGGACAGACTGATTTGCATATAGCCAGGTTCTGAGCTGGGATGGGGCAGTGAGATAAATAACGGTGATGGATCAAGCCCTGATCTTTGGACTGGGTAAAAGTGGTCTGTTTAACTCAGACACTCTGTTCATCACCACCCCCTTTTTGTAAATCGTTTTTGGCCACTATAGGTGTGGCAGGGTATACTCAGACATGAGTCCCTTTCTCACTGCTCCATCAGGATTCAAGCAAGCCGGGCCGAAGAAGGCTGAAATGCCAGAAACTGGTCCCCGGTAGCTTGTCTCCTTTCTGGTGAAGAATTGGCTTGGTAGTTTAGTCTGCCCTGTTCCCATGATGCACTGGGCCAGGGACAGACTGATTTGCATATAGCCAGGTTCTGAGCTGGGATGGGGCAGTGAGATAAATAACGGTGATGGATCAAGCCCTGATCTTTGGACTGGGTAAGAGTGGTCTGTTTAACTCAGACACTCTGTTCATCACCACCCCCTTTTTGTAAATCTAGTTGTTCTTTAGAACACTCTAGGAGGCTGCAGTAGAACACAAAGGAATCAACTGACAGTCTCTGTCCTTGTTGTATGTACATGTTTCACTGAGAATGTCAGACTTCATTCTCACATGACTGAGAAAGATTATGTGAATTTACAGAAAATATACTTTCAGTTTAGCTTATAGACCCCCTTCCAAACCACTGTGGAAAAAGCATGAGATAATAGTTTTCTTTCAAACATGATTCATGATATCCCAGCAGAAGGCTTTTTCACATGGTAAAATCACCTTAGAACACACCACAATTCCTAAAATGAGTACGGTACCATCAACAAATGATTTATAATGTAACTATTAACTACAATGCTTTTTAATGAGGTGCTATCATTTATATTGGTTCCAAGATGGCTGCCAACACTTCTTGGATGAAGTGCTGACAGCCAATCAGATCTCACGATGAGATGTGTGGTTAGGCTCCGCCCAGATATATATGTGTTTTTTTTTTTTTTTACAAAAGTTTTTTATTACAAGCCGTAGGTAAAGACAATACATTGGTACATAAATTTATTCATAATTAAACACATTTAAATCCAAGAGACAACCCTATATATATGTGTTTTTGAAGTTAATTTTCATAAAAACCACTGGAGCAATCTTCACCAAATATAGAAAAGGCACTTCTGCGTACCAGTCCCTACAATTTTGCAAAGTTTGGTGTAATTCCATTCAGCGGTTCGGGCTGTAGCCTTGTCTATTCGTCCTATGGAAATTAACATGGAGAAAACACGTTTTGGGACCCCCCTTTTTTCTCGGCCCCTGCATGACGAATCCCCCCGTAACTTCCAGGGAAAAAGCGGAGCGGAGCTGGCCTAAATTTTGGAAAATTACACGCAAATTCCTCAACCGGCGCCAAAGTTATTCCCAATAGAATGTTGCGGATTTCCTATGGTAGCCAGGTCCTAACTATATATACCTACTGGCTATCGCCAGTAGGCAATATATATATATATATATATATGTATATATATATATATATATATATATATATATATATATCATATTTAAACTTTACAGAAACAAACATTCACTGGATGATGTCATCAGTGAGGTCATCAGTGATGTCACTAGTGATGTCACTGAGCACGTCATGAGTGATGTAATATATGACGTCATCAGTTAGCTCTACTATCCATAACGCTGAATTTCTCTGGTTTTGTATGAGTGAAATGTCCAACTAACTATAACGTCCCTGAAACCCTTGGTTTTTCAGTGAATATATATGTGTGAACAAGCTCTCTTGCAGAGTGAAACGCGTCATCCTACATTAAAACGTCTTCCCTGTTTTCCATTGTTGGATGTATTTTTTTCGAGGCTTTTGTGGGCTGCTGGATACGAGGTGTTTTGAGGTCCTGACCTTTGGTTCTGATATCTACTCGGAACCTGGACTGCTCTTTTTATATATATATATATATATATGTGTGTGTGTATATATATGTATATATAATTAATTTTAAAAACAAAAGTTAAAGTGACTTTGGAATGAGACAAACGCTAATGTAAAAAAAGAAAACACAGAAATATACTATTTAGTTAATTGAATTAACTATAATTGCACCCCATCATACACTGCTTATGACTTCACATGTTACATCACTCATGACATGTTAATAGACATCCTTGATGGCATCACTGGTGACATCACAAATGAAATCTGGCCAGGTGCCTATGTTAACTAATTAAATAATAAACTGGTGAAGACAAATTATCTGTAACAAAGACATACATAAACTTTATTCCCAGATCGTATTTGAGGCCACTGTATATGTCCATAGTCTGTGCATGGTGGGTGTTGGCTGCTTGTGGCAGGGTGGATGCAGACACTTACCACAGGCTCAGCCATGTGTTAGACTTGTCCTACGTATGGCTGAAGATTGTGTGCAGTGGAGGTTTGCTTCTTGAGGAGGGTTGGACGTAGGTTGCAGTGACCAGGCACCAAGTCCAAGTCTTGGTGCAGATTTGATGTAAGTACTTTAGTAAAATACACTACACTCATTCCTGAGATGAGCATAATGTTATAGAAGCTTAGAGCCATAATTACATCACTGTGAGTTAAACCACCTCTGAGTGGGTCACCCATACATTCTTCAATAATCTACAAAAGCGTTTCCCAAACTGTGGTCCCGGACCCCCAGGGGTCCGTGAGACTTTCCCAGGGGGTCCGCAGGACTCTTGTGCCTGCCGTCATAGTGAAAAATGAAATTCCCATGCGTCCTCACGCACACAAGAGCTGTGAATGTTGGCGCAGGGGCCGCGAGACCACAACAATACAATCAGGAGGCGGGTGCAGCAAATGGGCAGTCAGGAGGGCGGGCCGCAGGGGGCACAGTGGCTGGGTAAACAAGTGGAACGGAAGGCAAAAGGGGCACAAAAATAAGGAAAAAACGAGTGGCACAAAAGGCAGAAGGGCAGAAAAAAACAAGTGGAACAGAGGGCAGAAGGGCACAAAAAAGGAGGGAAAAACGAGTGGAACAGAGTGCAGAAAGGCACAAAAAACGAGTGGAACAGGGCAGAAAGGCAAAAAAACTAGAGAAAAATGAATGGCACAGATGGCAGAAAGGCAAATAAAACGAGTGGAACAGAGAGCAGACAGGCACAAAAAACGAGGGAAAAACGAGTGGAACAGGGCAGAAAGGCACAAAAACGAGGGAAAAAAGAGGAACAGAGGACAGAAATGCACAAAAAATGAGGGAAAAAGAGTGGCACAGAGGGCAGAAAGGCACAAAAAACGAGTGGAACAGAGGACAGAAAGGCACAAAAAATGAGGGAAAAACGAGTGCAACGGAGGGCACAAAAAATGAGTGGAACAGAGGGCAGAAGGGCACAAAAAACTAGGGAAAAATGTGTGGAACAGAGGGCAGAAAGGCACAAAAAACAAGGGAAAAACAAGTGGCACAGAGGGCAGAAAGGCACAAAAAACGAGGGAAAAACGAGTGAAACAGAGGGCAGAAAGGCACAAAAAACGAGTGGAACAGAGGGCAGAAACGCACAAAAAACGAGGGACAAACGAGTGGAACAGATGGCAGAAAGGCACAAAAAACGAGGGGAAAATGAATGGAACAGAGGGCAGAAAGGCACAAAAAACGAGTGGAACAGAGGGCAGAAAGGCACAAACACAAGGGAAAAATGAGTGGAACAGAAGGCAGAAGGGCACAAGAAACGAGTGGAACAGAAGGCAAAGGGGCACAAAAACAAGGAAAAAACGAGTGGCACTGAGGGCAGACGGGCACAAAAACGAGTGTCACAGAGGCAAAATACAGAAATACATGGGCAGCTAAGAACAAAAGGCAGAACGGGCAGAGAGGCACAGGGGCAGCAAGGGGAACAGAAGGGAAATCCGGGCAGAGACACGGGGCAGCGAGGGGTACAGAAGGAAAGACCGGGCAGAGAGAGCCGGGACAGCGAGGGGAACAGAGGGAAGAAAAAGGGGCACGGACCACGTACAGGCAGCTGGGGAAGATCAACAACAGCAGTCACAGACACAACAATGAAAATACAGGCAATACAATAAAAGTAATAAAGCGTTGAAAGGCACATGTGTATAGGTTACCGTTACTTGGCAGGCAGGTAAAAATAGATGGGATCAGCAGTAGGATTTTCGTGCTGCTGTCTGATTGCTCACTTTCCACAAGCCCTTGGGAGAATTATGTGTGCTGTCAAGCTTTCATATATCAGACATATCAAGCTCTGTTTCTGTGTCGCCTTTGCAGTTTGTTGTTGGCAAGAGACGGGGCAGTGGGCAGCCTAACAGGAGAGGGTCATGTCAGGTGCTAAGCGAGGCCTCTCTGAAATATGCCTTAACTGCACTGCTCACCCCTTGGTGTTAAAATGTTGTCCTGCTGTCTGTGACTAAAGATTATGTCTAACAGGGGTTTATGGTATTTGGCATAGCATTGTTCCATGATCTCGCTGAAACAATATGCCTCCTGTGCAGATACCTTCCTGCCATTACTTGCACTTCCATGATGAACTCCTAATATAGACCTTGAATTTGCTCTATACACTGGACTCATCGCTTTGTGCACTACCGTGTTAGAATTTTCACAATATTCCTTGCTCCTTGGGGCATGTCTTCATTATAAAATGCTTTATAATTGTATAATATTTTAGACCTTCTTAAACTGTGAATAGGTAAAAATGCTAATAATTCACAATCATTCAACCTGTTGCTGTAAGGAAGGGGCACCACTCCAAGGATTTGGAATGAGAATGTAGAGGTGCTGCTATGGCTTCCAGTAGTGATTCAGTGGGGGTCCTCAGGAGTCAAAAGTTTGGGAATCACTGATCTACAATGCTCCCAAGTTATGGAAGGCTTTTGGGTATCATATCCTCATATGATGATTGTGCCCATGCCACAGAGCACAAGAAAAGTAAATGCACTCCAAAGAGAAAGGCAGAAGACTACATAATACATAACAGTTGTGCGAATAGCTGTCCTTGATTCCGAGCTGGATCTGGGTTTAAAGGTCTAGTTGCACTCAGAAAAAGGTAACATGGGTTCTGAAATAGCAAAGCCAACATGGACTCTGCCTCAATTGGTTTCAGGTGTTATAATTGAAGTGCATCCTGAGTTGTTGCTTAGGAAGTATGTGGAGTAATGACAGAGTAAAGTGGGCATACATCTATTGATACAAGATCTGGGGGTCTCCAAACTTGCCTGTGTTGGGTTTCTAACCCTCTAATACAAGGACTTAGTTCAATGCATCGACAATTAATTAGAAAGCCAGCTGGACCACAGCATTGACACTAGCCCTCTGAGCATCACCGTACAAGCAGTGTTTTCAGGTTATTATTAGTCCTTCTAGATGAGTTCTGGGACAAAGTGGCATTCTAAACTATCTTTCGTTTATAAATAACACGCTCAAAGATGGGACTAAGACATGGGGACATGTAGTCTAAAATATTTATTTTATAATCCTCAGCCTAGTGTATAGAATATGAACTGTAACCACACAGAATTCCAAAATAAAAGTAGTTAGGCATGTAACTATGAGCGAAAACAAGATAAATATTTCTAACATTGTAAGCGAGTTTCTGACATCCTAACATCCTAATACTATTTCCATACACTATGCTAAACCTCGCCTACATTATTAAATAGCAAAGTCTGCCTTGTGAGTTTCATAAGATAGATCGCACAGCATACCTATGAATAGCTGGTTGCAGATATTCCTTATCAGAGCACTTACGCAGAAGCAGGATATGTGCTCTAGGTGAAAGACACCTTCAGTATGGCTTCTGTAATCAACTCTCTGACTAAGAGCAGGGGCTTGGCAATCTGGTGTTACCTCTGGTGTTCGTTTTTACGCAAAGACCTCTCCTAATCATTGGTCAAATCCTGTTTTTTTTTGTACCATTTGACACTGATTTTATGCCAGATTTACAAAATAAAACCGGTTTTGGAGACACTGAACCTACTAAACTAACGTAGTGCATAATGCTTTAGCTGGATCCAAATGCTAATATTAAGAATCCATCTTTGCAACAAACAAGCTTGTACTGCAACAGGCCAAATTGTAATGGCTGCACCCATTAACATAGACAAAAAAAATGTCAGCATACTAAGTTGTCAATCATGATGATATCGGCATTTTTGCGTGTAATCTATGAAATTTATTTATTTTATTAACGATAAAGAAAAGCTCACAGCAAGCACGGAATGAAAACAGACTAACAGAGTTAACACTGTCCCATAGTTTACTACAAGCCCCAGATTGTGGGTTGAGTTAGACTGATTTTTAGTCCTGAATTGTACTAAAAATATTACATTTTATAAATTATTTCACATGAACAAATTTGGATAAAACATTGAACTGCCTAAAAAGACATTTGAATAACATTTAGCATATAATAACATTATATATGAAAGCATTTTAGGAAGTTTTGAATTATTATTAATATTTTTTTGCAAATTTTATTGTTGAACAATTTTCAGTTAGCATTTCAAACATAATAACAATGAAAGGAGCGGCTATCTAACACCAATAATAATATCAATCTCCTTTAGTCTTGCGTTGCATGACCTGTCATTTAATCATCCAAGTCTTCTAAATTCCGAAAGGATCCCTACACTTGTGACCCACTGGGTGACCCATCTTCACGTGCCAAGAACATCCGGAGGGGTATCTATATGTCATTGGGCCTAGAAATTAAGGGCTACAGTTTAGCCTATATCTCGGATCGCTTGTTACATATGTTCAAATTGTGTATCCAATAATCCTTCTTAGGAATATGCATCACTCCCCCTGTGCATGGCTACCCAAGGTTTGCAGGTAGAAAAACTTCTGCTGCAAACCACCTACTGATCTGTGGTATCATTTTGACATACATAGCTTAACTAAGCCACCAACAGATCAGGTTCTACTGCGATTCCGTCATACAAGATGGAGATATAAAAATGTCACACAAAACCTTTTATGTTGGCCCACATAGTCATTCTAGATGTATAAAATCAGCATGTTCTGCTTGACAGTGGGGCATGGATGTTATCTTCTTGAATCTATCCTCTGTTGTTTTGCCGGTGTGAAGTAGGCCTACCATAGGATTTATAATACAACACCTTATGCCTATAGTTAGGTGATACCATCTGAGTTTGCCCACAGCAATATTCACAATTTTTTGCAGAAAATTAAATCCCAAAGTCTGTCTCCCTTGCCTGCATACACGCCCCATCATCTGCTGTAGCATCCGGAGTCCTAACAATGTGTGTCAGAGGTGTAACTTCTTGCAGCTCTTTGGGAATCTTGGCAGTCAGTCTTGTGTGTCTCAGCCTATGATATGTAAAAATGTCTCTGGGGGAATGCATCACTGCCATTCTTGAAGTGGTCTATAGTCATAAACTACCCCCCTATGTGTAGATTACCTATATCAGTCAGGCCGGCCTTCCAGAGGGATTCTAAAACTTTACTCTCGCTAGTCAGCTGTCAGCTAGTCAGCTGTAAAGTAGGATTACTCAACAATAGTAGCACGGGCAAATACACAACCGGGACCCCAGACTTTCTTTCTAGGCCCTGCATGCCAATGGTACCATAAGAACCGCTGCTTTAGGGTGAGACAACCAGTTGGCAATAAGAAAATCAAGGGCATCGTGTCTGCCTGTTCTTTTCAAATCTCCCTGATCAAAGGAGGTAGGTTTCTGCCAGAGTCTCTGATAAAGAATAGGATGTCATCTGCATACATGGAATGAAGCAGCCCACCAGCCCAAAAACTCAGGCCTCTGTGTATGTGATGTTCCTGCAGATGCTGGGCTAGTGGGTCAATATCCAACACAAATAGTAGAGGTGAAAGTGGGTAGCCCTGCCTTGATCCCGTAAACATGTTAGCCCATCAGCCCGAACCTTGACTACTGGCTGCATGTAAAGTAGCATCAGCACCATAAGAAACTAACCAGATATATACCATATCGTGCCATTGCAGTTTTAAGAAAGGTCTACTTCAGAGAGTCAAATTCCTTTTCTGCGTCCAGTAGGGCTAGATTTACTTCCATTACGGGATTTAATTAATGTAAAATAGCGAAGACCATACTAAGATTGTTCATGACCTGTGTGGCACAAACTGATTTTTCCATTGGTAGGGAGAGGTGATTCACCAGTACCTTGGCCAATAGTTTATTGTCTAGATTTAACAACCTTACAACAGAAAGGAAATGAGAAATCAAATGTACGGGATTGCTCCACTTCCCGTTGCTTCAAACCATAATATCAAAGGCGAGAGAACTTGTATTGCTAAGTAATTAGCCTCCCTCTCAAAAAAATAATAATGGGGGTGGGTAAAGAAACCTCTTTATTTAAAAGGACCCTCACCCACCAGTTACACTAGTGGTATGCTTCATCCTCTGATGCATTTTGGGTTAGATAGATGTCACACTTGAAATGTATGACGGAATTCTGAATGCGTTTTTCACGCATGTCTTCGGAACTCCATCATTTGAAAGAATGCATCTTCAGCACGCGTTTGTTCTGCACACAAGTAATTTTAACTATTTGCCTTAGGGGGCGCTGGATATTGGAATAGTTTAATTTACAATTCCAACTCCAGTCTGTGCAACAGTAGGGAAGGTGTTGGAGTTTAATTCCAACACCACTCCACCATTGTGCCCCCCTAAAGCAAGTTGTTGTAACAACTTGCGTGCAGAACGAATGCGTGCTAAAGACGCATTTGTTCTGTTGTAGGCTCTGTGAAGGCACAGAGTGATTCCGGCTTCGTCCTAAAAGACGTTTCCCCACACTTCACAGGAAGTCATCACTAGGCGGGAGGGGACCTGGTAGCACATTGGCTAGTAGTTGCCACATCCCCCAAGGGCACAAACTAGGCATACAAGTAATGCTTTTAATTTGTCTAACCTCTTAGGTAGAATTCCAACACATGTTTTTTTGCCAACCATACCACCTCAGTTTGGACCCAGCTGCATGCAAATCTGTCTTGACTTTACTCTATAGGAGAAGTTCAGCCCGAACTGCCAGGCCAGCTCCTCCCCAAACCGTAACACAAGCTACCAAAGTCCGGTTTTACCCTGATTGGGGCTCTTCATTCAGGTGTAGCCTGGTTCCATTGGCAGAGTGAGCACAGAAACCCATATCTCGGCATACCCTTGCCACTCAGGGGGGTACATCAAAACACTAAAGGGGATGGGAGCAATGCTTGCAATTGGGTGGTTCTATTTGTTCCATCAGTCTATCCAAGAAATTCAGGTGACTATTCAAAGGCGGTTCCTGCCAGTGTTCCCACTGTGTGTAGATGTATATCTCTGATGGATAACTAGTTCTGTGTATGTAGTGATGGCAGTACATTTCTCCATAATTATCAGCATATTAATAAGGATCCTCAATATCAGGGGCTGTTTATTCGTGAAGGTGTTATATCATACGTTTAACTGTTTTGCTGTCCCATGTGTCTGAAAAAGAAACCAGCATTATTATATCATTCATTGAAATGTTTAAAACGTAGAGGATCTGCAAGAGTTCCGTAGCTCCCTCTTGTTGATAAGCAACTTTTTCCCACACTATGCCATCTGGCACAGGATATGCGGTGATAAACAAAGCTAGATGATCTCGTTGTGCTTTCTGAGAAGAAGAATTTGGGTACAGTTCGCTAACCACAGGTAAATTCACAGTTTAAGTTGGAATGTAATGTCTATTTAACAAAAGTAAAACAACAGTCAGCATGAAGAGCCACATTAGAAGAAAGAACACTCCAGTAGCAATCCAGAAGTAGGATCACGGTGGTATGAGATACCTGTCAGGAAACCTATAGTAAGCATAAAGCAAGCTATGATATTGAGTGACTGAGGGGTGTGTTGGCAAATCATTTATTTCAAAGTAAGAATCATTTTCATAAAAAGTTATTTTTTGCAGGAGCATCATTCCAACTAATGTTTGCTCATTCGGGGGTTTATAATAAACCAATGCAGTAGTTTAGTCTATTGCCAAAAGTGCAGCTTCCAGTTTCTCTGTGGAATCTGGCTCTAGGTGTGAAGTTGGGCACACAGCAGTCTAGTGGGTCCTTGGATTGGAAGTTAATTTATCAGTATTGCTGTATGTTTCTTGGGGCAGCTCCTTCGGAGTAGGGAGATTTCATGAGGCTCTGTCCAAAGGCTTCTTGCTGTCAAAGGTGGTCTGGTGAACAGAATCAGCCGCATATTGATTTTTAACCCCTTGGACGCTGATGACGGAACCGCTCTGTCATCAGCTGCGGGTGCGCTGTGCTGATGACAGAGCGGTTCCGTCATGGCCCGCTCGGAACGCCTGCGCGAATTCCGCGCCTGCGCTGAGCGTTCTATTGAGCGGGGTGGGCCATGACGGAACCGCTCCGTCATGAGCACAGCTCAACCGAGGCTGGTGACGGAGCGGTTCCGTCACCAGCATGCGGCCGCCGCGTGGCCGCCCCGCCCCCTTAGCACTGCGGCAGAATAGCCGCCGCAGTGAAGGGGTTAATGTGATTAATGGACACCTTTCTCTTTTTCTTAGGAAAAGGCATTGGAGGCAAAATTACAATTTGTGTGCCTTCTACCTAAAGAACTTGAATGGGTGGCTATAGATGATCTAAATGCTAGTTTATCTGGGATTTTTATTTGGAACTAGATCCCCTAATTTGGGGGATCCTCCTGTCAGCATTTTTAAAGACCTTCTCGTCACTGGTGGCAAACTCAAAGACTTCAAATTAGAAAGCTTGTCTTTGACCTCTTGGACAGTGTGAGACAGTAAAATGCCTAGGTCAAAATGTTGTACCTCCTCCAACTTTCCAGGATTATCTAGGTCTGGTTCATAGATATTGCAAAAAGCATCTTGTACAGGGTGTGAACACCTAATACACATCTAGGCAGGTTATTTTATGTTCTTTGGACTCCATACAGAATATTTAGCCAACTAAAACCTCTACCTAACACCATATTGGTCAAGACTTGTTTAATCGTATCATTTACACACACTATTAATCCGTTGCTCTGTGCATGAAAGGGTTGCGAGTAATGCTGACTTACTCTCAGAGCAGACATAGCATCTCTGAACACCTTTGTAAGGAACTCAGAACCATTGCCTGAATGGAAAGTATGTACTGCCCCCATGACTACTAACACTGCAAGTCCTTTATAACTGCTCAAGCATGAGCATCTCTTTGTGGCTAAACTAAGCATGGGCGGAAAATCCGTTTCGCTTGCGGATTTTCGGTAAATTCGCAATCCGCGAGATTCGCGAATCTCCCGCAAAATCCGCAAATCCGCGAGCATCGGATTTTGCTCGCCCTGTTCGCGTGAGTTCGCGGCTTCCCAGTACAACTTCGCGCCCCGCGAATAAGCGCAAAATTGCAGAAATACGATCTTAGCAAAACTGAAACTACTTACCAGGTTCAAAAGTTCAGGCTCATCATTAGTAGCCATTTCCTGTAGTGCTTCCTGAGGGGCCCCTCCAGAGTTCAGTTGCCAGTTGCAACTATTATGTGACCCTGCTCTGAACCTCAGAATAGTTACACATATGCCACAAAGGTCCTAAATTACAGCTAAGGGAGACAAGCAGGAGCCAGGCTGGAAGTTCAAATCCATTAATCAGCCCCTAATTCATTATTGTCAGTTGGGGCAGGGCAGGTGTTGTAACTAATTTTGCAACAATGAAAGCACTTAGCAAGTGCAAAAGATCACTAATCAGGAAGCACTAAGGAAGCAGGTGCCAGCTAAAAAAATATTCTGTGACACATTAATCAGCCCCAAATTAATTCAGGTCACTTGAGGCAGGGAAGGTGTGCTTGCTTTGCCACAATAATGTACACTGACTGGACAACCAGAGGGTGCTGTGATGAAACAGAGGGTGGCATGGGTGGGTCAGAGGGTGGCATGAGTAGTCAGAGAGTGGCAGTGCTGACAGAGAGTGGCAGTGATGAAGAAGAGTGTCCCAAACAGGCTGGACACGTAGAAACAACAAGTTCGCGAAACTTGCGACCCGACAGGTAAGTTCGCGTTTTGCGAAATTGTACAAAACCCTCGCGAACTGGCAGAAACCCGCGCGAACACAAAAAAAAAAATCTGCAAATTCGCGAGAATTTGCGGATTTTGCGGATTGCGAGTTCGCAAATCCGCAAAATTCGCGAACGCGAGATTCGCAAAATTCGCCCATGCTTAGGCTAAACCCATAGGAATTGGAAGCTAGAATTAATCGCAACCAATATATATTTATACCCATCAGCTGATATTATTGGCCCACAATGATTTGAGATAAATTGCACCAAATAGGCAATTGGAGATAGGGGAGTCTGCGCTGACCTTGAAATAGTGGAATGTTTCATTTGTTGCATTGATAGCTGCACTTAGTTTTTTAGATTATTTAGATAAATATGGCCACTAGTATCTCTTCTGTAGCATAGGTACGATAGCGCTTGTGCCAGCTTGTTGGAGACTTGCTCTCTTCTCCCGCAGCTCCGCTGTTGTGCCTCTGCTGCTACTGTGCCACTACCCTGTGTGGGCAGGGTTTGAGTCTGCTCTCCGCTGGCCTGCCTTGTAGTATTGTGCCTTCTACTGTTGTGCCGTGTTTACTTTTGTGCCGTGTTTACTGTTGTGCCCTTTTACTGTTGTGCATTTTTTTTAACCTTCAGTTACTTTAGTTACTGTGATTCCTAGCTGTCCATGCCTGTTGACCTTGTCCACCAGGCCCACTTCGCCGCCTTCTTTCCTGCCACTGCTGCCCCAGCGGCCCCTGCCGTCTCCCACTTACGAGCTGTGCTCCCCCTCCCTTATTTAATGGCATCCGCTGCAAGGGTGGCTGAGCAAGACCTCTCAGCTCCGCTGTTGTGCCTCTGCTGCTGCATCGCTGCTCTGCGTGGGCAGGGTTTGAGTCCTCTCTCCTCCGGTCTACATCGTGGTATTGTGCCTTCTACTGTTGTGCCGTTTTACTGTTGTGCTGTGTTTACTGTTGTACCCTTTTACTGTTGTGCTTTTTTTTACCTTCAGTTACTTTGGTTACTGTTACTGTGACTCCTAGTTGTCCTTGCCTGTTGCCCTTGTCCTTCGTGCCCACTGCCCCGCCCGCTTTCTCACCGCTGCGGCCCCTGCCGTCTCCCGCCTTAGCTTCTCTCCCATTTTTAATGGCGGCAGCTGGTGGGCCAAAGGCAAGCCTGTCTGCACCCGTTTGTGACTCGACAGGGACCCTGGATCTCTGACCACCCACCGCTACGACTCAGCTGCCCTGCTCGCGCTCAACCCCGGTAGGAACAACAGCTGCCAGCTGCCCACTCCGAACACCACCCACAGCCAGTCCTACTGCTGCCACTGCTGCCGACCTTCACCCCCCTCCGCACCACCATGGCTGCTGCCCCCACGCCAGACATCAACACCACCGAAACCCTGAAATGCATGCTCATCAATGTGTGCTCCCTGCGCAGACATACCATAGAGATCTGGGACCTCATGGACACCCTCTCGCCAGACATCGCCTTCTTTACTGAAACCTGGACCAAGCCTCCTCCGCCCCCGACATCGCCATCGCCATTCCTAACGGCTACAAGATCCTGAGGAAGGACTTGCCATTGCACACAAGAGCTCCCTCCAATTCTCCACCTCCACCATGAGCGATGCCTTCACCACCACCGAACACCTTCACTTCCAGATCCTTCCCAGCCCTAGAAATACACTGCGCTGCACCCTCGCCTACAGACCCCGCACTTCGTTCGCCACTACTATTGCCAACCTCATCTCACCCCTCTCCATCACCTTCATGGACTACATACTCATCGGAGACCTGAACTTCCACTCGACAACCTCCGCAACCCCAAGTCCACCACCCTCCTGGACAACCTCGTCAACATCGGACTGAAACTGCTGGTCACCACCCCTACCCACAAGGCAGGATACACCCTCAACCCCATCTTCACAGGTGGGAACAGCATCCTCTTCAGCCACACCACGGAGCCCCTTTGGACGGACCACCACTGCCTACACTTCTCTTCACACACCACCACTGCCTCAAACCCACTGCTCGCCCTCCGCGAACGAACTGGAGCAAACTCACAGTGGAGCACCTCAACTTCAACCTCATCCACAACCCGGCCCCCTGACACACACCCCCCTGCCACGACTGACGCCAACTCTGCAGCCAAGGAACTACACCGCTGGATCACCAACTGCGCAGACAAGCTTGCCCCTCTCCGCACCACCAACAGACAAAGCGCTCTGAAGGCCACCTGGTTCACCACTGACCTCCAAGAAGCCAGATGCTCCAGCAGACATCTCGAAAAATGATGGAGAAACAGCAAAACCACGGAATACCTGACCACCTACAAGAACGCCATGACAGAATACCACCAACGCATAAGATCCACCAAGAAGACCTTCGTCCGGAACAAAATCCTCACTAACTCTAGCAACTCAAAGGAACTCTTCAACATCATCCAGCAACTCACCAAACCCCCCAGCAAGCCACGGACATCACTCCCTCCCAGGACCTCTGCAAAAAAATTCAGCGAGCAGACTCCGGAAACCACCCTGCCCCCCAGCTACGACAGCCAGCCAACCATCACCAGCTGGACCCCGGTCACCCCCGAATATACCACCACCACCATGAAGAGCACTCACTCAAGAGCTCCCGTGGACTCCTGCCCAACGCACATCTTCCACAGAGCTGCCGTCGCCATAGCACCCGGGCTACGATGCACCATCAATGCCTTCTTTGAATCAGGCACTTTTCTCGATGACTGGAAACACGCAGAAGTTAAGTCCCCCCTTAAGAAACCCTCTGCTGACCCGGCGAATCTGAAGAACTACCGACCCATCTCTCTCCTTCCCTTTGCAGCCAAAACCATCGAGAAGATCGTCAACGCACAGCTGACAAACTTTATCAAAGAGAACTCCTTCCTCGACTCCTCCCAATCCGGATTCCGCAGTAACCACAGTACCGAGACCGCCCTCCTCGCCGCCACAGACGGCATCCGCACGCTCCTCGACTAAGGCCACACCGCAGCCCTCATCCTACTCGACCTCTCCGCAGCTTTTGACACCGTCTCCCATCGCACTCTCGCAGTCACATTCCATGACGGCGGAATACAGGGAACCGCTCTTGACTGGATCCACTGCTTCCTCACTGGCCAAACCCAAAGAATCAAACTCCCGCCTTTCCTCTGCGAACCCACAGAGATCAACTGTGGAGTACCCCAAGGACCATCGCTCAGTCCCACACTCTTCAAAATCTAAATGCCACTCCTCGCCGCCATTGTCAGATAGCATGGACTCAGCATTGTATCTTACACCGACGACACCCAACTCATCCTCTCCCTCACGAAGGACCCCAAAACCACAAGACCGCTTCCAAGAAGGAATGAAGGACGTCGCAGTTTGGATGAGCAGCAGCTGTCTGAAACTCAGCTCTGAGAAGACAGAAGTTCCCGTCCTTGAACTCACCCCCTCTGCCTGGGACAACTCCTGGTGGCCCTGCGCAACCCCTCCAACCCGACGGACCACGCCCAGAACCTCGGCATCATACTCGATTCATCCATCACCATGACCCGACAGATCAACGCCGTCGCCTCCACCTACTTCAACACCCTCTGCATCCTCCGCAAGACTTTCAAGTGGATCCCCCCAAAGCCAGAAAGACCGTCACCCACGCACTCATAAATAGCAGACTGGACTACAGAAACGCCCTCTACGCTAGAATCAACAAATCCCTGCTGCGCAAACTCCAGACCATCCAGAACACCGCGACCTGACTCATCCTCAGCAACCCACGACATGAGCACATCACCCAACACCTGCGAGACCTCCAGAGGAGAGTAACCTACAAGCTGCTCACCCCGCCTACAAATCCCTCCATAACACTGGACCCAAATACCTAAACAAAAGAGTCTACTTCTATGTCCTCAAAAGGAACCTCCACTCCGCCGACCTCGCCCTAGCAGAAACCCTGCGCATCCGCAGAACTAGAGCGAGTGGAAGAGCCTTCTCCTACATCGCGGCCAAAGCCTGGAATGAGCTCCCAGTCCACATCAGACGCTCCCCCACTCTGCACACCTTCAGGAAGAGCCTCAAGACCTGGCTCTTCGGCTGAACCAGAGCTGCACCCCCTCCGCATGCCCTCCACCACCCTGGGACTCTCACATGTGAGTAGCGCGCTCTAAAGCCCCCGATTGATTGAGCTTGGGCAAACATTAACCTCTCATGAGCTGTTTTCATTAGTTCTAGTCTAACCAGCTCATTACGTCTTACTCTGGCTCCCATTCCAGGCAGGATTGCCGTTGGAGAGTTGAAGAGTTATGTGAATTAAGAGTGTAGGAATATTTACAGGGCAAGCCATCTGAAGTATTTCCCCTATAGCTGTTGTTTGTGTCGCTGCCGAAATGTCTGTGTCAACGTTCATTTGAGATCTGCTTACTGTTATATGAATCGCTGTCTTTGCGGCTAAGTCGTCTGCTCAGTTTCTTTTAGCGTGAATTCCCTCACTTTTATGTCCATGGTATGTTGAACATGGAACAAAAAAATCTTGTCTTGTAGGACATCCACCTTTCCACAGAGCTGTCTATTTTGTATTGGTTTTCATTTTGAGCCTCTGATTCTGTTCAGGTGCCAATATGTTAAATTGACATTGTAACCTTGTACACAGAAGAATTAATCTGACATGATTTGTGTGAGAACTGCTGGACTAGGCTTCTGTAGAACAAGTAACATTTCACAAATTTCTGTGAGTTGTGCAGTGCAATTATCTACGGTTTTAGTGTATGTCAAGCGGCTTCAATTCACTGTTTCTGAAAATTCCCTGCATTGCAGTACAAGCTAGGTTTTTCTGTTTAATACCAAGCTCCGGCTATACAGAGCCATCTGTATAATAGAGGCTCTAATAGTTCTTAGTTGGTAACACATAAGGAGTCGTTAGCATGTTTTGTGTATATTGGAGGAATTTTTGCAGGCAGAGTTGGCTCATATTCAAATTTTACAACAACTGCAGTTAACGTTCAGGCACACTGCACCCAACGCATTTGTGGAGAGCAAGCGTTAGAAACACTTGTTTGGTCATTGCGTTTCAATGGGAAAAACTACAATTATAAATTTTCCCTGCACCCAGGGATGCTCTTTCAAAATTACTGTCTGCACTACACTGCAGCAAGATCTTTACTGTGGGAGTGAACCTTGCCTCAGCTGTGGAGTATAAATGTGCTTTGTAGCCTGTAAGATCTGTCTGCCCCTCATAGTAAACTAAATAAGTGTAACCAAAGGTGCTAGGAACAATCCTTATAGCTAGGTTTGCTTTGTATTGTATTGTATTGTAACGGTATTTGTTGAGCGCGATTGCTGCCCATGGGTGTCCAAGCGCTGAGAAGCCCAGAAAGTGACGGAAGGGGTGCTAGGGTACAGAGGATTTGACAAACAGCCATGTTTTTAGGTTTTTACGGAATGAGAGAAGATCTGAGTTGGACCGGAGTGAGAGGGGAAGGTCATTCCAGAGCCTGGCGGTATTCAGCGAGAACAGTCTTCCCCCGGCTCTGGCTCGCTTTACTCTGGGAACAACGGCAAGGAAGGCCTCCCTTGATCGTTGGTTCCTATTGGGATGGTAGGGGGTGACAAGGTTTCTGTTGATCGCTGGGCTTGTATTCCAAAAGGTGCGATGCGCCAGGCACAGTGCTTTGAAGGCCACTCTCTGCCTCACTGGCAGCCAGTGGAGACTTTTTAGAGCAGGTTTGGCAGACTGAGTGCGCGGGATTTCCAGCAGGGAACGTGCTGCACAGTTTTGGACCACCTGTAGTTTTCGGAGTGTAAACTCAGGTGCCCCCATGTATAGGGCATTGTTCGAGTCCAGGCGGGACTGGATAAGGCCTTGGACCGCAACCTTTTTAGCTTCTAGCGGAAGCAACGGAAGAACTTTCCTCAAGGTTCTAAGTAGGCCAAAGCATGTGGCAGATAGTTTTGTGGCCTGGGTGGAGAAGGAGAGTTTGTTATCCAACCACACTCCCAGGCTCTTCACGCTTTCCTTGGGGGTGGGGGGGGGGGCCCAGTGCATTGGGCCACAGGGAGGTGAACGGCACTGGGGAGGGTGGGCCTAAGAGCATGAGCTCCGTCTTATCTCCATTTAATTTAAGGGAGGAGTTGGTCATCCAACCCTTTATGTCCTCTAGGCAGTGTAACAAATCGGCTGAGGAGTGCCTGCTGTTCTCGGTAGCCAGCGAGACCACAAGCTGGGTGTCGTTGGCGTATGACACGATTTTAATGCCATGCGGTTCGACGACACTTGCCAGCGGCCTCATGTAAACGTTGAACAGCACAGGGCTCAGGGAGGAGCCCTGTGGTACTCCGCAGCTCAGGGGTTTGCTGGTGGACACTGTTACACCGTCGAAGATCTGAAACGACCTCCCAGACAGAAAGGAGTCAAACCACCTTAAAGCGTCACCTGAAACTCCGATGTTGTGGAGACGGTCCAGCAAGGTGGAATAGCTGACCGTATCGAAGGCGGCACTTAGATCAAGGAGGATCACTGCCACTGAGCCTCCTTGGTCCAGAATCCTTCTAGTTTCTTCGGTGACTGCTAGTAAGGCGGTTTCTGTCCCGTGCTGTGGTCTAAAGCCTGTCTGGGATGTGTGTAGCAGCGAGTGGTCCTCCAGGAACTGCACCAGCTGTGTATTTATGTGCTTCTCTAGCACCTTGCTCGCCCACGGGAGAAGTGAGATGGGGCAGTAACTGGACAGGTCGTTTGGGTCTAGGCTGGGTTTTTTTAGCAGCGCCCGTACCAATGCCTGCTTCCAGGCTGTGGGGACAGAGCATGCGGAAATGGACGTATTTAGGAGATCCAGGATTACAGGCAGGGTGGCTTTACTTGCCTGCATCAGGATGTCTGGAGGGGCAGGATCACGGGGAGAACCTGACTTGACCGAGCGGGCCACTTTACTTAAAGTGTCGAGGTCGAGAGGGAGAAAATGCTCGAGCGAAGGCTGGTCTGGACGAGGAGGTGGTCTGAGGAAGAGTGGTTTGATCGCTTCCGGGGGTGTAGCTGCAGGTGAGAAGGTGGAATAAATTTTTAAAACTTTGTCATGGAAGAAATCTGCAAGCTCGTTGCATTGCTCCTGGGTTTTAATAGGGGGGGGAGCCGTATTGGCACTAGAGCATTGTTTTATAATTTGGAAGATTTCCTTGGGTTTAGATTTCGCTCCCAATATTTTCTCAGAAAAATAGGTTGCCTGGGCCGTTCTTATCCCTTCTTTATATGCTTTGATTGCCTCTTTATAGGAGGTCTTTTTATCTGGGAGGAAATCTAGACGCCAGGCTCTCTCACGTTGTCTGCAGGTGCGTTTAAGTTGTTTTAGGGAGTCAGAAAACCAGGGGGCAGATTTATGTAGTCTCTTCGAGGAGGATTTGCGAAGCGGGAGAGTCGAGTCTAGTGAGTGAGTGATCCAGTCTCTGTAGTTGTCATTTGCCACATTAGGTTCTGGGCAGGGTGAAGGGCGAGTGGAGTCCAATTTATGCAGCCAGGATTCCAAGGGGAGTTTTGACCAATTTCTCCTGATGGTAACTTGGGGAGGTGCTTGGGGGGTTTTGTGTGTGGCTCAGGAGAAGGGGACCAGAAAGTGGTCTGACCACGGGAGGGGGATGGGTTGATCGACAGTTAGGTCCAGGCAGTTACTGAATATGGGATCAAGTAAGTTGCCTTTTCCATGGGTCGGAGCGGCCACCAGTTGGGGGAGTTGGAGGGCTTCCAGATCTTCTAGTAATTCCTGTGCGATGTGGTCTGCAGGGGAATTGAAATGAAGATTTAGGTCTCCTAAAATCGTGTGGTTGGCGGACGTGAGGATTCTTTCCGCAATGATTTCTGGCAGGGACCTGTGAAACATTTTTACAGGCTCAGGGGGGCGTTAAATCAGGGTACCTGAGAAGGAATTGTTTGCATTGAATTCTAAGCAGAATGCTACGCTCTCACAGTCAGGAATAGTGTCTGCTGTGGTACGGCATTGGTACTGGTTTTTCAAAATGATCGCCAGACCTCCGCCTCTGCCGACCGGTCTATCCAATCTGAGGATGTGGTAGCCTGCGGGTAGTGCTCGAGCCACGTCTGGATCGGAGTGAGCAGTGAGCCATGTCTCTGTCAGGAAGATTGCGTCAGGCTTTTTCTCCTCAAGCAACATGACAATCTCAGTATGGTGTTTTGGTAGGGAGCGGCAGTTTAGTGCAAACATATGGAACACTTGAGCCTTGGCAACGGGGTTTTGCGAAAGGGGTGCTTGCATCCCAGACATAGGCCGGGTAGTTCGGTGGGGGCATATATATGAGGGCATTGGAGGGTAGCCTTCCTACCTATATTGTGTAGGGCCGCCGAGCTGTAGGTCCTGCTCTGGGCAGGGAGGGGGCCAGGGTTTGTGGCCCTGGGTCCCGGCTGGTCGCGGACGGGCGCAGACGGGCTTGCCTTAGGCGCGCCTTCAGCGCGCAAACGGCGCTCGTCCGCTGCGCTTCCTGTAGATGCACATTTGTAGAGCGATGGGGCGTGGCCTCTAGTGGGCGTGTCCGGCGAGCGCGCCTGCTCTAATGGCGGCCGCTTTGTTATTAGGAATAGCGCGACAGCGTATGCACCGCTGTGTGCTTCAGGGAGTAGTTGGCAGTTTTAAAAATACAGAGCAAATAAACAGTGACACCACACAAAGCTTAAAAACTTGGTTTTGCCAAGTGTTAGTTACAGTACCTCCAGCTCCCGGCTTCCGCCTCAGGACTGGGTCAAATGATCGGTCGTTGCGCTGCAGAGCAGCGTTTAAGTAGTCAAGGGGGCGTGGCCTCTAGTGGGCGTGTCCGGCGAGCGCGCCTGCTCTAATGGCGGCCGCTTTGTTATTAGGAATAGCGCGACAGCGTATGCACCGCTGTGTGCTTCAGGGAGTAGTTGGCAGTTTTAAAAATACAGAGCAAATAAACAGTGACACCACACAAAGCTTAAAAACTTGGTTTTGCCAAGTGTTAGTTACAGTACCTCCAGCTCCCGGCTTCCGCCTCAGGACTGGGTCAAATGATCGGTCGTTGCGCTGCGGAGCAGCGTTTAAGTAGTCAAGGGGGCGTGGCCTCTAGTGGGCGTGTCCGGCGAGCGCGCCTGCTCTAATGGCGGCCGCTTTGTTATTAGGAATAGCGCGACAGCGTATGCACCGCTGTGTGCTTCAGGGAGTAGTTGGCAGTTTTAAAAATACAGAGCAAATAAACAGTGACACCACACAAAGCTTAAAAACTTGGTTTTGCCAAGTGTTAGTTACAGTACCTCCAGCTCCCGGCTTCCGCCTCAGGACTGGGTCAAATGATCGGTCGTTGCGCTGCGGAGCAGCGTTTAAGTAGTCAAGGGGGCGTGGCCTCTAGTGGGCGTGTCCGGCGAGCGCGCCTGCTCTAATGGCGGCCGCTTTGTTATTAGGAATAGCGCGACAGCGTATGCACCGCTGTGTGCTTCAGGGAGTAGTTGGCAGTTTTAAAAATACAGAGCAAGTAAACAGTGACACCACACAAAGCTTAAAAACTTGGTTTTGCCAGGTGTTGGTTACAGTACCTCCAGCTCCCGGCTTCCGCCTCAGGACTGGGTCAAATGATCGGTCGTTGCGCTGCGGAGCAGCGTTTAAGTAGTCAAGGGGGCGTGGCCTCTAGTGGGCGTGTCCGGCGAGCGCGCCTGCTCTAATGGCGGCCGCTTTGTTATTAGGAATAGCGCGACAGCGTATGCACCGCTGTGTGCTTCAGGGAGTAGTTGGCAGTTTTAAAAATACAGAGCAAATAAACAGTGACACCACACAAAGCTTAAAAACTTGGTTTTGCCAAGTGTTAGTTACAGTACCTCCAGCTCCCGGCTTCCGCCTCAGGACTGGGTCAAATGATTGTTATCCTTAGTCTGTAAAGATTTTGTCTCTCGGCATAGTGTGGTAAATAAGTCCTTGTAAAATTAAGAAATCCCATCAGGGGTTGTAACTTTATTAACATATGTGTAAGTTTCAAGTTACCACACTTCTTTAAGAAGTAAGGTGCAAGACCCTTGAATAATTCATACCCATGGAAAATGACATTCAAGTATGTGATTTAAGACTTTTTAAAGTTAATTTTGTAACTGTGTGTGGTAAGTATTGTAATTAAGGTCTACCCTAGTCAGATGTGTGTTTAAATCATCAGTGATAAATATTGCTCTCAGTGTAAGATAGCACCTCAGGATCTGGTTGTAGGATTTTCATAAGGCATGCTGCAAATAAGCCAGGACTATTCATATAGCCAGCTACAATCTTTTGAAGCAGAATTGAAGCCGTTAAAGTGGAAAGCAGTTATATACTTGGTTTCGGGTGTTGTGGTTTGACTAAAAAACCTGTTGGAAATATCCAGGTTGTTTCCACACCAGATTTGCTATGAGCATTTTGTACAGCATAGGTGTACATAGGAGTTTAAATTCCTATAATCTAAGACTACTCTATAGGATCCTTCTGGTTTTAATATAGGAAAAAGAGGGGTGTTCTATGTTGAACTACAAGGTGCTATAATGCCCTGATATGGTACTTGGTTTAAAATAGCTTTTGTATTGTGTATTGCTTCTAGCTTCAGAAGATATTCAGCCTGTATTTGCGCTCACTCCATAAAGGATTGACACGGGAAATAGAATATTTATCCCACCTCTTGGTTTCTAGTATATACTTGAGCCTGTTTCTGAGCCAACTCCTTGCACATATTTCCCTGATATCTTCAGGGACTGTGGAGGAAAATGCTAAATGTATTATTTTCTCAGCTCAAGGTACAGCTGTAATAAAGACTGGAGGGGGACAGTCAACCTCTGTGAGAATAATCCTGTAAGCATTAGAGAAAGGTGGCTAGAATACTGCTTTAATTGGAAGTGATATGTCACCTTCAATTGGGAGTTTTACATCATAGATTCTGTCTAGAGGATGTAAATGTCTATTTGGAGTTACAGCTTGTATGGGTTCATCAGTCGAACTCACCAGAACCTCTTGGAGAGTCTGGTGAACTATTGTCCATTCTACTTCGTTATGCAAATGTTGTCCACGTCCCGTGCCACAGAAGTATCTGTAGTTTGTGTGACATATTTTTTAGCTAACCCTGCTAATTTCTTCTTTTATGAAGTATGTCTTGGAATCAAAATCTTTCTCTTCCTTTTGACTCTAATCTTGGCTTTGTGCCCTGGTTCCCCTTTCAGCTTGATGTGTTCTTCTGTTCTGCGATACTCTGTTTTCCCACTTCTCTCTTCATTTTACTGTCCTGAAAAGAACGGGAGCAATACCAGTCCAGCTTTTTGATCTTATTACAGTCTATCAAATTGTAACCACCCCTGATGGATTCCTGAGTTGATGGAGATCCAGTCAATGTTTTCTGTTTCACTGTAATGCTACAGGCAATTATGCATTGTGAGATCGTGTATTGACCATTGACTCTAACTACATTTTGTGAGCACGGGTTCATCTGGTGTCTGTCTGACCCTCCCTTTCAACTGCGAACATAGGCAGGCCCAAGTTACTTGTGCACCCAGATTGTTTGTTTCTCACTCTACCCAGCAAGAAAGATAAGCTGTTAGAACAGCGTGGGATGCGTACAGTGTCCAAGGATGAGAAAGTGAAGTAATCTTTCTCAGCTCTCATCGGAGCCTGACCAGCTCCGTTGAGTGACACTGACGCAGAGAGTGTAAGGGGCACCTACACCACAGTTGAGGGAAGGGGAGCTTCTAGAAATCTTACACTGTGTTAGTAAAGATTATAAAGACGGAGACCTCTTGGCGCTTTGACAGGAACTCTCCTGAGAGTGGTCGCACTGCCCAGGGCTTTTGTACCCGGTTGAGACCTCCTGCCTGATACTGTCAAAGGGTTCCCCAGTCGTGCTGGCAAGATGGTGCTAAACAGACAGCTGGTGAAGTTTCAAGTTCTAATTATTTACTCTTGTGTGCATACAGTTATCTTTCTACGCACTAAATGCATTTATTTTACGTGTGCATTATTGCCATTTGATATACGGGAACTTGCTGCAATAAACATTCTCCTTTACTTTGCAAATGAGTGTTGAGCTTTATCCATTTTGTATTTTGTCATTCTTAAGTGTAAAGAGCCCTATTTTGAAGAGTGTTCACCTTGTGTTCTGGTATTTTGAAGTCTTGCCTAGGTGCTCTGGAGAGAAAAGCGAGACATTCACCCTTTGTTTCTCTTTAGTTTCAGGCATAGTTTTTTCCCTAGCAAAAAGAACAAATGATGGACGGAATGCTAAACATCAAACTTTCACTCTAGTCACAGATCTGGGTTTAATCCATTGTTTTTTTGCTCACCACTCCACCCCAGCCATATGCAAATCAGTCTTGACCATGATCCCCATGTGAGCAGTTCAGCCTGAACTGCCAGGCCAGAGTCTCCGGAAATAAGCATGCTAGGACCGGTTTCTGGGTATCACCGCTCATCAGCCAGGCTATCTTGAATCCAGTGGCACAGCGAGCATGGGAACCAACGACTAGGAATACCCTTCCCACCTAGGGTGACAAAAGCAAAAGGAACAAATGTTGGACGGAATGCTGAACAAATTGAACAATCGTCCTCAGTCATAAAAGTAAATGTAAATGTAGAGGTACTTGTATAGCGCACGACTACCCGAAGGCCTCCCGGCGCTTGTACGAATACCGCTGAGGAACCCCTCCTACCCTTTCCCTGTGAGGTGCCCACTCCTGGGCACCCCCAAGGTGAAGCCAGGCATCCTAGCGTTGTTGGGGCCGTTGTGGAGATTAAGCAAGCGATTGCCCAGAGTTGCAGAGGGGGACTCATGATTAGTGATTCAGTGATTCAGTGAATGACTTGTTCAGGATTCTGTCCATCATTTTTGTTCTGTATTGCTTTTGTTGCCCTAAGTGGGAAGGATGCGGGTTCCTTGCTCACTGTGCAACTGGATTCAAGCTAGCCCGGCTGATGAGGGGTAATACACCAAACTCTGTCCCAGGATGCTTGTTTCCGTTCCAAGGAGGACCTGGCTTGGCAGTTTGGGCTTGACAGTTCCCATGAGGAGCATGGTCAAGACTGTTTGCATATGACTGGGTCCCAACTGGGGTAGCGTGGTGAGCAGAAAACGATTTATTAAGCCCAGCTCTGTGACTGGGTTGAATGTTTGTTCAGCATTCTGTCCCTCATTTGTTCTTTCTGCTTTTGCCGCCCTAAATGGAAAGGGGATACCCAGACATGGGTCCCATGCTCGCTGTGCCACTGGATTTAATCTAGCCTGGCTGATATGGGGTGATACCCCTAAACCGGTCCCGGGATGCTTGTTTACGGCCGAGGGAGGACCTGGCCTGGCAGTTCTGGTTGGATTGTTCACAATGGAGCAAGGTCAAGGCTGATTTACATATGGCTGGGTCCAAACTGGGATAGCGTGGTCAGCAAAAAAATGATAGATTAACCCAGATCTGTGAATGGGGTGAATGTTGTATTTGTTCAGCATTCCATCCATCATTTTTTCTTTTTGCTTATAATTTTTTCTTTACCTGAAACCTCAACCTCCCGTTTTCTTTTGAGGTGCAGTTTGACTTCTTGTGATCCCAGAGTGTCACAGTGCACAGATGTATATGTTTCCAAAATTATTTTTTGTAACTCCTGTTCACGCTCTTGAACAGGAACCCCTGAAAGTCTCTAAGCGCTTTAAGGACAGCAGGGCCACTGCCTAATCGCTGCCCCACTCTGCCTTTTGTCCTGTCCATGGCATTGGTAGGGGCTACCAACCACATTCATTCATTCATTCAGTCCCAGCCACCATGGCATACAGGCTACCCAGTATTTTTTGTGGCACCACCTACCTCAATGGCTGTCCATAACCACGGACAAAGGGGTGCTCCAAATTTGTCAGTGGGTTTCCACCCTCCAATTCACAGAAACCCCAAAGCCCATGTCACCATAATCAGACTGGCTTGCGGAGGCCCAACACTCTCTGCTGCATCAGGAAGTGTAGCCTCCTTTGGCCATAGGAGCCATTGAGAGAGCGCTGATAGAAGTAGGTTGTGGTTGCTATTCCTGCTACTTTCTGGTGCCGAAAAAGGAATGGAGTCCTCAACCCTATACTAGACCTACACCCTCTTAACTACTTCCTGAAGATGGAGAAATTCAAAATGCTCAGGTCCTGTCTGCCTAAGGATCTGGAAGACTCCTATTTTCTCACATCCGTCCTGCTGGCGCACAGACGTTACCCGCGGTTCATAGTGGGCCACCAGCACTTTCAGTTTGCTGGTCTTTCTTTCTTCACAAAGGTGATGGCGGCAGTTGTGGCCTATCTGCGGACGTCAGGGGTTCCAGTCTTCCCTACCTCAACAACTTCCTGTTGAAGATAGGCTCACCCCAGGCAGTCGTCTCCCACCTGCAGACTACTACGGACCTCCTGCATTCACTGGGGTTCACTGTAAACATGCCGAAGTCACACCTTAGTTCCGCTCAGATGTTCCCTTTCATCTGAGCCCTTCTAGACACAGTGTAATTTCGGGCCTATCCTCCAGAGAGGTGAATCCAGGATATCCAGACTATGATTTCAATGATTGAGCCTCTATCCTGGATTTCAGTGAGACTGACTCTGAGGCTGCTGTGCCTCATGGACTCCTGCGTCATGCTGGTCACACATGCTCGCTGGTATATGTCGGCTCTGCTGTGGGACACACAAGGTATGGAAGGAATGTTGCACATTGGCAAAACATTCACCCCCAGTCACAGATCTGGGTTTAATTTATCGTTATTTTGCTCACCACGCCACCCCAGTTCAGACATGGCCATATGCAAATCAGTCTTGAGCCTGTGCCTCATGGGAACAGTCCAGCCCGAACTGCCAAGCCATGTCTTCCCTGGACCAGAATCAAGCATCCTAGGACCGGTTTCTGGCGATCAGCCGTCATCAGCCAGGATAGCTTGACTCCAGTGGCGTAGTGAGCCTCTGGAGTGGGACCTGAAGTTCCAGTGGGCACAGCATCATGGGAATCTCTCTAACTTGGTCCATATATCGAAGGGAACTGAAAAAGATCTGCAGTGGTGGCTGACGAGCCACAATTGGGTCAGTGGCAGACCCCTCTCCCTTCCCCACCCAGAGCTCAGAGTGGTGACACTCCTGGGTTGGGGGCGGCCATCTGGGAGAGGTGGCGATCAGAGAACCCTGGCCTGCGGCCGTGTCTTAGCTCAAGAGGCCCGAGTCTCTGGACATGGCTGGAATGTCAGAGCATTTCCCTAGTGGTTCAAGACCAGGCGGGATCTCAGAACACTAGAGCGGATCAACTCATCCATCAATGCCTCACGAATCATGAATGGCAGCTCCTGAGGTGGTGCAAAATCTTTTCAGTGACTGGGTCAAATCTTGCTTAGATCTGCTCGCCACGACTGAGAACGCACAATGTAAACACTTATGTGCACTGGAGTTTCCAAGGCAGCTTTCGCTTTGAGACACATTTCGTCTTGATTTAACTCAGGCCTCCTGAACACCTTCCCACTGATGCCATTTCTGTCCAAAATTATCAAGAAGATTGGGAACGACTGCGCCCAAGTCACTCTTGTGGCTTCAAATTGGGCACGGAGAGAATGGTATCCCGAACTCCTGAACATGAGCATTGGTCTTCCTATCAGGCTGCCCCTCTGGGCGGATCTCCTGTCACAGCAACAGGGCAGGGTTCCACACCAGAACCTACGCACTGTCCGCCTTCATACATGGAGATTGAGCATCAGCTGCCAGTCTTCGGAAGTCTGTGTAGTCATTCTGGCAACCAGCTGTCCCTCAACAATGACAATATCCTCTGCCATGGGGACAAGTTGGTGCACTGACACCCATCTTCATCCTCTCTGCACTTTTTTCTGAGGTATTGTTTGTTTTATTATTAGCCCGGTAAGTCTTTGTTTTGGGCACAGTTAAAGGGTAACCTGTCTCCATATCGGCTTTCTTACGGTTGCCGGATCTGCCCTCCCTGTTTAAGTCACAAGCTGTGACTCGTTTCCTGGAAGGACTTAAGCACGTTTCTGTCAAAACCCTTCATTATGCCCCAGGGGGACTTTAATTTAATTTTAATGTTTTTGATGCGCTCTCACTTCGAGCCAATGCATAATTGCTCTCTACATCTCTACGTCTCTTGACAATCAAAACGGTATGTATTCTTAGTGGCCATTACATCGTCCAGAAGGGTTAGTGAGCTTCAGGCACTTTCTGTGCACCCTCCATACACCAACATCTTTCCAGACAAACCGGTTCTCTGCACTTATGCCTCTTTCCTACCAAAAGTGGGGACGCCTTTCAATGTCAGCCAAAGCATCACACTGTCTACCTGCTTCGCTCCACGTCACTTTTCCAAGGACAACGAGAGACTCCATCGGCTGGATCCGAAAAGAGTTGTCATTCTACAGCGATCGAACCACAGAACACCGGGTGACCGATCAACTCTTCATTGGATTCACAGGAGCAAAGAAAATGAAAACAGCTGAAGCGGACCATCTCCGGACAGATTGTGCTCTACATTAAGATCTACTACGCAATAGCCAAGCAGCAAACCGCCTGAGGACTTGTGGACTAATTCCACCAAAGCCAAGGCTAGGCCACTGCTTCAGTTCACAGAGTCCCCATCCTTGACATCTGTCAGGCTGCTACGTGGGCATCTCTGCACACGTTTACTAAACACTACAGTTTTGACTGTCGGGGTTTTCACGATGGATACTTTGCCCTGTTGGTCCTCCATTACTTCTTCGTCTGAACCTGTTCACAATCCCACCTCCTGGGAGGTATTTCTTAGGTATGTATTCTAAGGTAAGGAATCTGCGGCTAGAAGTCTCTGTCAAGTGGACAAGTTACTTACCTTCAGTAACGCCTTAACTGGTAGATATTCTGACTGCAGATTGCTTGCTAACCATCCCATCCTCCAGTCTTCTGCAAACATTGTTTTCTATCTAGGAAGGCATCTATAGGACATTAGTGAATCAGAATCAGAACAAAGCTTTATTTCGATTGTAAAACAACAATCATAAAAAGCACAGATATAAAACATTAATAAAATCAATTTAAAATGCATCACGTGTTCCTAAAAGACATATTAAAAGTCAATTAATAGTACATATGAAGGGAAGAAAACATACTGATTCTAGATAGCAATACTCTTTCTCTGGTTTAAAATTATTTTAGAAAAACATAGATAGCCTCCAAGCAACGTGTTCATTGTCCAGGAGCTGAAGCTTCATGAAAGCAGGGCGACATTGTCTCAACCCCTATTTCCGTAGAATTGGTAAGATCCAGACCTTTCTAGTCTCCCGGTATAGTTTACAAAATAAAACAATATGTATAGGTGATTGGGACGACCGATTGTCACATGGGCAAGGTTGTAACTCATTAGCCCAATCATTCAAGGTGGGAAAAGAGACAAGCCTATGTATTGTGCCCAGTGTGAATCTTGTTAATATGAACATGTTGTAAAAACCCAGGTCGAAAACAGGATAGGCTCTGCTTTAATGAGGTCTGATATGTGTGGAAGACCCAGTTCAGCATGTGAAACATAAGTGGGGGTACTGGAAGGGACTGGTAAAATATTTTAAAAAGTTGTTTTCAACTAATTGAATCGAGTTAGTATTCACAAAGCCCCAAATACCCACCCCATAAGTGGCAGTTGGTGCACACTTAGCTTTATATATTTTTAAAAGTTCTAGAGGTTGTTTACGTCCCAGTTTTTTTGTGCAGCTGGCTAGAGTGGACGTGGTTCTAACTAGCGCCAGCTTCTGTGCTTCAACGGCCTTAACCTAGGTATCATTATTACTAAATAGGATACCTAGATAGGAAAAGCTCTTGGTGGCAGTAATCGGATTTCCCTCCACGAAGATATCCCTACGCTTTTTAATACCATGACCACATCTCATTATAAATGTTTTTGAGATATTAATTCTGAGGTCAAGATCCTTCATAAAATTATGGAAATTATTTAGTCATCTGCAGGCCATTCTGGGTACGTGACAAGATCACAGCATCGTCTGCATATACCAATGCTAAGGATTGTGTGATTGCCTATCTGTGGAAAGTCATTGGCATCTTTGAGAAGTGCCTGCCCTAGCCGGTTAATATAAAGATTGAAAAGAAAGGGGGCTAGGACACAGCCTTTCCTAACCCCCCTTCCTATCAGGAAAGCGGCAGTACGTTCTTTTCCCAATCCGAATTGCACGCTTGATTTGGCTCCATTATAAATGAGACGGATAAAGTTAATAATATTTCTATCGACCCCCAGCAGTGACATGATCTCCCAGAGCTTTGAATGCCTTACGCAGTCAAACGCTGCAGAGAGATCTACAAAAGCCAGATACAGATTACCCTTTTTCACCCTGGTATACTTTCCCATGAATATCGCTAGATTTAGGCTCTGTTCCACAGTCCCTAGGCCTTCTCGGAAACCGTATTGGAGATCTGATAAGATTCGGTTTTCCTCAGCCCAGAGCTGCAGGCGCTCTAAGATAATGCGTCCCACGACCTTAGCCATCGAGTCCAATAAAGAAATGGGCCTATAACAAAGTGGATCCTGTCGATCCCCCTTTTTAAATATGGGGACAATAGTGGATTCCACCCAAGTTGGTGGGAAAGCGGCCTTACAGCTGGCGTTAATTATTTGAGTAATTATTGGAACCCACAAAGTAACATTGGACTTATACAGGTCCACAGAAATCCCATCTGGCCCAGAGGCCTTCCGACCCGCACTTGCGGAGAGAGTCCTACTCACTCCGTCAATATTAAAATGTAGGTTAAAAGGCTGATTAATCAGTCCTAAATTTTCACTAACTTGACCAATGCCAGTACTTGCCCGTTGTATATTTTGGAAAAATTATCAATCCATTGAGCCCCTGAGATTGCTACTTCGATTGTTGGGCCCTCAACCCGGGTCAGCAACAGTGTTTTAACCGCTTTCCAGAATGCGGCACTATCTTTTGAGTGTGCAGCTTCGGAAAGCTTCTCCCATGCCTCTTTTATAAGAGCATTCTTCCTTTCTTGGAGAGCCAGTCTATAGTTCTTCCTCGCCTGTCTAATATTGGTGATGCTCCTTGGTACGTTATGCAGTTCTTGTTTCAGGTGGGTATGTGTACGAGACCAATTTAAATCAAACCATCGCTGGATGGCAGGCTTTTTACCTCCACGTTTGAACATTACGTCCCTAACCACAGTTGCCAAGTTTTGAAATGAGAACAGTATACTCTCAGGGGATGCTAGCTCGTTCAGACAGATGTCAATCTCCGAACTACACCTTGTGATTATTGTTTTATTAACTACCTCAGGGTCCATCATATTCCAACGGAGTGTATAACCATTCGTTTGTCTAGTTTTAAATTTACCAGGGCATCATCTATCTCCAGGTTCTTTCTTCCCTGGCCATTCACAACAAGTGTCAACGTGATACATAAAGGAAAGTGATCACTCAGGGAGATTGTGTCAACTGTAAAAGTGAGTAATCTAGGGGCAAGACTGTTCGACAGCAAGATATAATCTATTGTGGAGCAGTGGCCCCCACCATTATAAGTCTGCGGCATTGGGACTGATTTTATACATAAATCATTGGCAAAGCCTAAGTCTAGGTTGAAAACTAGTTTGTTAAAAAGATCACCTGTACCCTGATGGCAGAATTGTATATTGTGTGTGCCTTCTAATTTATTAAGACCACATATCCTTTCGTCCTCAAAGGGACACATGGCACAATTAAAATCCCCACATACAATGAGCATATTTTCGAGGCCCTTTACATTACACATAGTATTTAGCTCTTTGCAGAGTTTGTGAACCACCTTAGAGGTACTATCAGGTAAAATATTATTACAAAAGTTAACCAGAGTTATTGAGTTGGAAGCAGATGAATACAAGGTTAAAAATTGGTACCAAGGGGACGTCAATTGAGAGACAGGTCTAACAAAATGTAGCTTTTTACTTACTTACATACAAAGACCACCTTTAGCTCTGCCGTGAGACCCCCCTATCTCTTGGGTATCAAATGTTCTATAACTATACAGGTGGATTGGTTCCTTTGACCAGGTTTCTTGAAGGCAAATGATATCCTGTTTTAAAACATATTCAGTTACAATAAAACAAGGACCCCCTGATTCCACATAGTGTTCCTTGGAAAGGGTAAATACAGATTATTCAAAATTTCCTAGGCAACACGTTACCTAAAAATGTCTAGGTTAAATAAAGAACTGAGGATATAATGAAGCATCAATGCACTGACCACAACCAATTACTTGATAAAAAATATGTATATATATTTATTCAGAATTACAGCATGTACATCATATCGAAAATTATTTAAAAAAAGGAGCAAACCTATAATAAGACACATTAGTAAACAATATCACTCGTTCAATATTAAAAAACAATTCGAATATACACAATAACATAAAAAGAATACAGTGCAGATTTATATTTGTTGAGCAATGTTCCTATAGTTAAAAACACAAAGTAACCGCCTTCTTCAGGAGAATAGCTTGTTTTTCGATCTGGAAATTTGTTGATGCCTTTCACTTAAGGTGAAATATTTCTGCGATATGTAGAATATCTGTTCGTCTGTTATTACTTGACTTAAAATAATCTGTTGGTCATATATGGATAAAAAAGCGAAGGGATCTCAAACTATGGTCGATTCTAGATAGAGTGCTTCAAACTTTCATTGATAGGATGCGGACATATGTATGTTAATGTCCTGTGAAGTGTTGACTCTTCCAACCTTGGATTAAACAAATCTTTCTATTTCTTAGCAGAGTATAATGAAGATGAATGTGCCTTCTGGCTGCCGTTAGTTATATATAGTAGATAGTGTCCTATATGGAGAGAAGCCTTTATCAAAGAGCCTGGAGAGGCGAAGCATGGATATATGTCGCCTCTGTCTTGATCAGGAAATAAGGTGATAGCGGACCGGCAAACACGGGAAGGATAAAAATTGATGTGATGTGCGTGTGTACCGTGCGCCATTTTCCTATAGTGGTATAATTGGTTTTTGAGTGTTCCAACAAAAATACGCAAAAGCTCCGAAACAACCAAGGCTGGCTTTGAGCGCCAACCTATACAAAAGCTGTGGGGATCCACAAAGCCAGTGGTCTGTTTTCTAACCCTTTGATGCAGGAGCTTAGTTTGATACCTCAACAAAAAAATAGAAAGCCAGTTGGAACACAGCCCTGGCAATAATCCACAGAACAATCATATGCAAGCAATGTGCTCAGATTGCTATCAATCGATATAGATGAGATCAGGGACACAGTGGCAATATAAATCCTGGGGTTTTTAGACCATTTGACGCTGCTTTTTACTTTTGTTTACAGAATAAAACAGATTTTGTAGCTACCAAGCTTACCGTCATTCCAAACTAATGTGGCACAAAATGTACCTGCTTTATCCACATGTTGACATTAACCCTTTGTGTGCTAATGACGGCTCCACTCCGTCATAAGTCATGGGCGGCATGTGCTCATGACGGCATGGAGCCGTCATGCCGCTGCGGCTCCGCCCACGCGGCACTAATTTCCTGCCTGTGTGGGCGAATTAATGAGCTGTCACAAGTACCGGAGCGCCACGCACACACCCCTAGCCCCACCCTCGCCGTGGCGGATTTCGCGGTGCAGGGAAGGGGTTAAGAATCCATCTTTGTAAACAATAAGCTTACACTGCAAGGGGGCCATATTGTAATGGCTGCACCCATTACACAAACAAAAAAAACAAGAACTTGAAACTTTCTATTAAGAAGTACAGACTGAAAACAGACTACCGGAGTTAGCACTGTCACAGTGTTCGTGACACCATGTGCCGTTTGTAGACTACTGAGTTGAAGTGCTGATTGAGCTGGGCACAATTGAGATGTTTATCACTAGATTGCTTTCTGTTGCATAGTTGAGTGAATCTGCTGCCGCATAGTTATGCAGCCCTGGACAAATGCGAGGCGTCATGGTCTTCTGTTGTTGTTATTGAAGTCTAATATGCCCTTGCGGTGATTTCTAACTTCTTATTGCATCTATATCCATATATTTTTTACAGATTAGCGTGGAGGGGAACATAATGGCGGCTGCCTCGGGGGCAATGACTGTTGAGATCTGGAGGATGGCAAACTGACTGGACAAGAAAAGCCCCTGTCCAGTGTCCACAGCGGAATAATGGAGAGGAAACGTGCCTGGGAAAGAACAAGCAAAGGCTAGAGATAATAGTGGCAGTCCAGCTCACTTTTTCAATTTCCTTTTATGAACATGGCATTGAGCTGTTGGCGTTGGGTTCTCAACGAATTGTGTTTCCTGCCATAGTGACACGTAGCAGCACTGGACACTCCCTCCAAATGAGCTCTGAACACTTTCCAGGGATACATCTGGTGTCTGTTGTACGTCCACATGAGTTAATCGAACCATTCCTGTTCAAAAAAATTTTGGGATGTTCTTGCAGTTTTCCATTATTTTTCTGACTTAATGAACCGGTGCTATTTGTGGCTTCTTCTAACTGTCGTGACAGAGCAAGGCTATTGTGATGTTTTTATTGAGAAGTGGTGCTGCAAAATAGTTTTTTTAAATTGTAACAAAAAAGCTCGATAAGCTTTTGCCAAAGTTTTGTGCATGCAAGCGAAGATGGTGTAACACTTGTACGCGCACGCCAACATATGCGTAATCCAAAATCTACAATTTCTTTTTTTTATTGAACAGCAGCCCGTCAACTATTCTCTCCTTACTAAATATCCACAATTTTCCATTCGATCTGAGCTCACCACTAATTGCCCAGAAGGAAATAAAAGAGTCTTACTGTGATAGCTTATGTAAAACATTTTACACACACACAAGCACTTTTGTGGCAAACAAGGTATGCCAAGCCCGACATATCTTGCACACAGACCTGCCTCAGTAAAGTTCGGCCTTAAACTGCTTTCCACTGGTTCTTTCGGCCTATAAAATTGTTCCTAAAAGAAGGTTGCTTTGTTTTCTTGAAAGCCAGCAGCCTAAAGCGTTACTAAATGTAGAAAAGTGTCACCGCTACAAAATTGCATGCTGTTAAAAAAGTGGTTGCAGGAGAGGAAAACTTGCATACTAATTACGCTATTAGCACATATAGCTGTGCTGATGTATGCATGTCCTATGCACAATATGTCCATAAGTGACTTAACACTATCATTAATGGGCTTGGCTGGCCCTTCTACCGACAGACATAACAAAGAAGGCACTGGCACTAAAGGAGCGTTTGTCATTGGATGAAACCTGTTAAAATTAGGATGCCTCAAATCAGAAGCTGGTGTAGTAAAAAAAACGTCTCATGAAATAGGAAAAGGGACCGAACTATGAGGCTGGACCAATTTAGCCAATGATGGTGGTCTTTTGAGCTCCTAAGCTAAGCAGTTGTGCTGATGTGAAGGGGGAATACTAGAGGGAGCTAGACCGTCCAAACCCAAGGCCGAGCTATCAGAAAGGCTGTCCAGATAGACTGATTCTTCATGGACGAGTTAATGGTTGTTGGTCTCCCATAAAAGGGATAGAAATAAGCAGGATAAGGATCCCAGTCGTCAGTTCTACATGGTTCAGCGTTGTGAGCTTGGAAGCAGCCAGCCATGACTTTTCTCATGGTGCAAGCAAACCTATTCATTTGCTGTTCCTTATATATTGAAAACACTAATAAAAATAATTGAACTCTCAAAAAAGAGGACCATGCTTAAATGAGAGCAAATATGTCAAGTTAGTTCTCAGTGGAGGGGCTAGGCAGATATGTATGCGTATATACTTATTATTTATGGCTGTGTGCCATTACCACTCATTCCTTTGCCGTGCACGTTTTTACAATGCCGATTTAAAAACGCATGCCACTACCACGTATTTACATTCACTCGCATGTGAAATACCTTTACACACAATCCACTACCACTCATACTTTACCACACTTACTGGTACAGAAAAATCCAGCCACAGTCTAACATTGCCACCTACTGGTCAAAAATTATACATCGAATCTGAATACGAAATTGTAAACAAAATACATAATTTAATTGTTTTCCTATATATGTTAATTACAGGTTGCTACTATTTCTAATTTTATATATTTTTTTCGGGGGTGGGGCCCTCCAACCACCTTTTTTAATGACCCTTAAAAATATATAAACGACTTACTGCATACTCACCAATACAATCGTATATGCGTTGTAATTGTAAAGACTTGTGTGGTAAAGGCTTGTGTGGTAAAGCGTGTGCTATAACAAATGTGTTATAATTGCATTTCGTGGCAAATACTTTGTGGTAAAGGCTGTTGCCCATTATTTATTATTGTAAATAGTTTGCAGGGTTTTGTTCATTTTGGTAATGGGGAGATTTCAGTCAGCAGAGGTGAACCAAGAGTGTGTGTTAATGCGGGCTCATGGTGTACACTAAATAATTCTTTCAGGCTGCCTTTTTAGGTCTCGCCTCGGCAGCGCTTGTGCTGTCTCTTCGAGACATGCTGCATTTAGGATATGTGCATAAATCTCCGCCCACTTTCTGCCCATATTTTTAATTGGGTCCTGTCCCTGCCCTTTGTAAATTGTGGCTTTTCATTGGTCAATAGGCTTAGTAGTCCCTCCTTAATACCGCCTTCTCTCTTCTTGTAACCTTCCATGAGGACATCCCGTGTTAACTTGTGTTGTTTCTCCTTAGGTTTTAATTGCAGCCTCAAAGCACTATTTTCTTAAAAGGCTTCAGGCAAGGGATGTGTTGTTTCTCCCTAGGTTTTAATTGCAGCCTCAAAGCACTATTTTCTTAAAAGGCTTCAGACAAGGCACTCACGTGGGCCTAACCTAAGCTGGCAGTGCTTACTTTGCTCACTTGAACATGTCACATTTATATGAGACCGTCTATAAATTTTCCTTCATGAGCTCCACACAGAGTACAGCCTAATCTGAAATGAATGTAATAATTATTTTGTCACATTTGAAAGCTACTAATTGTATATGTGGACATACTTATTTTAATGTACTCTTAGTACTGCCTTGCATGCAATGCATCATGGGTAGGGTAGATGTACCATATCTTCAGCAGGGTGCAGTACCATATGTGACCAAAAGAGGTCCTCAGTGCTGGTGCCTTGCTCACTAGGGACCTCTAGGAGCAAATTGCGGTACTGCACCTATGCATGCATTGCGGATGCCTTGCTCCCTAGGGACCTCTAGGAGCAGCTTGCGGTACTGTACCTAGACATGCAGTGCTGATGCCTTGCTCACTAGGGACCTCTAGGAGCAGTTTGCAGTACTGCACCAAGACATTCAGTGCTGGTGCCTTGCTCACTAGGGACCTCTAGGAGCAGCTTGCTGTACTTCCCTGAGACATGCGGTGCTGGTGCCTTGCTCACTATGGACCTCTAGGAGCAGCTTGCGGTACTGCACCGAGACATACAATGCTGGTGCCTTGCTCACTAGGGACCTCTAGGAGCAGCTTGAGGTACTGTACTGAGACATACAATGCTGGTTCCTGGCTCACTATGCAAGCATTTGCAATGCACTAGGTCTTCCATTACTGAAAGTATGAGCTATTGGCATTATTAGTGCCATAAAGGATTGACACGGGAAATAGAATATTTATCCCACCTCTTGGTTTCTAGTATATACTTGAGCCTGTTTCTGAGCCAACTCCTTGCACATATTTCCCTGATATCTTCAGGGACTGTGGAGGAAAATGCTAAATGTATTATTTTCTCAGCTCAAGGTACAGCTGTAATAAAGACTGGAGGGGGACAGTCAACCTCTGTGAGAATAATCCTGTAAGCATTAGAGAAAGGTGGCTAGAATACTGCTTTAATTGGAAGTGATATGTCACCTTCAATTGGGAGTTTTACATCATAGATTCTGTCTAGAGGATGTAAATGTCTATTTGGAGTTACAGCTTGTATGGGTTCATCAGTCGAACTCACCAGAACCTCTTGGAGAGTCTGGTGAACTATTGTCCATTCTACTTCGTTATGCAAATGTTGTCCACGTCCCGTGCCACAGAAGTATCTGTAGTTTGTGTGACATATTTTTTAGCTAACCCTGCTAATTTCTTCTTTTATGAAGTATGTCTTGGAATCAAAATCTTTCTCTTCCTTTTGACTCTAATCTTGGCTTTGTGCCCTGGTTCCCCTTTCAGCTTGATGTGTTCTTCTGTTCTGCGATACTCTGTTTTCCCACTTCTCTCTTCATTTTACTGTCCTGAAAATAACGGGAGCAATACCAGTCCAGCTTTTTGATCTTATTACAGTCTATCAAATTGTAACCACCCCTGATGGATTCCTGAGTTGATGGAGATCCAGTCAATGTTTTCTGTTTCACTGTAATGCTACAGGCAATTATGCATTGTGAGATCGTGTATTGACCATTGACTCTAACTACATTTTGTGAGCACGGGTTCATCTGGTGTCTGTCTGACCCTCCCTTTCAACTGCGAACATAGGCAGGCCCAAGTTACTTGTGCACCCAGATTGTTTGTTTCTCACTCTACCCAGCAAGAAAGATAAGCTGTTAGAACAGCGTGGGATGCGTACAGTGTCCAAGGATGAGAAAGTGAAGTAATCTTTCTCAGCTCTCATCGGAGCCTGACCAGCTCCGTTGAGTGACACTGACGCAGAGAGTGTAAGGGGCACCTACACCACAGTTGAGGGAAGGGGAGCTTCTAGAAATCTTACACTGTGTTAGTAAAGATTATAAAGACGGAGACCTCTTGGCGCTTTGACAGGAACTCTCCTGAGAGTGGTCGCACTGCCCAGGGCTTTTGTACCCGGTTGAGACCTCCTGCCTGATACTGTCAAAGGGTTCCCCAGTCGTGCTGGCAAGATGGTGCTAAACAGACAGCTGGTGAAGTTTCAAGTTCTAATTATTTACTCTTGTGTGCATACAGTTATCTTTCTACGCACTAAATGCATTTATTTTACGTGTGCATTATTGCCATTTGATATACGGGAACTTGCTGCAATAAACATTCTCCTTTACTTTGCAAATGAGTGTTGAGCTTTATCCATTTTGTATTTTGTCATTCTTAAGTGTAAAGAGCCCTATTTTGAAGAGTGTTCACCTTGTGTTCTGGTATTTTGAAGTCTTGCCTAGGTGCTCTGGAGAGAAAAGCAAGACATTCACCCTTTGTTTCTCTTTAGTTTCAGGCATAGTTTTTTCCCTAGCAAAAAGAACAAATGATGGACGGAATGCTAAACATCAAACTTTCACTCTAGTCACAGATCTGGGTTTAATCCATTGTTTTTTTGCTCACCACTCCACCCCAGCCATATGCAAATCAGTCTTGACCATGATCCCCATGTGAGCAGTTCAGCCTGAACTGCCAGGCCAGAGTCTCCGGAAATAAGCATGCTAGGACCGGTTTCTGGGTATCACCGCTCATCAGCCAGGCTATCTTGAATCCAGTGGCACAGCGAGCATGGGAACCAACGACTAGGAATACCCTTCCCACCTAGGGTGACAAAAGCAAAAGGAACAAATGTTGGACGGAATGCTGAACAAATTGAACAATCGTCCTCAGTCATAAAAGTAAATGTAAATGTAGAGGTACTTGTATAGCGCACGACTACCCGAAGGCCTCCCGGCGCTTGTATGAATACCGCTGAGGAACCCCTCCTACCCTTTCCCTGTGAGGTGCCCACTCCTGGGCACCCCCAAGGTGAAGCCAGGCATCCTAGCGTTGTTGGGGCCGTTGTGGAGATTAAGCAAGCGATTGCCCAGAGTTGCAGAGGGGGACTCATGATTAGTGATTCAGTGATTCAGTGAATGACTTGTTCAGGATTCTGTCCATCATTTTTGTTCTGTATTGCTTTTGTTGCCCTAAGTGGGAAGGATGCGGGTTCCTTGCTCACTGTGCAACTGGATTCAAGCTAGCCCGGCTGATGAGGGGTAATACACCAAACTCTGTCCCAGGATGCTTGTTTCCGTTCCAAGGAGGACCTGGCTTGGCAGTTTGGGCTTGACAGTTCCCATGAGGAGCATGGTCAAGACTGTTTGCATATGACTGGGTCCCAACTGGGGTAGCGTGGTGAGCAGAAAACGATTTATTAAGCCCAGCTCTGTGACTGGGTTGAATGTTTGTTCAGCATTCTGTCCCTCATTTGTTCTTTCTGCTTTTGCCGCCCTAAATGGAAAGGGGATACCCAGACATGGGTCCCATGCTCGCTGTGCCACTGGATTTAATCTAGCCTGGCTGATATGGGGTGATACCCCTAAACCGGTCCCGGGATGCTTGTTTACGGCCGAGGGAGGACCTGGCCTGGCAGTTCTGGTTGGATTGTTCACAATGGAGCAAGGTCAAGGCTGATTTACATATGGCTGGGTCCAAACTGGGATAGCGTGGTCAGCAAAAAAATGATAGATTAACCCAGATCTGTGAATGGGGTGAATGTTGTATTTGTTCAGCATTCCATCCATCATTTTTTCTTTTTGCTTATAATTTTTTCTTTACCTGAAACCTCAACCTCCCGTTTTCTTTTGAGGTGCAGTTTGACTTCTTGTGATCCCAGAGTGTCACAGTGCACAGATGTATATGTTTCCAAAATTATTTTTTGTAACTCCTGTTCACGCTCTTGAACAGGAACCCCTGAAAGTCTCTAAGCGCTTTAAGGACAGCAGGGCCACTGCCTAATCGCTGCCCCACTCTGCCTTTTGTCCTGTCCATGGCATTGGTAGGGGCTACCAACCACATTCATTCATTCATTCAGTCCCAGCCACCATGGCATACAGGCTACCCAGTATTTTTTGTGGCACCACCTACCTCAATGGCTGTCCATAACCACGGACAAAGGGGTGCTCCAAATTTGTCAGTGGGTTTCCACCCTCCAATTCACAGAAACCCCAAAGCCCATGTCACCATAATCAGACTGGCTTGCGGAGGCCCAATACTCTCTGCTGCATCAGGAAGTGTAGCCTCCTTTGGCCATAGGAGCCATTGAGAGAGCGCTGATAGAAGTAGGTTGTGGTTGCTATTCCTGCTACTTTCTGGTGCCGAAAAAGGAATGGAGTCCTCAACCCTATACTAGACCTACACCCTCTTAACTACTTCCTGAAGATGGAGAAATTCAAAATGCTCAGGTCCTGTCTGCCTAAGGATCTGGAAGACTCCTATTTTCTCACATCCGTCCTGCTGGCGCACAGACGTTACCCGCGGTTCATAGTGGGCCACCAGCACTTTCAGTTTGCTGGTCTTTCTTTCTTCACAAAGGTGATGGCGGCAGTTGTGGCCTATCTGCGGACGTCAGGGGTTCCAGTCTTCCCTACCTCAACAACTTCCTGTTGAAGATAGGCTCACCCCAGGCAGTCGTCTCCCACCTGCAGACTACTACGGACCTCCTGCATTCACTGGGGTTCACTGTAAACATGCCGAAGTCACACCTTAGTTCCGCTCAGATGTTCCCTTTCATCTGAGCCCTTCTAGACACAGTGTAATTTCGGGCCTATCCTCCAGAGAGGTGAATCCAGGATATCCAGACTATGATTTCAATGATTGAGCCTCTATCCTGGATTTCAGTGAGACTGACTCTGAGGCTGCTGTGCCTCATGGACTCCTGCGTCATGCTGGTCACACATGCTCGCTGGTATATGTCGGCTCTGCTGTGGGACACACAAGGTATGGAAGGAATGTTGCACATTGGCAAAACATTCACCCCCAGTCACAGATCTGGGTTTAATTTATCGTTATTTTGCTCACCACGCCACCCCAGTTCAGACATGGCCATATGCAAATCAGTCTTGAGCCTGTGCCTCATGGGAACAGTCCAGCCCGAACTGCCAAGCCATGTCTTCCCTGGACCAGAATCAAGCATCCTAGGACCGGTTTCTGGCGATCAGCCGTCATCAGCCAGGATAGCTTGACTCCAGTGGCGTAGTGAGCCTCTGGAGTGGGACCTGAAGTTCCAGTGGGCACAGCATCATGGGAATCTCTCTAACTTGGTCCATATATCCAAGGGAACTGAAAAAGATCTGCAGTGGTGGCTGACGAGCCACAATTGGGTCAGTGGCAGACCCCTCTCCCTTCCCCACCCAGAGCTCAGAGTGGTGACACTCCTGGGTTGGGGGCGGCCATCTGGGAGAGGTGGCGATCAGAGAACCCTGGCCTGCGGCCGTGTCTTAGCTCAAGAGGCCCGAGTCTCTGGACATGGCTGGAATGTCAGAGCATTTCCCTAGTGGTTCAAGACCAGGCGGGATCTCAGAACACTAGAGCGGATCAACTCATCCATCAATGCCTCACGAATCATGAATGGCAGCTCCTGAGGTGGTGCAAAATCTTTTCAGTGACTGGGTCAAATCTTGCTTAGATCTGCTCGCCACGACTGAGAACGCACAATGTAAACACTTATGTGCACTGGAGTTTCCAAGGCAGCTTTCGCTTTGAGACACATTTCGTCTTGATTTAACTCAGGCCTCCTGAACACCTTCCCACTGATGCCATTTCTGTCCAAAATTATCAAGAAGATTGGGAACGACTGCGCCCAAGTCACTCTTGTGGCTTCAAATTGGGCACGGAGAGAATGGTATCCCGAACTCCTGAACATGAGCATTGGTCTTCCTATCAGGCTGCCCCTCTGGGCGGATCTCCTGTCACAGCAACAGGGCAGGGTTCCACACCAGAACCTACGCACTGTCCGCCTTCATACATGGAGATTGAGCATCAGCTGCCAGTCTTCGGAAGTCTGTGTAGTCATTCTGGCAACCAGCTGTCCCTCAACAATGACAATATCCTCTGCCATGGGGACAAGTTGGTGCACTGACACCCATCTTCATCCTCTCTGCACTTTTTTCTGAGGTATTGTTTGTTTTATTATTAGCCCGGTAAGTCTTTGTTTTGGGCACAGTTAAAGGGTAACCTGTCTCCATATCGGCTTTCTTACGGTTGCCGGATCTGCCCTCCCTGTTTAAGTCACAAGTTGTGACTCGTTTCCTGGAAGGACTTAAGCACGTTTCTGTCAAAACCCTTCATTATGCCCCAGGGGGACTTTAATTTAATTTTAATGTTTTTGATGCGCTCTCACTTCGAGCCAATGCATAATTGCTCTCTACATCTCTACGTCTCTTGACAATCAAAACGGTATGTATTCTTAGTGGCCATTACATCGTCCAGAAGGGTTAGTGAGCTTCAGGCACTTTCTGTGCACCCTCCATACACCAACATCTTTCCAGACAAACCGGTTCTCTGCACTTATGCCTCTTTCCTACCAAAAGTGGGGACGCCTTTCAATGTCAGCCAAAGCATCACACTGTCTACCTGCTTCGCTCCACGTCACTTTTCCAAGGACAACGAGAGACTCCATCGGCTGGATCCGAAAAGAGTTGTCATTCTACAGCGATCGAACCACAGAACACCGGGTGACCGATCAACTCTTCATTGGATTCACAGGAGCAAAGAAAATGAAAACAGCTGAAGCGGACCATCTCCGGACAGATTGTGCTCTACATTAAGATCTACTACGCAATAGCCAAGCAGCAAACCGCCTGAGGACTTGTGGACTAATTCCACCAAAGCCAAGGCTAGGCCACTGCTTCAGTTCACAGAGTCCCCATCCTTGACATCTGTCAGGCTGCTACGTGGGCATCTCTGCACACGTTTACTAAACACTACAGTTTTGACTGTCGGGGTTTTCACGATGGATACTTTGCCCTGTTGGTCCTCCATTACTTCTTCGTCTGAACCTGTTCACAATCCCACCTCCTGGGAGGTATTTCTTAGGTATGTATTCTAAGGTAAGGAATCTGCGGCTAGAAGTCTCTGTCAAGTGGACAAGTTACTTACCTTCAGTAACGCCTTATCTGGTAGATATTCTGACTGCAGATTGCTTGCTAACCATCCCATCCTCCAGTCTTCTGCAAACATTGTTTTCTATCTAGGAAGGCATCTATAGGACATTAGTGAATCAGAATCAGAACAAAGCTTTATTTCGATTGTAAAACAACAATCATAAAAAGCACAGATATAAAACATTAATAAAATCAATTTAAAATGCATCACGTGTTCCTAAAAGACATATTAAAAGTCAATTAATAGTACATATGAAGGGAAGAAAACATACTGATTCTAGATAGCAATACTCTTTCTCTGGTTTAAAATTATTTTAGAAAAACATAGATAGCCTCCAAGCAACGTGTTCATTGTCCAGGAGCTGAAGCTTCATGAAAGCAGGGCGACATTGTCTCAACCCCTATTTCCGTAGAATTGGTAAGATCCAGACCTTTCTAGTCTCCCGGTATAGTTTACAAAATAAAACAATATGTATAGGTGATTGGGACGACCGATTGTCACATGGGCAAGGTTGTAACTCATTAGCCCAATCATTCAAGGTGGGAAAAGAGACAAGCCTATGTATTGTGCCCAGTGTGAATCTTGTTAATATGAACATGTTGTAAAAACCCAGGTCGAAAACAGGATAGGCTCTGCTTTAATGAGGTCTGATATGTGTGGAAGACCCAGTTCAGCATGTGAAACATAAGTGGGGGTACTGGAAGGGACTGGTAAAATATTTTAAAAAGTTGTTTTCAACTAATTGAATCGAGTTAGTATTCACAAAGCCCCAAATACCCACCCCATTAGTGGCAGTTGGTGCACACTTAGCTTTATATATTTTTAAAAGTTCTAGAGGTGGTTTACGTCCCAGTTTTTTTGTGCAGCTGGCTAGAGTGGACGTGGTTCTAACTAGCGCCAGCTTCTGTGCTTCAACGGCCTTAACCTAGGTATCATTATTACTAAATAGGATACCTAGATAGGAAAAGCTCTTGGTGGCAGTAATCGGATTTCCCTCCACGAAGATATCCCTACGCTTTTTAATACCATGACCACATCTCATTATAAATGTTTTTGAGATATTAATTCTGAGGTCAAGATCCTTCATAAAATTATGGAAATTATTTAGTCATCTGCAGGCCATTCTGGGTACGTGACAAGATCACAGCATCGTCTGCATATACCAATGCTAAGGATTGTGTGATTGCCTATCTGTGGAAAGTCATTGGCATCTTTGAGAAGTGCCTGCCCTAGCCGGTTAATATAAAGATTGAAAAGAAAGGGGGCTAGGACACAGCCTTTCCTAACCCCCCTTCCTATCAGGAAAGCGGCAGTACGTTCTTTTCCCAATCCGAATTGCACGCTTGATTTGGCTCCATTATAAATGAGACGGATAAAGTTAATAATATTTCTATCGACCCCCAGCAGTGACATGATCTCCCAGAGCTTTGAATGCCTTACGCAGTCAAACGCTGCAGAGAGATCTACAAAAGCCAGATACAGATTACCCTTTTTCACCCTGGTATACTTTCCCATGAATATCGCTAGATTTAGGCTCTGTTCCACAGTCCCTAGGCCTTCTCGGAAACCGTATTGGAGATCTGATAAGATTCGGTTTTCCTCAGCCCAGAGCTGCAGGCGCTCTAAGATAATGCGTCCCACGACCTTAGCCATCGAGTCCAATAAAGAAATGGGCCTATAACAAAGTGGATCCTGTCGATCCCCCTTTTTAAATATGGGGACAATAGTGGATTCCACCCAAGTTGGTGGGAAAGCGGCCTTACAGCTGGCGTTAATTATTTGAGTAATTATTGGAACCCACAAAGTAACATTGGACTTATACAGGTCCACAGAAATCCCATCTGGCCCAGAGGCCTTCCGACCCGCACTTGCGGAGAGAGTCCTACTCACTCCGTCAATATTAAAATGTAGGTTAAAAGGCTGATTAATCAGTCCTAAATTTTCACTAACTTGACCAATGCCAGTACTTGCCCGTTGTATATTTTGGAAAAATTATCAATCCATTGAGCCCCTGAGATTGCTACTTCGATTGTTGGGCCCTCAACCCGGGTCAGCAACAGTGTTTTAACCGCTTTCCAGAATGCGGCACTATCTTTTGAGTGTGCAGCTTCGGAAAGCTTCTCCCATGCCTCTTTTATAAGAGCATTCTTCCTTTCTTGGAGAGCCAGTCTATAGTTCTTCCTCGCCTGTCTAATATTGGTGATGTTCCTTGGTACGTTATGCAGTTCTTGTTTCAGGTGGGTATGTGTACGAGACCAATTTAAATCAAACCATCGCTGGATGGCAGGCTTTTTACCTCCACGTTTGAACATTACGTCCCTAACCACAGTTGCCAAGTTTTGAAATGAGAACAGTATACTCTCAGGGGATGCTAGCTCGTTCAGACAGATGTCAATCTCCGAACTACACCTTGTGATTATTGTTTTATTAACTACCTCAGGGTCCATCATATTCCAACGGAGTGTATAACCATTCGTTTGTCTAGTTTTAAATTTACCAGGGCATCATCTATCTCCAGGTTCTTTCTTCCCTGGCCATTCACAACAAGTGTCAACATGATACATAAAGGAAAGTGATCACTCAGGGAGATTGTGTCAACTGTAAAAGTGAGTAATCTAGGGGCAAGACTGTTCGACAGCAAGATATAATCTATTGTGGAGCAGTGGCCCCCACCATTATAAGTCTGCGGCATTGGGACTGATTTTATACATAAATCATTGGCAAAGCCTAAGTCTAGGTTGAAAACTAGTTTGTTAAAAAGATCACCTGTACCCTGATGGCAGAATTGTATATTGTGTGTGCCTTCTAATTTATTAAGACCACATATCCTTTCGTCCTCAAAGGGACACATGGCACAATTAAAATCCCCACATACAATGAGCATATTTTCGAGGCCCTTTACATTACACATAGTATTTAGCTCTTTGCAGAGTTTGTGAACCACCTTAGAGGTACTATCAGGTAAAATATTATTACAAAAGTTAACCAGAGTTATTGAGTTGGAAGCAGATGAATACAAGGTTAAAAATTGGTACCAAGGGGACGTCAATTGAGAGACAGGTCTAACAAAATGTAGCTTTTTACTTACTTACATACAAAGACCACCTTTAGCTCTGCCGTGAGACCCCCCTATCTCTTGGGTATCAAATGTTCTATAACTATACAGGTGGATTGGTTCCTTTGACCAGGTTTCTTGAAGGCAAATGATATCCTGTTTTAAAACATATTCAGTTACAATAAAACAAGGACCCCCTGATTCCACATAGTGTTCCTTGGAAAGGGTAAATACAGATTATTCAAAATTTCCTAGGCAACACGTTACCTAAAAATGTCTAGGTTAAATAAAGAACTGAGGATATAATGAAGCATCAATGCACTGACCACAACCAATTACTTGATAAAAAATATGTATATATATTTATTCAGAATTACAGCATGTACATCATATCGAAAATTATTTAAAAAAAGGAGCAAACCTATAATAAGACACATTAGTAAACAATATCACTCGTTCAATATTAAAAAACAATTCGAATATACACAATAACATAAAAAGAATACAGTGCAGATTTATATTTGTTGAGCAATGTTCCTATAGTTAAAAACACAAAGTAACCGCCTTCTTCAGGAGAATAGCTTGTTTTTCGATCTGGAAATTTGTTGATGCCTTTCACTTAAGGTGAAATATTTCTGCGATATGTAGAATATCTGTTCGTCTGTTATTACTTGACTTAAAATAATCTGTTGGTCATATATGGATAAAAAAGCGAAGGGATCTCAAACTATGGTCGATTCTAGATAGAGTGCTTCAAACTTTCATTGATAGGATGCGGACATATGTATGTTAATGTCCTGTGAAGTGTTGACTCTTCCAACCTTGGATTAAACAAATCTTTCTATTTCTTAGCAGAGTATAATGAAGATGAATGTGCCTTCTGGCTGCCGTTAGTTATATATAGTAGATAGTGTCCTATATGGAGAGAAGCCTTTATCAAAGAGCCTGGAGAGGCGAAGCATGGATATATGTCGCCTCTGTCTTGATCAGGAAATAAGGTGATAGCGGACCGGCAAACACGGGAAGGATAAAAATTGATGTGATGTGCGTGTGTACCGTGCGCCATTTTCCTATAGTGGTATAATTGGTTTTTGAGTGTTCCAACAAAAATACGCAAAAGCTCCGAAACAACCAAGGCTGGCTTTGAGCGCCAACCTATACAAAAGCTGTGGGGATCCACAAAGCCAGTGGTCTGTTTTCTAACCCTTTGATGCAGGAGCTTAGTTTGATACCTCAACAAAAAAATAGAAAGCCAGTTGGAACACAGCCCTGGCAATAATCCACAGAACAATCATATGCAAGCAATGTGCTCAGATTGCTATCAATCGATATAGATGAGATCAGGGACACAGTGGCAATATAAATCCTGGGGTTTTTAGACCATTTGACGCTGCTTTTTTCTTTTGTTTACAGAATAAAACAGATTTTGTAGCTACCAAGCTTATCGTCATTCCAAACTAATGTGGCACAAAATGTACCTGCTTTATCCACATGTTGACATTAACCCTTTGTGTGCTAATGACGGCTCCACTCCGTCATAAGTCATGGGCGGCATGTGCTCATGACGGCATGGAGCCGTCATGCCGCTGCGGCTCCGCCCACGCGGCACTAATTTCCTGCCTGTGTGGGCGAATTAATGGGCTGTCACAAGTACCCGAGCGCCACGCACACCCCCCTAGCCCCACCCTCGCCGTGGCGGATTTCGCGGTGCAGGGAAGGGGTTAAGAATCCATCTTTGTAAACAATAAGCTTACACTGCAAGGGGGCCATATTGTAATAGCTGCACCCATTACACAAACAAAAAACTCGTCAACCTGCAGAGTTGTCATCCATGATGATCTCAGCATTTTTGTGTGTGCACTAAGAACTTGAAACTTTCTATTAAGAAGTACAGACTGAAAACAGACTACCGGAGTTAGCACTGTCACAGTGTTCGTGACACCATGTGCCTACTGAGTTTAAGTGCTGATTGAGCTGGGCACAATTGAGATGTTTATCACTAGATTGCTTTCTGTTGCATAGTTGAGTGAATCTGCTGCCGCATAGTTATGCAGCCCTGGACAAATGCGAGGCGTCATGGTCTTCTGTTGTTGTTATTGAAGTCTAATATGCCCTTGCGGTGATTTCTTACTTCTTATTGCATCTATATCCATATATTTTTTACAGATTAGCGTGGAGGGGAACATAATGGCGGCTGCCTCGGGGGCAATGACTGTTGAGATCTGGAGGATGGCAAACTGACTGGACAAGAAAAGCCCCTGTCCAGTGTTCACAGCGGAATAATGGAGAGGAAACGTGCCTGGGAAAGAACAAGCAAAGGCTAGAGATAATAGTGGCAGTCCAGCTCACTTTTTCAATTTCCTTTTATGAACATGGCATTGAGCTGTTGGCGTTGGGTTCTCAACGAATTGTGTTTCCTGCCATAGTGACACGTAGCAGCACTGGACACTCCCTCCAAATGAGCTCTGAACACTTTCCAGGGATACATCTGGTGTCTGTTGTACGTCCACATGAGTTAATCGAACCATTCCTGTTCAAAAAATTTTTGGGATGTTCTTGCAGTTTTCCATTATTTTTCTGACTTAATGAACCGGTGCTATTTGTGGCTTCTTCTAACTGTCGTGACAGAGCAAGGCTATTGTGATGTTTTTATTGAGAAGTGGTGCTGCAAAATAGTTTTTTTAAATTGTAACAAAAAAGCTCGATAAGCTTTTGCCAAAGTTTTGTGCATGCAAGCGAAGATGGTGTAACACTTGTACGCGCACGCCAACATATGCGTAATCCAAAATCTACAATTTCTTTTTTTTTATTGAACAGCAGCCCGTCAACTATTCTCTCCTTACTAAATATCCACAATTTTCCATTCGATCTGAGCTCACCACTAATTGCCCAGAAGGAAATAAAAGAGTCTTACTGTGATAGCTTATGTAAAACATTTTACACACACACAAGCACTTTTGTGGCAAACAAGGTATGCCAAGCCCGACATATCTTGCACACAGACCTGCCTCAGTAAAGTTCGGCCTTAAACTGCTTTCCACTGGTTCTTTCGGCCTATAAAATTGTTCCTAAAAGAAGGGTGCTTTGTTTTCTTGAAAGCCAGCAGCCTAAAGCGTTACTAAATTTAGAAAAGTGTCACCGCTACAAAATTGCATGCTGCAGTGGCGTCACTAGGGTTGGTGTCACCCGGTGCGGGTAACTCATGGTGTCACCCCCTCACGACTTAATAAAATGTAATATTACTTAACCCGTAGTCTGTCGGCTTCCACCACCCCGCCCCCCTGCTCATATCTGTGCAAGCCGGTACTGGGTCTAACTCGTGAAGGCACAGTACCATAGCTGCCAAGGTTTCCGATTGCTAATGTGGGACATTTTCATAATTGCAGTGTAATTATGAGTGACATTCAACGACTATGAGTGACACTTTCTCGCAAGCAACATCAAGCAATGAAGAAGTACTAAACATATAAATAACAGACATTACACCCATTTGGGCAACGAAAAACTCAGATCTTAAAACTGCTGTAAAGTGGTAGAAATGGAAGGGCACTAACCTAGTAAAAAGCAATAGCTCAGATTATCCTCATAAAATATACAGTTTTGTGAACGTGTGGTGTGGTCCATGTTCTTTCTTTCCTTTCTTCTCCCCTTTTATCCTCTTTCTTGCTTTTTCCCTCCTTCCCATTGTCTCATTTTCCATGTTCCTCTAGTAAACTTTTTTTCTTCCTCACTCAAAAGGTAACCGTGGTAAAACGGGTTAGCCATGTGGCATCATTTGGGATCAAAGCGTGTATGATGTTACTTCCGCTACTCCAGGTGTTTGGACTGACACTTTATAAAACTTCCTCTGTATGCTAATAGCACCAAGAGGCCTTATTGATCCAGAGCCCCTGTGCAGGCGTCCCTGGAGGGCGAAAGGACGCCGTAAGCTGCCATCGACCCTGGCTGACTTTAGCACCCCTTTCGGGACACAAGCACAGCTGTCCACGTGCCGCTGTTAATGTATATAATTGGTCTAGTTACTGCCAGACACGGTGATCAGGAAGGTGCAGCTAAACCTGCTCGAGCAATGTGCTGTAAAAAAAAAAACGTCTCTGGAGCGTCCAGGCAAAGAAGCACTTTCCTGGCTCCATTCATTAATTGTAATGCCCCTTTTCTGCAGTCTTGGCCACGGTGCCCTGCCCCACATTAAGTATAGATAGGTCAGTTGCCCTCGCTGCCTGCACCCTCCGATCGCTGGTGTGTGAAAGCTGCCGCCTGCTATAGCAGACGCTCTAAGTATGTTTTGCAAGGTACAGGTGATGGCGATTGTGCTTTTAAACTTGTAGCGCAGCAAATAAAACAAAATGCTGCACAATCATTCAACGTGCGCCAAACAGCCGCCACTTTGGTGTAATATCTGCGAAAACACCGTCCTGTGCACAAGACCCAGCAAGACCTGCAGGCAGGCAAAATAAACTAAAGCAGAAACCACTGACCCCCACAGGTACTGGCCTCTCGGAACTCCAGCAGTGCCGGCCGGGGTACTACCGCACATCAGCACAGCGCGACTACCCTTCAGACCCTTAAGCACAGTTATTCGACTGGAGTCTTGGAATATTTGTTGGACTGTCTCCTTCCCTGTCATTTGCAATTCGGGGTCGCGGTGACTCGGCAGCGCCCGAGGCCACTCAGGTGCCATGTCAGCAGCGTAAACAGATTGGTGTCACCCCCATGATGGGGTGACACCCGGTGCGGTCCGCACCCCCCCGCACCCCCCTAGTGACGCCGCAGGCATGCTGTTAAAAAAGTGGTTGCAGGAGAGGAAAACTTGCATACTAATTACGCTATTAGCACATATAGCTGTGCTGATGTATGCATGTCCTATGCACAATATGTCCATAAGTGACTTAACACTATCATTAATGGGCTTGGCTGGCCCTTCTGCCGACAGACATAACAAGGAAGGCACTGGCACTAAAGGAGCGTTTGTCATTGGATGAAACCTGTTAAAATTAGGATGCCTCAAATCAGAAGCTGGTGTAGTAAAAAAAACGTCTCATGAAATAGGAAAAGGGACCGAACTATGAGGCTGGACCAATTTAGCCAATGATGGTGGTCTTTTGAGCTCCTAAGCTAAGCAGTTGTGCTGATGTGAAGGGGGAATACTAGAGGGAGCTAGACCGTCCAAACCCAAGGCCGAGCTATCAGAAAGGCTGTCCAGATAGACTGATTCTTCATGGACGAGTTAATGGTTGTTGGTCTCCCATAAAAGGGATAGAAATAAGCAGGATAAGGATCCCAGTCGTCAGTTCTACATGGTTCAGCGTTGTGAGCTTGGAAGCAGCCAGCCATGACTTTTCTCATGGTGCAAGCAAACCTATTCATTTGCTGTTCCTTATATATTGAAAACACTAATAAAAATAATTGAACTCTCAAAAAAGAGGACCATGCTTAAATGAGAGCAAATATGTCAAGTTAGTTCTCAGTGGAGGGGCTAGGCAGATATGTATGCGTATATACTTATTATTTATGGCTGTATGCCATTACCACTCATTCCTTTGCCGTGCACGTTTTTACAATGCCGATTTAAAAACGCATGCCACTACCACGTATTTACATTCACTCGCATGTGAAATACCTTTACACACAATCCACTACCACTCATACTTTACCACACTTACTGGTACAGAAAAATCCAGCCACAGTCTAACATTGCCACCTACTGGTCAAAAATTATACATCGAATCTGAATACGAAATTGTAAACAAAATACATAATTTAATTGTTTTCCTATATATGTTGATTACAGGTTGCTACTATTTCTAATTTTATATATTTTTTTCGGGGGTGGGGCCCTCCAACCACCTTTTTTAATGACCCTTAAAAATATATAAACGACTTACTGCATACTCACCAATACAATCGTATATGCGTTGTAATTGTAAAGACTTGTGTGGTAAAGGCTTGTGTGGTAAAGCGTGTGCTATAACAAATGTGTTATAATTGCATTTCGTGGCAAATACTTTGTGGTAAAGGCTGTTGCCCATTATTTATTATTGTAAATAGTTTGCAGGGTTTTGTTCATTTTGGTAATGGGGAGATTTCAGTCAGCAGAGGTGAACCAAGAGTGTGTGTTAATGCGGGCTCATGGTGTACACTAAATAATTCTTTCAGGCTGCCTTTTTAGGTCTCGCCTCGGCAGCGCTTGTGCTGTCTCTTCGAGACATGCTGCATTTAGGATATGTGCATAAATCTCCGCCCACTTCCTGCCCATATTTTTAATTGGGTCCTGTCCCTGCCCTTTGTAAATTGTGGCTTTTCATTGGTCAATAGGCTTAGTAGTCCCTCCTTAATACCGCCTTCTCTCTTCTTGTAACCTTCCATGAGGACATCCCGTGTTAACTTGTGTTGTTTCTCCTTAGGTTTTAATTGCAGCCTCAAAGCACTATTTTCTTAAAAGGCTTCAGGCAAGGGATGTGTTGTTTCTCCCTAGGTTTTAATTGCAGCCTCAAAGCACTATTTTCTTAAAAGGCTTCAGACAAGGCACTCACGTGGGCCTAACCTAAGCTGGCAGTGCTTACTTTGCTCACTTGAACATGTCACATTTATATGAGACCGTCTATAAATTTTCCTTCATGAGCTCCACACAGAGTACAGCCTAATCTGAAATGAATGTAATAATTATTTTGTCACATTTGAAAGCTACTAATTGTATATGTGGACATACTTATTTTAATGTACTCTTAGTACTGCCTTGCATGCAATGCATCATGGGTAGGGTAGATGTACCATATCTTCAGCAGGGTGCAGTACCATATGTGACCAAAAGAGGTCCTCAGTGCTGGTGCCTTGCTCACTAGGGACCTCTAGGAGCAAATTGCGGTACTGCACCTATGCATGCATTGCGGATGCCTTGCTCCCTAGGGACCTCTAGGAGCAGCTTGCGGTACTGTACCTAGACATGCAGTGCTGATGCCTTGCTCACTAGGGACCTCTAGGAGCAGTTTGCAGTACTGCACCAAGACATTCAGTGCTGGTGCCTTGCTCACTAGGGACCTCTAGGAGCAGCTTGCTGTACTTCCCTGAGACATGCGGTGCTGGTGCCTTGCTCACTATGGACCTCTAGGAGCAGCTTGCGGTACTGCACCGAGACATACAATGCTGGTGCCTTGCTCACTAGGGACCTCTAGGAGCAGCTTGAGGTACTGTACTGAGACATACAATGCTGGTTCCTGGCTCACTATGCAAGCATTTGCAATGCACTAGGTCTTCCATTACTGAAAGTATGAGCTATTGGCATTGCATTATTTTTTTTTAATAACATTTTTTAAAACCTTTATTGAAAAAGTGCACACAGCTATTCAGCCTGACATCCCAGAGGCAAGGCAGCATCGTGAATCAGAAGAGCAATAGTGCAAGAGCGTTGAACACAGTACTGTGAAGGTTGTTTTTATATTTTATATAATAGAAGGAACATTAGAACAAAGAGAGGAAAAGACGCCAAGGGCGCCAAAGAGTGGCAATGGAGCAGGGAGAGCCTACGGGGTGCCGGAGCGGGGCAGAGAGTAGCATACACTGAAGCACAAGTACAGAAGAATAAAGCAGGATAAAGGGGGGGAAAAGGAAGAAACGGGAATCAGCAGCGTATCTAGAAACAGTTGGTGTCACAGGTTATGGCGACAAATGTTCATCCAAAGAAACAGGTTCAGGGGGCAAGCAAATATCTCCCCTGTAAGCGTTCCACGCCCCCCATACTTTCGACCACTTTCTGGGCTTACCCCTGGCAGTGTAGACTGTCTTTTCCCTAAACATACACCAATCCATGTTGGCTTTCCACTGTACCACCAGGGGAGCCGTCGCAGCCCCCCATTTCTGCGCAATGTCGCGTTTAGCCACCATGTTGCCAAGGTTTACCCACTGCGTCTGAGCCACATTATAATCGGACGGCTCCCAGATGTTAAGGAGACATCTCCTAGCCTCTGCAGTCGCCGCTACCCCAGTCACCTCTTCCATAACCCGATGCACTCGTCTCCAGTAGGAAGCTATGACGGGGCATTCCCAGAGAATGTGTAGGAAAGTAGCAGAGGCGCCACAGCCACGGCGACAGAGCCCATCGGCCGAGTAGCCCATATGTACAAGTCGGGGGCCAGTCACGTACATTCTGTGCAAGATCTTGAACTGCACCAGTCGGAGACGAGAGGAAATGGCGACCTTCTTAGGGGAAGACACAGCGCTTTGCCAATCCTCATCATCGATTTCCAGGCCATCGCGCACCCATTGCTCCCGCACACCGAGGAGGAGGTCAGTACGAACGTTAATCAGTTTCTTGTATGACAGTGAGATGGCACTGTCAGGCATATGACCGTCCAACACCCTATCCTCCAGCGGGGAGCTTTCTGGGATCGCCCCCTCTGTCGGCTTAGCAGATAGCAGCGCGTGTCGCAGCTGGGCATAACGGAAGAACTCCGTGCCGCCCAGCTGGTACTCGGCCTGTAGCTGGGAGAAGGTCTTAATCTCGCCCTTGGAGATCATATCGTCCACTCTGGAAATTCCTATGAGGTCCCATTTATCAAAGCCCTTGGTGTGCCATAACTTGCCCAGAATATCAGAATCGTACAAAGGGGTAAATCTAGTCAGTCTGCCCTGCCAACCCAGCGCCTTGGTGATCGTGCGCCAGATGTGGACCGCAGTCCTCGTTAGACCCGACAATCGCCCGTCCAGAGACCTCGAATACAGCGCCCTGTAGTAGTTGCCGCCCCCTAAGAGCCACCTGTCCATGGCATAGCCAGGGTTGTGTTCCGGGCCGTAAAAACCATGGTTGATAGCCGCCAACTGGGAGGCCCAGTAGTATCTACGAACATCCGGCAATGCAATACCCCCGTCGTACCACGGGAGCGTGAGCTTCGTGGTGGCAACGCAGGGACGGCCATCCCAGAGCAAAGCACGTTGGAGGCTCTCAATCTCTCGATAATAGCGAGCGGGAACCGGATCCTGAGTGTTCTGCAGGGCATACAAAAACATGGGCAAAGACATCATCTTGAATAGTGCCGCGCGACCAAGTAAGGAGAGTGGAAGCTTGCGCCAACCCTCCACGTCACGCCGAAGGCGCTGAAGAGGGGGAAGCAAGTTGTGGTCGTATCTCACCCTCGCATTACTGGAAATATAAATCCCCAGAGACTTAAAACCCTGGCTGGCCACCTGAATGTTGCAGCCTCTAGGGAGGCGCGGTGTGTCCCCCTTCAGCACGTACAGGAAGGACTTGGCCCAGTTGATAATAAGGCCAGAGTACCTGCCAAAAAGTCTGAGTATATCGCATGCCACAATGAGCGACTTGCAAGGGGAAGTGAGGTAAAGCAGAATGTCGTCAGCGTAAAGCGAGATTCTGTCCTCGAAGCCAGGAGCCCAGCTTATGCCATGCAGATCCGGGTGAGTGCGCATCATGGCCGCGAGTGGTTCAAGCGCGAGCGCAAACAAGAGAGGTGACAAGGGACAGCCCTGTCTGGTGCCTCTATGGAGGGCAAAGGACGCTGAAATGCGGCCATTGACGGCAACGTTAGCCAACGGGTCAGCATAAAGGAGCTTTACCCAGGCAATAAACCCCGGGCCAAAACCGAGCTTCGACAAGACCGCCCAGAGGTAGCTCCATTCGAGAGAATCGAAAGCCATTGTGGCGTCTAAAGAGGCAAGGATCGCCGGCTTCTCCAGGGTGTGAGCCCTGGCCATAACGCCATGGAGTCTACGCAGGTTAAGGGCAGTGTTGCGATGAGGAATAAAGCCCGACTGGTCCGGGTGTACTAAGTCGCCAATAAGTCCAACCAGCCGATTGGCGAGTAGCTTGGCGAGGATCTTAGGCTCGGCATTGAGAAGGGAGATGGGCCGATAAGAACGACACAAATCCCTCGGCTTCCCGTCCTTATGGATGACCACGATGGTGGCCAATCTCTGGTCCAAGGGAAGTAGGCCGGTGTAACGTGCTTCCAAAAACATGTTACGAAGGTGTGGGGAGACCACATCCGGCCTGATCTTATATAGCTCAACCGGGATGCCATTAGGGCCCGACGCCTTGCCCGATCGAAGTGAGCGAATCGCAAGGGCGATTTCGTCGACCGAGATGTCTCTGTCCAAGTCGTCTCGTTCCTCGTCCGAGAGGCAGGGAAGCTCGACTGTCGAAAGAAGCTCTGTCGAGTCGATCTCAGACCGGTCTGAAACAGAAGTGTAAACATCTCGGAAATAGTCGGCAAAGGACTCGGCAATGGCTCCGGGGTCAGAGACAACAACACCGTCATCACCCAAAATCTCGGGTACGACACGGCTAGCCATCTCCCTCCTATCCAACCAGGCTAGCAACTTCCCAGCCTTATCGCTGACGTCATATATACGACCCTGCTGTTCTTTAGCTATAGTAAGGGCCGCGTTCGTGGCAAGGTCACGGTATTCCGCCTGTTTGAGGGAAAGGTCGTGCAGGAGAGAGGGGTCGGGGTCCAGCTCCAGTTGGGAGTCTAACTCCGCGAGTTCCTCCTCGATATGCACCAAGTCGGCATCCCTGGCCCTACGGTAAGCATGAGCGAATTTTGCGGATCTCGCGTTCGCGAATTTTGCGGATTTGCGGATTCGCAATCCGCAAAATCCGCGAATTCCCGTGAATTTGCGGATTTGTTTTTTTTGTGTTCGCCCATGTGTTTCTGCCAGTTCGCGAGGGTTTTGTACACTTTCGCAAATTGCGAACTTACCTGTCGGGTCGCAAGTTTCGCGAACTTGTTGTTTCTACGTGTCCAGCCTGTTTGGGACACTCTTCTTCATCACTGCCACTCTCTGTCACCACTGCCACTCTCTGACTACTCATGCCACCCTCTGGCCCACCCATGCCACCCTCTGTTTCATCACCACACCCTCTGGTTGTCCAGTGTACATTATTTTCGGCAAAGCAAAGCACACCTTCCCTGCCTCAAGTGACCTGAATTAATTTGGGGCTGATTAATGGGTCACAGAATATTTTTTTAGCTGGCACCTGCTTCCTTAGTGCGCCCTGATTAGTGATCTTTTGCACTTGCTAAGTGCTTTCATTGTTGCAAAATTAGTTACAACACCTGCCCTGCCCCAACTGACAATAATGAATTAGGGGCTGATTAATGGATTTTAACTTCCAGCCTGGCTCCTGCTTGTCTCCCTTAGCTGTAATTCAGGACCTTTGTGGCATATGTGTAACTATTCTGAGGTTCAGAGCAGGGTCACATAATAGTTTCAACTGGCAACTGAACTCTGGAGGGGCCCCTCAGGAAGCACTACAGGAAATGGCTACAAATGATGAGCCTGAACTTTTGAACCTGGTAAGTAGTTACTTTCAGTTTTGCTAAGATCGTATTTCTGCAATTTTGCACTTATTCGCGGGGCGCGAACTCACGCGAACTCACGCGAACAGTGCGAGCAGTGCGAGCAAAATCCGCTGCTCGCGGATTTGCGGATTTTGCGGGAGATTCGCAAATCTCGCGGATTGCGGATTTCCCGAAAATCCGCAAAATCCGCGAGCGGAACGGATTTTCCGCCCATGCCTACCCTACGGGCCTCCGCTATGAGAGCGAAGGCCGCACCCCTCAAGACAGTTTTAAACGCCTCCCATAGAGTCGCAGCCGAGCGAACCGAACCCTCATTCTCAGAAAAGTAGAGGCCGATAGCCTTGGCCAGTAGACTACGAGTCTTGGGGTTGCGGAAGTACCATGGATTGATAGCCACCGGCCGGTCTGACAAAACAATGTTAAAGTCGAAAGAGACCCACATCGGGGAATGGTCAGAGATGCCCCGTGCCAAAAATTGGGCTTCAGAGACAGCGGGCGCACATGCAGCCAACGTGAGGACATAGTCAATCCGGGATAGACTGCCATGGGCAACGGAGTGAAAGGAGAAATGACGGAGCGCGGGATGTAACAGCCGCCAGCTATCCACCAGTCCCATAGTCTCAAGGAAAGAGGGCAGCCAGAGTTGGGAACTCCGGAGGTCTCTAGGCGGTTGGCGATCCAAAGAGCCGGAGCAGACCGAGTTAAGATCACCCCCCAGTATCAGCAAACCAACAGGCAAATTCAAAATGGCGCCACCAAGGTCTTGGAAAGTGCTAGCTTGCAGGCCCGGGGGAACGTAAACTGAAAGTAGAGTCAGGGCACGCCCCTCCCACCGCCCCGTGACTGCGGCGTAGCGTCCCCTCTCATCTATCAGAGTGACGTCAATCTCAAAAGGAAGAGACGTGCGAACAAGAACCCCCGCCCCCCGAGAGCCCGATGTGAACCCCGAGTGGGCAACCATTTTGTATCCCTTACGGTTAAGCGCCTTACACGTATTACCAACCAGATGCGTCTCTTGAAGAAGAACGACATCAGGCATGTGACGTTTAATCAATTGAATCACAACCCCCCTCTTGATGTGGTCACCCAACCCGTTAACATTCCAACTGAGTACATGCAGTTTCCTACCCCCATCATCGTGTTGCCAGCCCCACCCAACCCCAGCAAGCCTCAACAGCAATCGAAACTGAGCAGTGTGTACAACCCATTGCCTAAGAGATAAAGAGGGAAGTAAAGAAGCAAACAAACAAACTGTCCCAAAACCACCCCCCACCCTGCACCCCTGCAGCAGACTAAAAAGCCCCCCCAACCAGCAGTGTGCCTGTCGCCCCATTAACTAGTCTACAGAAAGTCCCCAGAGGAGTAAGGAATCTCCGCAGACCCCTCCCGCCACCCTCCTTGTAAACGACAGGAGAGTCATCAACATCGAAGTAACGTTGGTAGTAGCAGTCACAGGGGCACCAACCGCAAAGTTCTGCATAGTAGAAACAAGTCCTAGAGATCGGATCCACCAGTTGCGCCTCCGAAATGATCGTCCTGGCCTTCCCGGCGTTGTGACAAAGTGTCCAGCCAGTCGCTTGCATTGTCCGGCACATCAAAGAACAGGGCACGGCTATCATACTCTATCCGAAGTTTGGCAGGGAACAGCATTGAATACTTGAGGCCCATTTCTCTCAGGCGCCGCTTCACACCTACGAAACTCTGGCGCTGTCTCTGCACGGCTCTGGTGAAATCCGGATAAAAGTGCACCTCAGAGTTCTGGTATTTGAGCGGTCCATGCCGTCTGGACGCCTGAAGGATAACATCCCGGTCCCTAAAATTAAAGAGCCGGGCAATGATGGGTCTGGGCGCCATGCCCGACTTCGGCGGGCAGCCCGGGACCCGATGGGCACGCTCCACCGAGAAAAAGTTGCTCAGGCCTGAAGGTGCGAGATGCGCCTGCACTAAGTCCTCCACAAAAAAAGGTCCAGTGCCGCCTTCTCTGCTCCCTCCGGAACACCAATAATACGGACATTCTGCCGCCTGGCACGTCCTTTAAAGTCCTCCAGCCTTCTGGAAAATTGGTCGTTGGCCAGTCTCAGGGTCTGGACCTCCGTCTGCAGGTCCGACACGTCGGTTGTTAGACTGGAGGTCTTGAGATCTAGGGACTTCACTCGGTCGTTAGTTTTCCCTAAATCAGCCCTGATAAGAGTTAGGTCCACAGCCAGAGTGTCCACCTTGTGAGTCAGGGCCTCATGTTGCTTTTGCATTTCTGAGCGAATGCCCACAATGGCTCCCATAACGTCGCTCAGGGTAGGCTCCGAGCCCTCAGGCGAGCCCGCACGATGAAGGTCTTTAGAGGAGGCCACCACAGTGGGCGAGGTCCGTTGCTGAGCATATCGGTCGATTGTATTAAACTGCTTTTGGGCCGTCCTACGAACCCCTCTGTTCGACGATCTGTCGGGGTCCCCTCTGCCAGCCATCTTGGGTCCCAGAAGAACAAAGGGCTACTTCGCCAGAGCAGGGGACACTCGAACAGCGTCAAGGCAGCGTCAGTAATCACACCAAGCAGGCAGTAGGCAGCTCCGCAGCCACAAGCACTCCGTCAGCAGGGGCCTCGAACAACCGCTTCGCATTCCAATCGTGCGGAGCGTCGGTGAAGGCAGCAGCCACCCAGGAGACAATGGCGCATCCCTGGCACGGAGTTCAACTCGACGTAGTTCTGTCTAGGAACCACCGATTTAAAAGCGGAAAGCTGCTCCCGCGTCTGCGACCAGTCACCAGGTAGATTCCACTAACGTGGATCAGGATTTCCAACAGGATATTTGCGGAGGGTCGGAGGGTCCGCGGAGCTCCGAGCTTACGCGGCCATCTTGGTCGCCCGCGAAGCTCCTCCTCCTGGCATTGCATTATTATTTGCAACGCCAATACCTCATACTGTTAGTAATGCTTGACCCATTGCATTGCAATTCCTTGTTTATGTATGCAGCAGTATCTAGCATGTCTGAAAAGGAAAGGTTTTACCTTCGAAGGGGTTTGGCGGATTAGATGTAAATTTCAGAAGACTGCAATATTGAAAATTTTGATTATCCTGTAGCTGTCCTCCATGCCCCTTTCGCAGTACCAAATCAAAGGTGTGAACATTACCAAGAAACACTTTGTTCTTCTGTTAATTTTAGAAAAAACCAAGTTCAGAAACGTCACAAGCTCATGCTCGTTGCCACAGTCAGAATACCCGCAGTTTTGGCGCGCAAGGCAGTACTAACCACAATTACAGTTTCAAATATTAGTACCTTCCTTTGAAAAAAAAAGTTGTTGTTTGGAGACAGATACAACCACTGCCAAATATCAAGCAATTACCATAGTCAAGTCAAGTCAAGTCAAATGATTTATATAGCGCGCTACATACCCAGAGGGTCTCAAGGCGCTAAAAGAAAGGAGGGGAATTACTTGTCGAATATCCAAGTTTTAAGTTGTTTTCTGAATGCTAGGTGATTCTGAGTGAGGCGGAGGTGAGTGGGAAGTGAGTTCCAGGTTTTAGCTGCCAGGTAGGAGAAGGATCTACCTCCCATGGTGGTTTTGTTGATACGAGGTACAGTGGCAAGGGCTTGGTTGGAGGATCGTAGCTGGCGGGAGGGGGTGTAGAAGGAAAGACGTGAGTTGAGGCATTCGGGTCCAAGTTCGTAAAGTGCTTTGTGCACGTGGGTTAGGAGGCGGAAAGTAATCCTCTTATTGACGGGGAGCCAGTGGAGGTTTTTCAGGTGACCAGAGATGTGGTCTTTACGCGGGATGTCTAGTATGAGTCTGGCTGAAGCGTTCTGGATGCGTTGGAGTTTTTTCTGGAGTTTTGCGGTGGTACCGGCGTATAGGGTGTTTCTGTAGTCCAGGCGACTCGTGACCAGTGCGTGGGTGACCGTTTTTCTAGTTTCGGTGGGGATCCAGCGAAATGTTTTTTTGAGCATGCGAAGAATGTTGAAGCAAGATGATGAAACAGCGTTGACTTGTCTGTTCATAGAGAGTGAGGAGTCCAGGATGACGCCCAGGTTACGTGCGTGGTCCGTCGGGATGGGTGCTTTTCCCAGGGCCTCTGGCCACCAAGAGTCATCCCAGGCGGAGGGGGAGGTACCCAGGATAAGGACTTCTGTTTTGTCTGAGTTCAGTTTCAGACGGCTGTGCTTCATCCACTCGGCTACTTCTTTCATTCCTTCATGTAGGTTGGTTTTGGCAGTGTTAGGGTCTCTGGTGAGTGATAGGATCAGTTGAGTGTCGTCAGCGTAGGAGATGATGTTGAGGTTGTGTTGGCGTGCGATGGCCGCGAGGGGGCTCATGTACACGTTGAAGAGGGTGGGGCTGAGTGAAGATCCTTGTGGCACGCCGCAGATGACTTCAGTGGCCTCTGACTTGAATGGTGGGAGGCGGACTCTCTGGGTTCTTCCGGTGAGGAACGATGTGATCCATTCCAGTGCTTTTCCTTGGATTCCGATGTTATTGAGGCGCTGTAATAGGGTGCTATGACAGACTGTGTCGAAGGTTGCGGAGAGGTCGAGGAGGATGAGGGCGACTGTGTCTCCATTGTCCAGTAGAGTTTGAATGTCGTCTGTTGCTGCGATGAGGGCGGTCTCAGTGCTGTGTTTGGCTCGGAAGCCGGACTGTGAGGAGTCGAGGGATTTGTTGGTTTCGAGGAAGGCGGCGAGCTGGTTGTTGACAGCTTTCTCGATGACTTTGGCCGGGAATGGAAGGAGCGAGATGGGGCGGTAGTTTTTGAGTTCGGTGGGGTCAGCTGTGGGTTTTTTCAGAAGGGCGCTGAGTTCAGCGTGTTTCCAGCTTTCCGGGAAGGTGGCGGAGTTGAGGGAGCGGTTGATGACGTCTCGGAGGTGTGGTGCTATGATGGAGTCTGCTTTGTTGAAGATGTGATGAGGGCATGGGTCTGTGGGGGATCCTGAGTGGATGGAGTTCATCAGGCGGATGGTGTCCTCAGTGGAGATTGTGTTCCAGTCATTAAGGATGTTCAGGAGGGGTGAAGGTGTGGCAGAAAAATGTAAATGTAAATGTACATGTATTTATATAGCGCAAATCGCCCACATCGCAGGCATCTATGCGCTTGCTTAGGGAACCCGTCCTGGTATTCCCCTGTGAGATACCCGGCAGGGTATCCACAAGGTGAAAGCCAGGCATCCCGCCACGAGGGGCCGTTGTGGAGATTAAGCAAGCTATTGCCCAGAGTCGCAGAGTGTGAACCCGTGAGTCGAGTAGGCACCGGAGTGAGAATTATCGAGTCCGTGGAATTATTGAGCCCAACCCCCGTTGGGGCGGGGAATTGAACCCTGGTCCAGGGCCGATCTCAGCTTCCGGGTCTGCCGCCTCTAACCCCTGAGCCACACTTCTCCACTGGATGGGTGGGTTGGTCTCCGGGTTGGTTGTCGAAGCTGTTATGGATGTCTGCGATTTTGTTGTGGAAGAATGAAGCTAGGGAGTCGCAGAGGGCTTGGGAGGGGGTGATGTCATTGGAGTTGGCAGTGGGGTTGGTAAACTCTTTGACGATGTTGAATAACTCCTTGCTGTTGTGGGCGTTGTTGTCTAGTCGATCTTTGAATGCGGCTTTCTTGGCAGATCGGATAAGTTGGTGGTGTATGCGGGTGGCGTTTTTGAAGGCGTCCTTGGTGCTGGTGTTTGGGTCTTTTTTCCAGGCCTTCTCGAGGGAACGACAGAGTTTCTTAGATTTCTTAAGATCATCGTTGAACCAGGGGGCGTTTTTGCTGCCTAGTTTGATTTGACGTTTTTTCAACGGTGCTAGGATGTCAGCGCTGTTGGATAGCCATTGGGTGAGGTTAATGGCTGCTTGGTCGGGGTTTGAGGAGTGGGCAGGGGGGTTTTGGAGAAGCGATGAGGAGATCTGGTCGATGGTGATTTTGTTCCAGTTTCTTCGCAGAGTAGGTTGAGGATGGTTGTGGGTTGTGGTCTTATTGTAGATAAAGTGAACGCAGCTGTGGTCCGTCCAATGGAGAGCTGTGGTGTGACTGAAGGAGACATGTTTGCTGGAGGTGAAGATAGGGTCGAGTGTGTGACCTACAATGTGGGTGGGGGTAGTGACAAGTTGTCTGAGTCCGAGGTTAGCAAGGTTGTCCAGAAGGGTGGCGGCGTTGCTGTCATTGCTCTTTTCCAGGTGAAAGTTGAGGTCTTCCAGTAGAATGTATTCCTCGGAGGGGAGGGCGTGTGGGGTGATAAAGTCAGTGATGTCGTCACTGAATTGTGCACGGGTCCTGGAGGTCGGTAGAGGAGGGTGCCTCTGAGTGTGGTCTTGGGGTCGGTGTGGATCTGGAAGTGAAGGTGTTCGGTGTTGGCAAGGTTGACGGCTGAACTGGTTGAGATGTGGATGGAATTCTTATGGACGATAGCGATGCCTCCTCCAGTTTGGTCGGTGCGGTCCTTTCGGATGATCTTGTAGCCTTCCGGGATGGCAATGGTGATGTCTGGGGCTGATGAGGCGTTCATCCATGTTTCTGTTAGGAAGGCGACGTCCGGTGAGATGGTGTCTAGTAGATTCCAGAGGTCGATGGCGTGCCTGTGGACTGAGTGGGTGTTGAGCAGGATGCATTGTAGGTGGTTGGTGTCAGATGTCTGTTTTGTGTTTGTGGATGAGGAGTTGGTTTTGGTGCCGTCGAACTTGCAGGAGTTGCAGGAGAAGGGTCCATGGGTGTGTCCAGGAGCGGCTTGGACGCAGTTGGGGGGTCGGCCGGGGTTAAGGGCTAGGAGGGTGGTGGCGTCGTATGTAATGCGGGTGGGGTGGGTGGTACGAGGGCCAGGGGGTCTGGCTCTGGGTGCGGTCTTGGCGCGGACGGGCGTAGACGGGCTTACCTTTGGCGCACCTTCGGCGCGGCCGCAGCGCGTGGACGCTGCGCGTTGGTTCATCTACTTTGAATGGAGAGAGGAGGGGGCGGAGCGTGGGAGGGTCAGCTGGGAGGCGGGGAGCGGGGAGGAGCCACGGGCAAAAGAAAATAAACAATAAGATGGCCGCTCGGTAGCAAAATCAAAACTGGGGCAGAGCCGGAGTTCGAGTTCGTGTAAGGTTCCCAATTAAAGAATTTAGTCACGCTTCTTAGCCGCACTACAATGCTAGGTATGCAATTAATTAAATACCAAATAGAACGATAGCACGCGCACACAATGTCACATAAACAGCGCTTCAAAACTGAATAGTAACGATACCAAGCGCTATAAATTGCGCAGTGCGCTGTGTCAGGGCAGGCAGGCAGCAGGTCTCAGGACAGGCAGGCAGCTGGGAGAGAAGCGTCCGATGTGCTAGCCGAGTGCAGGGTGACTTGCATGCAAAATATTACTTTGGAAAATTTTGCTGAGCCATTTGAAGAATGGATGTGCGTACTTAAGTTATTGTTAAGAACGGCAATGCAATAGGTTTACCAAGTGGCCAGTGTGTTTTCCTTGTTTTAGGGATTTTGTTTTACGTTGTTGTATGGATTTGACGTTAAACCAAAATTGAAATACAACTCTATTGGTTTTATTCTTCATTTTTGTTAAACCGCATACACCATCATATTTGAAGAAGGCATTACGTACCGTAAAAGAAGTAGATAAAAACTTTAAGGGAACAGAAAGATGGATGGATTATCCTAACAATTACATAATGTCTAGCAGATGCTAATTTGCTCCTGAAAACTCAACAGTTTTTCAAGAGATTCGAAGATACTTAAAGAATTTTGCAAAGGCAAATCCAACTCCGCATTGTAGATTATGAACCTTAACCAGGTATGTCATACTCCGTTGGGGGGGCACAGGGCACTCATGTGCTATTGAGCTTAAGCTGTGGTGTTTGCGATAGGTTGCCACAGGTGTTCCACAGCCCATCCTATTATGGCTCTGCAGACTGGGCCAAGTACAATCCCTTTCACACTCTACTCTCATGGTAGCAGGAAGCCAACTGTCTCGGGCTTCTCAGGGAGGCTTGAGCTCGCCACTCAAAAATCAAGCAACAGAAGCAATAATTGCAGCCCTAAGCTTGTCTTATCTGAAAAAGAAAATCACACAGTTGTACTAAATACTACACAATCGGATGTATTGCTTACTAGACCCTCTAGGGAGCCTCCAACCAATAGTCTCGCCCTTTTGGCAAGTCAATAAAGTGTGTATCAAGCACAGGTACAGGGTTTTTGTTAACTCACAGTCAAAGGTGCACTTAATTCAAGGCTACCCTCTTCAATTAATTGGATAGGCAAAGATTGAATCTTTGTTCTTTTCGGCCTGCTGGAGTGGGCCCTCTGGTTATTATCTGCTGGGGCCTTGGTGATCAGGAAGTACACAAAGCTGCTAGCACCTTAGCTGCTTCGCAAATATCCCTCCCCAGTGCTGCGCTGTCCATTGGAACTAGTGCTGAATGGACGTCCAATGGTCGTGCGCAGCACTGGGGAGGTAGCGCTCGTGACGACCGTTGGCCGCCAGCAGCGCTTAAGAGGCTAGGGAAGCTAGGTTCGAAATGCGTCTGACTATTCACCCACCCACTTTGAATCTTTCAAGGCTTTGACACCGCTACACCTGTGGCATTATCTAGTAATTGTGGCAATGCAGCCATGCCTAAGCCAGTGATAGCCCCGATTAGGCCAAAAGTGGTCACAGCAGCTGCTGCCCCCATCAGGCCGGTGGTAGGTCCAGCAACAACCAGGCTCATGATTCTTCTAGCAGTTGCAGTCCCTGTCCAGGCCCACGATATCACCAAAGTTACTCCACCAACCAATCCGGGCCGATGATTATCACAGTAGTTGCATCTCCCATCTGGGCCTACGATCACGGCTGCTGAGCCCTCTTGCGGACCAGCAATAATTCTAACAGTAGGGGACCCCATATGGGTCCATGATGATCACAGCAGTTGTGGTTCCCATCCGGAACCAGTGTGTGACTCTCGTCACAGGGCGCCCTACCAGCTTGCTCTCGGTCAGCCATGTCTCTGGATGGCCCTCTACCACTGAGGACATGCAGGGCGTCACTTCTCCTGAAGAGCCTCTCGCCCTGGAAGACGCCTTCCCTCTCTCAGCAGGCAGGCAAGCTTCTAGGCGCTTCCAGCAGATCCACTCCTCCAGCAAAAAGTGCAGACTTCAGGTGGTGTCCCCTCACCCCTAGGAGACTAGCTGTTTGGCACCAGTCTCTGTTGCACAGCAGTTCTTTGAGTACTCTGCAGAACACTCTTCCATGGTCATAAAGGACTTGAAACTGGAAAAAAATGGGGTGGTTTGGGTCCCACTTTTATACACAACTGTTCATGGGACGTGGGTTCACTGTCTCAACTTGCAGAACTGGTCGGGGTGGTTCTTCATTCTAGTGTCCACCTCTGACTGCTCTCCAGACACTACCTTTATGGGTGATGGTTCTCACAACAGGTCACACTGAGGCTATCTGCACCCTGTAGCATCCAAAACAGGCACCATATGGTCTGAGGTTTCTAAAGCTGACCATCATCAGGCTAACTGATTGAGTAATTTGGAATAGACAGAAGGGCAGCCCGGACCTAGAAACGTTTTCACCTCACACAAGAGAGACTGCAGTCCCACCCTTCACCGCTACGATCCACTAAATAGCAGTGCTCTGGAAAACTAAGCAGCGTCACAAAAAGCCTCTGAATTTCTATATGTAGCACTGTCTCCATCTCCCTTACTTTGGTGTCTGTTTCTCTTTCCTATGGCTTCAGGAACATAGGCAATACACTTCCACTATCTGTGAACGGAGTCCCCCACCCTCCATATTGTGCTATGCAGGTCACCGGCATCCAAAATGGATCCCACTGGCACCAATCACACAAAGGTTATAACTACGCAGGTGTTAGTTGGACTACACATGTAGTTAGCAAGCAAAGGGGATGTCAGAACAATGTTCTGGCCACACACATATTAGAGGAACGTTAAACAAGTGGGTCAGTATGTCATATTCCCAATGCCACACAAAAAGATGAAGTCACAATACTGATCTTTTGTAAAAAGTGCTAAGCTGCCACCTTCACCTTATGAACAATAGCAGGACTGGGACAGTAGCAGTCCCATGTCCATAATAAAGGCACTCAGTGCGACTCTCCTAGTCACAGGACTGGTCCAGGACCTCACATAGTCAGGGCCACGCCTAGCCTTCTGCATACATTCTTTGATGCCAAGATCAAAATAAAAACGTCAGAACACCCAATATTCATACAGTTGGGCACTATACGCTCTCAAACTGGATAACCAAATATTCCCCTTTAGCACTTGGCTCTCAAGATGTTAAGGCACATGCCAGAAGCCTTACTCATGGAGTTGATGTAGGCTAGAGACTTCAAATCCTGTTTAGACCTTAATACCTACAAATAAAGTCAATGTCAGGTCAGTGCTCTCTTTAATCTATTAATATCCTTCAATGCACATTAGGAAGTATATTACACATATAACTGAGTAAAACAGAAAGGCAGGAGTCTCTTTGACCATTTGGGACAGGGTTCTGACCCTAAGACGGTATAGTAGCATTTAAATGGTACAGAACAATATTGTTTGGAGTCTATGGAGAATGTTACATAGTGCTATCCTTCATAGCCAAATACAATATCATTGTTACAGTAGCTGAACCTGAGATTTTCATTACCGGTCAAAGTTAAACATCAGGAATGATGGCGGTATCCCTGCTATACTACTCATATAGCTCCAGACTGCCCATTATCCCACCACCCAATGAAATGCATAGGCCCCACCTTTTTCTTTCCAAGCAGCTCTTTCTACCACCAATCAAAGAAATGAAAAGCACCCGCCCCTTTTCTTGGTAAGGCACTGCTCGTGTGGTGCCTTATGTATGGTATGGGGTTATGGTTCCTGGTTTGGCAGGAGAGTGGCAGCCCACAGAGGTTTCTCTCCTGTATCTTGGTTTTTTCATCCGCATTTGCCAAGCACAACATGCATGAGCAAGGCAGCAAGACAGTTTACAATAACTACACTAGCCCACCAGTCTGTTGTCGCCCAGTAAAATACACTCCCTCCACACACACACTACAGACCGCTTTCACACCACGTGCTGCGCTATGGGAGACAAGACAGACTTTGCAGGAAGAATCTTGTAGGCCATCCTTGACTATAGAGTGATGTGGTAATTCTACCACAGCCTAGGTGAAGGGGGCAGTAACCACTCTGTAAGAGGGGTGCACTTTGGATGACCCCACAATATCAAAGCTATCTCTGATGTCTTAAGACACTTTAAAGGGCAAAACGTCAGTGGGCCCACGATTGTCAAACTCACTGATGGAAAAACAGCAGGCTCACTAGAAAAAAAGCATGCTATCTACAACAGCCATAACCACAACTGGTTTTCAGACCATTTGTAAGGGCCTTGCAGACTTGATAGCCGTGTTACCTGTCAGTCATTCTCCCTTCATGATTCTTGAATACTTCATCCTTTTTCCCCTGCTTCCTTAATCCCCACTAGTTAAATCAAACCTAATAGCCTTGTCAGATGCTATTTCTAGAAGTTTCCTAGCTAGTTTTAATGGCTCGCACCACCAAGCCTTTGATTTTTCCATCTGTTATGGACACAACACTGTCCTCACCCACCAAACTTGATATGTCCACCACCAACAATACTTCTCCTTCAAGCTGAAGTCAGAACAGATGAAAGAGGCTAACACCATGGTGGCGTCACACCAGAGGAAATGTTTCCTGGATGGCAAGACAAAGCCCTATCCCTCCATTAGAAAAGAGTGCAAATCTACTATTTGGGAATGCTAGGCTTGGCACGGTGGATGGGAGCTGCCTTCACCAGCTAAACAAATGAAGATCTACTATTCTTCGTCTCAACATGTTAGTAATTGGGAGAAGCAGCCCATTCTTTGTTTGACTACTGCAACTTAGCTACAGTGTGCTGGTCTCCTAGCTCATCAGATTAACTACAAAATGCTGACACACTCCTAATCTCAGGGTCCATCTGCTAAACTCAGGGAGCCTTTCACGGGTTTTGTAAGACTGCCTTCAAAAGAAGCACTTGAAATACAGCTATTTTATGCTCCATTAGTGTAGAAGATATGGCATAGTGGCTAAACTGCTGCGTCTGGAATCTGGGGATCTGGGTTCTAATCCAGGTTCTGGCACTTGACTGTATAGCATGTGATTCTGGGCATATCACTGAATCGCCCTTGCTTAAAACTGTGTAAACCACAATGCAATTGTAAATATGTGGTATGTAAGTCATTGCAAAATGCAGTGTGCAAATCCCCAATGTATTTCTCTTTGTTGTTACCCAGCTAGGTTTGCGCTTTTTTGATATCAATACATGTATGATCCACGCCTTATATTTCTGTTTTAAGACTGTTTAAAGGGGGAATAACGTTGTTATGCTTATTCTTCCCTTTTTGTTTTTAACCTACCTTGACATAAAAACTGCCATATAAGTAAAATACACCCACAGAGCACCATGGGTAAAATCAGTGAAGGGAAACATGCTGAATACAGTGGGTACTCGTACAGCTTACAGCTTTTTGCTGCATAGGAGGAGACCTCTTGAAATCGATTCGCTTTTTAGGCCGAAAACGTGCATGCATTGCTTTGCTTTCAATGGCAACGCGTGCAGGTTTGGCGAATCCCTTGCGGGAGCGAGCTTTGGCAACATCAGTTTGTAATTAACTTGCAAACAGATGGTGCTCCTGCTCACTCCTGCAAGGGAAACGCTGTGTGTGCTCTTGGCCGCACTCCCCCCCACCCCTCCCACTTGTTAACCATGCTGCCACGCTGCAGAAGGTCATAATCAAAGATTATCTGCTCACCTTCAGTTGCTGTATTTAGGAGTTTAACTGATACTAAAAAGGGAAAACCTTTTCCTGAACAGTGTTGAGATGTGAAAACAAAGGAGAAAATAACGGAGTAATTCTGCCACAAAATATGATCCGTTACACCACATAATTTGGTGATCCCACCGTATAACTCCGTCCTCACTTGCCGTATTATTCCGGTGGTCCTGACTAATAACCAACAAAACTTTTGCCTCCACAATGTGATTCTTTGAGAATCTGTCCTTCTGATAAACTCGAATGTAGCCAACCATCAAATGCGCCTACACCCATGGGCGTAGGAAGTGTGGGGGACGCGGGGGATATATGCCCCCCAAATTTTAAAGTGGGGGGGACACGGGAACCAAGCATGGGGGGGGCGAGGGGACAAAAGAATTTCCCCTCGCCCTTCTGTTATTCACAGGGCCATTAGCGCGCGAAAGCGCTACCTAATGGCCCTGCATTTGACCTGCCTGGAGTCAGAGAGGCCACCCGCCCTCTGCCCTTTGTTATGCTTCAGGAAGGCTCGGTGTCCTCAGGGCAGAGAAGGAAAAAAACTCTGTCTCTTTTCCTTCATGCTCACAGAAGGCAAGCAGAGTGTCAACTTCTCCTGATCTGCCTCTGGCAGCGGCCCTCCTCCCCCTCTCTCTTTCTTTACCCTCTATCTCGTTCTGTCTCTGTTTCCCTCCTAGTACGTTCTGATTTCAAGAGACAGCTCTTACGTTCTCTCTCTTGCCTCTCCTAGTCTTTATTTGTTTCCTTGTGAAATGGATCCAAAATAGGAAGAACACTTTGGCTAGAAATGTCCTCATTTGCTGATCGTTTTATAATTCCAAAGAAAAACCTTGGGACGGAGAGAAAAAATTATTAAATACCTAAATAAAGCGATACAGAGTGGTCAGCAGACAGGCCAGATTGTTATTTACACCCACACACATTAGCACCACTTTACAGAGTTTGCCAGTGAAAGCACAACTTTCTTTTTTTCTTCTTTCTTTGAACAACATTGTTTTTCCAGGGCGGGGAAGTCTTCCATTCCTAAAGGGACTGCAATACCTGGTTGAGTGGAGTAGAAACGTTTCATATGATCGTTTTCAACTGTTTTAATTATTTTAGCTTATAAAATGTGTACTACGGCTCTGTGTTCGTGGATGTGGTGTTTTTTAAACCAAACTGCTTACATTTTGAAAGGATATAAGCAATGGACATTGAAACAGGTCCCTTCCTGCCTGGGCCTGTAGCCATGTACTGAATTTTACAGGAAAAATCACTTACTGATTTCTGAATAATACGTTTAAAACTGTTAAGGTAACCATGTTGTTCCTGAATACATTTCACATGCTTTGCTTACTCTTGCATTCCTAATGAGTGTTTGCTTTTTCCAGGGTGTTATTCGTTTTTTTCAGGCAGCATTTTACTGTTGTCTAGAGCATAATTTGAATTTAGTCGCAGCACAATTGAGTTGTAGCTTAAGGCAGTGCAAGTTTCTCTCAGTGGGGCAGTATGGTGTTCAGTGTGGGAGAGGATGTGGCACTCTGGCCAGAGCTGCTGAATTTGGAACTTGAGTACCATTTTCAGTCTTCATGACCAGTCCACCAGCCCACACGCCTGACAGAGCTCATTCTGATGCTACACCTTAGAAGGCCCGATAGACCTTGGAAGCCCTGGTGTCCTAGCACCCGCAGGTGTACCCTAACGGCGGAAAGTGTGAGTTAGCCTTGAAGGCCTGTCCACCACAGTTCACCTCCAGTCTTGCGAGCAGGCATACAAAGAAGCACACCCTAGACACACCATCGACAGTGACTGTCACTGAGGTCACAAGATCCTTGAGGCCAGTCCACCGCACCCATTGGTACCTCCATTGGCCTCTTTCAGCAGTAGTTGTGCAACTCACCAGGGATCAGCAATGAAGGATTTGCATGCACACCAAACTTAGGGGGTGATTATAATGGAGGTGGGACTGCCACGTCACCCCGTCAGTGGCAGTTCCACCACCATCGATGACTGCATTACCGCTAGCCATATTACAATGGCGGGTGGTTCCCTGGCGGTCGGAAAGACCCCCGCCACGCATCCAACTGGTGCCTTGAGCCCGCCAGTGCGGCGGAAGGGCTCGTGGTTCCTACAACACTGGTGGTGCCTACCAGCCACCACAGTAGGGATTATGATACCCTTTACCCGCCAGTCTATCCATGGCTGTTCACCCCCCATGGAAAAGTTGGTGGAAAGGGACATTGGGGGCCGTAGCAGGCCCCTGTCCCCCCAACCCCCAGACATGGATCTCTGTGGGGCGGGGGAGGTTTCTAAGATGCCCCCTACATATCACTGCACCATGTGGCAGGCACCTCATTGTGCCTGCCACGTAGAGCAGTGATATATGTAACATGTCCTTTTTAGGTCTCGGCCTGCATAGGCTGCGCTGGCGAGAAATTTTGTTTACAGTATGGGGGCTTGAACCTGCTCCTCCTCTCCATTGGCTGGCTTCCTAAACAGAGGCCAGCCATTGGACGAGAGGGGCGTCTGTCCGTTCAAGCCCCGTCTTTTTGGGATTGAGGGGTGTGTTTTTTCATTTCTTTCTATTTTCTTTCTTTCCTCTTCCCATTGGCTGGAATTTTACATTCCAGCCAAGGGGAAGAGGAGAGAAATAAAACACGCCCCTCAATCCCAAAAATTACACTGGTTTCTCCGAGGCATTTCTGCCTTTCCTCGGAGAAATGTGGTGGTGTTTAACTCTTGTGCTCACGGCATCGTGTGAATCTGACGGCTAGTTGTTTTTTAGCTCCCACAGGCTAGGGGTAGCTTCACTCTACGATCTCTCTCCCTATCTCTTAGAGCGGCAGCCACATGGGTTCCACTTATCCAGACAGCGCCGCCCAGCCGCGCAGGCCCATTCCCATACCCCCAGGGCAATGTAGGCATCTCTCCGCTGGCCTCTCAGTTCTTGAGGCGGGCCACTGCTAGTGTCCGCGCCAGGTGGGTCGGCTTGGCAGGCGATATACAGCCCAGTCCTTCCCCTTTTGGTCACTAGTCAAGTGAGGCCTCAGGCGCCCGCGCGAGCCCACAAGACCCCGCTGTCCTCATGGCGGCAGGGGGCCCCGTTCACCTCCTCACAGCAGCTCTGCCCCCTACACAAGTCCCAGGCATATGCAATATGCAGCGTAGCCCCCCTCTGCCAAGTCTCCTCCGCATGCAGCATCTTCGGGCCTACCCCCTCAGGGGGAGTCTCAACTAGCGCTGCTCAGTAACTGGACCCTTACAGTCAGCCCTCCTGCCCGGGTAATCTCAGTATGATTTCTGGGCTAGGGCCAGCGATGGCTGCCGATCTTTACCCCCTTTGGGTCTGTGCACCAGTACCTGTCCGGCATTAGCACATGTCTGCTGTAGGTGGCTGCCGGCTCTTTGCCGCTCTACCGGCACTCGCAAGCTTGCTTGTACATAAGCTCTGCTCGCATCAGCTCAAAGCCGCTGCACGTTACCCCTGCTGGGCCGGATCTCTCTGGTGCCCAAGCCAGCGAAGGGGCCCCCACCCGGTGGCTGCCCCTGCAGCAGGATCTCGCCGCACAGATGGGTTGCTTAGAATTCGCGGGTCACCTTCCCTTCCGCCTCGGGGTCACAGTCGGCCCCGGCAGCCTCACTTCATTGCGGCGGCAGAGTGGGTCGGTCCCTGATCTTGTTTCATGTGCGCTTTCAGTCCCCACTGCACTCTGACTCCCTCTGCCAGACTCTGTTAGGTCTTCCAGGCTCTGCCATCTTGGGACCCGAAGCTACGGGTGGATCAATTTGGTGGGGCGGATTCCAGGCCACGGAGCACCTTCTAATTGGTTGTGCTGCACTCAGCAACGTTCTGCCCCCGCAGTTCTATAGGGCGAGGGGGGGTTCAGGATGTCGCTGGATCGGGCGTGTCGTGAAGAGCTCCGAGGTGAGCTACTCACTCCATCAGCGTCAGGCCACCCCTTCCCCTCCAGACCCCCCCAACACCACCACTTGTCTTGCCTCAGTTCTCTGCTTGTCATCGTTTTTTCTTGCCTCTGTTCTCAGCCTGTCATCGTTTTTTCTTGCCTCTGTTCCTTGCTTGTCATTGTTTTTTCTTACCTCCTCGTTCTTTGTGCTTACTCTCCTGCCCACTCGTTGGTTGTGCTTGCTCTCCTGCCCCCTCATTGGTTGTGCTTGCTCTCCTGCCCCCTCGTTGGTTGTGCTTGCTCTCCTGTCCCCTCGTTGGTTGTGCTTGCTCTTCTGCCCCCTCGTTGGTTGTGCTTGCTCTCCTGCCCCCTCGTTCGTTGGGCTTGCTCTCCTGTCCCCTCAATGGCTGTGCTTTCTCTCCTGCCCCCTGGTTGTGCTTGCTCTCCTGCCCCCTGTTCCCTCGTTGTGAGCGTTTTTTCTGGCCTCTGTCCCCTGTGTGTATGGCTCTGTGTGTGTGTGGCTCTGTGTGTGTGTGTGGCTCTGTGTGTGTGTATGGATCTGTGTGTGTGTGGCTCTGTGTGTGTGTGTGGCTCTGTGTGTGTGTGTGGCTCTGTGTGTGTGTATGGATCTGTGTGTGTGTGGCTCTGTGTGTGTGTGTGGCTCTGTGTGTGTGTGTGGCTCTGTGTGTGTGTGTGGCTATGTGTGTGTGTGGCTGTGTGTGTGTGTGTGGCTGTGTGTGTGTGTGTGGCCCTGTGTGTGTGTGGCTCTGTGTGTGTGTGGCTCTGTCTGTCTGTGTGTGTGGTTCTGTCTGTCTGTGTGTGTGGCTCTGTCTGTGTGTGTGGGTGGCTCTGTGTGTGGGTGGCTGTGTGTGTGTGGGTGGCTCTGTGTGTGTGTGTGTGGCTCTGCGTGGGTGGCTCTGTGTGGGTGGCTCTATGTGAATGACTCTGTGTAGGTGGCTCTGTATGTGTGTGGGTGGCTTTGTGTGTGGTTCTGTGTGGGTGCAAATGCAATAGATCTCGCATTTGCGAGCGATTAAGCTCTTGGCATTGTAAATGACAATGCCATTTATTTATGTTCTAAAAACAAAAACATAAATAAAAATAATGTCATGAGCAATGCCAATAGCTCCAACTTTAAGAATGCCGAGACCATTGCATTGTAAATGCTTGTTTACATTGCGGCAGATGATGCAGCCAGCAGCACCTGCTGCAATGTAAAAGATATGCAAACAAAACAGGTGATGGACCGAATGTGGATCATTGTCACACATTCACCCCAGTCCACTGTCTAACCCAGGGTGGTGTGGAGTGCAAAAAAACGATGGATTTGGGCCCAGATCTTTGGACTGGGGTGAATGTGTGACATTGATCCACATTCTGTCCATCACCTGTTTTGTTTGCAAATTCCGCCCTAAGTGCGCTGGGGATGCTCAGACGTGGGTCCCAGGCACTCCACACCACTGGAGTCAAGCTAGCCGGGCTGATGAGAGGTGTTACCTCGAAACTGGTCCGGTCCTCGGATGCTTGATTCCGTTCTAGGAAGGACATGGCTTTTGTAGTTCGGACTGGACTGTTCCCATGGGGCACAGGGTCAGAGCTGATTTGCATATTGCCATTGTCTAACCCAGGGTGGTGTGGAGTGCAAAAAACCGATGGATTTGGGCCCAGATCTTTGGACTGGGGTGAATGTGTGACATTGATCCACATTCTGTCCATCACCTGTTTTGTTTGCAAATTCCGCCCTAAGTGCGCTGGGGATGCTCAGACGTGGGTCCCAGGCACTCCACACCACTGGAGTCAAGCTAGCCGGGCTGATGAGAGGTGTTACCTCGAAACCGGTCCGGTCCTCGGATGCTTGATTCCGTTCTGGGAAGGACATGGCTTTTGTAGTTCGGACTGGACTGTTCCCATGGGGCACAGGGTCAGAGCTGATTTGCATATCGCCATTGTCTAACCCAGGGTTGTGTGGAGTGCAAAAAAACGATGGATTTGGGCCCAGATCTTTGGACTGGGGTGAATGTGTGACATTGATCCACATTCTGTCCATCACCTGTTTTGTTTTCAAATTCCGCCCTAAGTGCGCTGGGGATGCTCAGACGTGGGTCCCAGGCACGCCACACCACTGGAGTCAAGCTAGCCGGGCTGATGAGAGGTGTTACCTCGAAACCGGTCTGGTCCTCGGATGCTTGATTCCGTTCTGGGAAGGACATGGCTTTTGTAGTTCGGACTGGACTGTTCCCATGGGGCACAGGGTCAGAGCTGATTTGCATATCGCCATTGTCTAACCCAGGGTGGTGTGGAGTGCAAAAAAACGATGGATTTGGGCCCAGATCCTTGGACTGGGGTGAATGTGTGACATTGATCCACATTCTGTCCATCACCTGTTTTGTTTGCAATGTAAAAGATAGGCACTTGCGAATGCCATAGTGGCGGTCGCATTGTAATGCCTATCGTGAGGCCGCCACCTTGAAGGCCAGCTGTCCCATTCCCCGATTCGATGGCGGACGGACTGAAGTCCGCCTGCCATCGTAGTCAGCCCCTAAGTTTGCAAACTTCATGGTCTCTGCTTCATGCACAAACACTTTTAACATGTGCAGCCTGCTTTCGGACCACTGGTGTTAAGCAGCAATGGAGGCCAAAAAGATGTTGCAGTGTTGACTAAATTCTGCAACAATAAAAAGGCTGCAGTGTAATGCAGTGCATTTTATGATACTTTATTATTTTGACATATGTATGCATACTAACAGCCTCTGCAAAGCTTTTGCCTCATTAGTACCTGTGTAACATACAAATGCAGCAGTGGGAAAGGTGACCAGTCAACCTTTGCAAAGGGCCCTACACTTCACAGCAACATAAGTCACATTTCTTTTAGTAATTTTTGATCCGTTTGAGCAACAAAATTGTTTTGGGTCAAATCGTTAGATTATGCAGCAGATGATGTATTATGTAGCAAATATGATACAGCCATAGGTAAGTGGAAAACATTTTTCCACTTAACTTAATTTTGCCCCAGCATTGTAGTTGATCAATTTGCAAGTTCCCCAAACCCAAAAGTCAAGTTTGGGCACAATTAGCATTTTAAAAGCAGTCCTACAACACAGGGCTACTTTTAAACTGACCTCAGGCTTCAGCAGTGTATAGTAACTGACTCCACGCAGGTAGATGAGTTTCATGAGGATTTATTGAAGTTAAGAGGGAGATCAGAAGTACATTAGTATTCAGCCCCACCAGGAGCAGCCAGCAAGGCGCGCTCAGCCCTTCTCCAACTGTGTGATTCATACACCAAAATTCAAAGTGACATCATCTTAAGAGTGTTCCACTGGTGAACCAGTGGAAGACATGTAAAACATAATAACCAAGATGCTACATATCCTCCTTTCTTCCAAAGAAAACAAAAGAGAAGAAAGTATAATCAGATGTATAAGCTAGTAGGAAGAACTAGAGAGGAGAGAGACATCATCTTAAGAGTGTTCCACTGGTGAAGCAGTGGAAGACATGTAAAACATAATAACCAAGATGCTACATATCCTCCTTTCTTCCAAAGAATACTACACAGTGCACACATGCAAACACAGAAAGGGCTGCTGGCCTCAAAACTGCCATGCCCTATTATATTCTAGGGACTTAAAAGTAGTTCTAATCCCCCTGCCCTATTATGTACTAGGGCCTTATAGGAGAGGTCATGCCAATGATAGGGGTACCCTAACCCATAGTGCACGCTAGTGTATGTAGGTGTTTTCACAGTATCTTTAGGTGTCTCTTTAGGAATAGCACTGGCCCTGTAGAGGCCAGGGTCAGGTACCACCAGTACCAGTCAGCAAAACGTTGGGGAGTGCCCAGGGCAGAGGATGGCTTTGCACCACTAAAGAAGCACAAACTCAGAATTTAAAACATAACACCATGGTTGTGGGGTTCTCTTTAACCACTTGGCTGCTAAGGCAATATTTTACTTTTCATTGAATTTCCATTGAAATCAATGAAAAGTGCATGACGAGTTACCCTTGTCATTAGCGGCGAAGAGGTTAATAATCAGAATTGATTTCTATCCTAATGAACCCATTTTCCAACATTAGGATAAGGAAAGACTGGGGAAAAATCATAACGTTCTAATCTATACCTTGAAGTTTTCATGCAGCTCTTTGATGACTGTTAATAGCTCACTGTTCTATGTTAGGATTTTAACTTATAAACTGCAAATACCAAAAGAATCTCTCAGACAAAAGCAGTAACTCACTAACCTATTTACATGATATGTATGTTGTGATCTGCGTGGTACACGTTCTTTGCTGCAGGCATATTACCCCACTTTGGCTACCTTACCAAGAGTCAAAACCTCCACTAGACAAACCTCCGATCTCTCTCAATAAAGGTTATTAATCACCAAAGTTATGTTCACATTTTTATTGTTGCCTGAAAATTTCTGGAGACCAGGAATACAGCAGCAGGTACTTTTCAAATCATAATGCACTTGTAAACACGATGTCCACACCCTAAGTCCGCGACCTTTGTTTGCTTGGTGCATGAAGATGCAAGATTCATATACATGTTTTTCTTAACATTTGGTCTGATTACTATATAAAATAACAAAGAAGCATACATGCAAACTGTGACAACATGCCTGCTTTTCTCAAAATTTCACTTCGAAGGTATGCGATTGTATTTGGTTAACGGGCGGTGATTTGTATAGGGTCACTGGGAAGTCCACGAGGTTGTCCCTGTCCCCCCCCCAGAATTTTAGTGTCTCCTACGCCCCTGCCTACACCATATAATGCCAGAGGTAACCTTACACGCCCGCAAACAGACCAGCTGAAGCTCTGATTAACTGAGGCAAACAGGTTACGAAAACCCAATTACACCCTGTCCTGAACTGAATTCCAGCTCTCATGCTTGTCACTAGTGTAACGGGGCTGGAAAAAGCAGCAGAACAGCATTGCTCGCTCACATTCCCCCGTGACTGAGCTTTTCGAAAAAATATTTTAACACCATTAACCTTTTGACCCACTTCTGTTGCAACTTTCCCTGACCTGGCTGTTCTCTCAGGACCCACAAGGCACAGATTTAAAAGCCAAGTTACTGAAAGACGGTAATGCAAGAGCAGCTGACAGTTCAAAGGATCTTGAGCAAAGATGCAATCTTGCCCCACGTCGCGTGTGTGATACTTACAGCCAGTTAAGTTTTTTTATCCAATTGCAGTTTGGAGCAGCCACAGAGACTGCTGGGAAATCCCCCAAAGTTAAAACTGTTGTGTGTGTTCACTTTTTCCCAGCATTTTTTCAAATAATTTGCACGTGGATATTTAGTTCATAAGATAGAAGGGTTGTAGGAGCACTCCGAATTTCTCTGAGTTTCTCTATTTATTTACACCGGTGCTGCGATCGTTAAGGGTTGTCAGTCCTGGTTTTAAAAGCTCATTATGGTGGTGTTGAGTTACCACCCAATCGCGCACTGTTCACGTGGCGCTATGGCGCTTTGTGGAATCTTATTAAATCAAACTATGTTTAGAACCACTATTATCTTGTATTCCACACTT